>NC_134101.1:150826583-151137083 GCF_000715075.1 Nicotiana tabacum
CAGCCTTATAAGGCCGGTATGTGTAATTGCTCTGCTGTAGTAGGCTCGCTCATAGGTGCTCACCCATACTAGGCTCTATATCTCATCTATCTGGGCTCACTCATAGGAGCTTGACAACAGTAGACTCGGTATATAACTTACCATCTGATTAGAGGTTGCTCAATAGGGGCCTACCCACCAATTATAGCTCGGTGGTGGTGAAAATACTGTAATACTGTATATATATAGACCCTCTACTCTCTTGACTGAAAAAGACAATACTTAACTGAATGGAAAGTCCCAATAAGGGAGAATACTCTAACTTATGAGACTAGGATAATGTAAATACATTAAGGAATATGAATTTCTCTTTATGTCTCCTTATCAAACACATGTAGTTACGAGATCATGCCAAACTGAAGGAAAGGTTTAGCCTTAACATACCTTAACTCTATTAAGTCCTTAATACCTTCCAAGCAATTCTTCAAACAACTCAACTCAATCTACCACAACATAAGTAGATTCAAAATCAATGTTGAGTAAAGGCTAAGTCCGCAACTTAAACTAGTAGCTCGTTTACGTAAATTTGGGCAGCATCTCCCCTGTAATAAGACCCTCCTCCAATACCATATACAAACAACAACAAGAAACAGCAATATCAACAAATATACATTATTTTCCAATCGTATATACACCACAAAATACTACAAAATATCCCAACACACCCCAAGCTCTTCATACACAAAACGACAATCGTAGTACTATCAAACAACCAAAAAATATTACGACGAACGACCAGCCCACCACCCTGCATTTATGTGGTGTTTCTCCATACCCTTCCTCCTCCAAAATTCTATAAAATAGTAGTAAAACACGCAATCCAACAGCAACACAAAATAGTCCACAAAACAGTCCGCTACAAGTGAATAACTCGAACTCACGACTTCTGATCACCGTCCCGTGAGTTCTTACAATTATAGAACGACTTTACATTCCACTCCAGCAGAAAAGATGGATAAAAGAGAGCAGTAAATTTACCATATTTGTTAAATAACTCAGCTCCTATCTTGGTTCTTCTAACTCAAGGTTTTACCTCCAACTAGAACTTGAAAAGGAGAGAAAATTAATTAGGGTTTGTGTGCAATTTTTGGGAGGATGTTTGCAGGGTTTAAGGTCTGTTTATTATATTATAAAATGAGTGTTATATTGCAGGAGATAAGCCCATAAATGGGCTCTTTGGCCGACCCAAAGTAGCTCCTTTTTGTACATGTTTCGTCCTTTCATTTAAGCAAGTAGGTGACACACCTACTTGTCACCTATGCAGTCTACGCAGTCTCACAAATATGCAAATATCTGTTTACTCCAATGTCGTATTGAGAAATGGTTTGATGTATTAGAAACTAGAATCGTAGATATTCAATTTAGTAGGTGTATCATCACGTAATTCCAAGTATATTGGGAGAAAAGCTCAGATATATTTGACCTAAATTTCAGTACATTTATGAATATAACTTATGATGACCTTTGCCAACTTTTGTTCCACAACTTTCTTGACTTCAAAACATAACATACGACTATCATACGACTAAAATATCTCATAACATAACCTCCTTATAATGTTATGAACCTTAGTCTCACCCCAAAAGTACATGTTATAACATTTCCAACTTGTCGAATTTCGACGAAACGTATTTTCTTCAAATCGTTTAGCTTTTAAGCATTCCAACCATCTTGGTACTTGTTACTCATGAGCATAGATATTTGTAACCTTAAAGGTAACATGATTAACTTACTTTAGATACTTTCAAAGATGATCTCATTTCTAAGCGTATATCAATTGACTTGCGACGTACTATTACATATGAAAATATGGGGTGTAACATTATTCCCCCCTTTGGAACATTCGTCCTCGAATGTTGACTAATGCGCTTATCATTCTCATAACCTATAGCTCTTACAAATACTTTATTGTTGTCCTTTCCATCTAGGCAACTTTTCTGTAAATGATCCAAAGTCCATGGCATTCCCCCCTTTAGGCCTCTCTCTTTCACCATGACTTGTGGTCTGAATTCTTCCAATCTCGTAACTGTTGCTACCTTATGTCATGCAGACTGTACGACTCTGTCCTTGTTTGTGCGACTATGTGACTCTTCTCTCCTTTGTCCTCTAACTTTTAGTCAATCTCTAGGACTCACATTGTGAAAATATACAGAACTATGACAAGCTATCCCTCTAGGCATCTATAGGTGTATTGAAGTTCTTCGCCCAGTACTTGTCAAACTTACGACTATTTCTATATCTTATTTCATAGCCTCTGCTACCTATGCTTATGGATTTACTATATCTAAGTAGCTTATGCTATACCATAACACTTACTTTGATTTATTATTATCAAGGTCAGCTACCCAACTCCAGGTTATTCTCTCGCTGCTTATCCTATATATGTATAAATCTAAGTCCCTTAGTTCTTCCTCATTACTGTTCATCTTAAGAATGACAACCTTATCTCATCTCATATTTTGGAACTTTTATCCATATATTGTTGATTCTCCTTAATGTTGATCTATAATATACCACTAATAACTTGAAACCTCTTATGTAATATACTGTCACTAGGGTTCACATCTCATCGGGGAACATATGGGGTTAGTATTTTAATCCTGTACAATCCATGAAATCTTTTTTCTTTGAATCATTACCCAATCAGAGGCCTAAACATCATCCTCTTATCTATCGCAATTACCCCTTTATTCTACCACTAGGGAAGCATTCTGTCTCTTCTAAATTCCCCTAGTCTTAAACTCCTCTAAGTTCATCCAGGCTATACTGAGCTTTTTATAACTTACGGAAATCATCAGCCCTCTCGTATTGATGGGTTTAATCCTAAGGACTTACCTATTCTCGTTACCTTTTCACTTATCTTCTCTTATCCTTACTCGTGTCTACCTAAAACCTTGTTTCTCTACCATACTTTAGCTTTCAACCTACACATATCTATTTATACTACTCGCAATCTTCCTTTAACTTGCTAACACCATAGATTTTCTTATGTTATTCTGGAACCTCAAGCGAGATATCACGTCATCTCTAACTCTTCTTTACTCACTTAACTAGACCTCTCGGTAAATGGAAACCATAAGGTGGAATATATGCTACTAAAGACGCCATTATCATTTCTGGATACTGAATCACATCGGTTCTAGCCCTCTACCTAAAGTATGGACTATTCACAACCTTATGTACTTGAGTATCTCGTACCTTCTTTACCTTTACCTTACTTACCATTAAATCTCACATCATGTCTCTGTCTCTTTTATATCCTCCCTTTAACATAGGTGGAATTCACATCCACACCTGGAAGCTCTACGATAATACTTGCACCTCTGGTATATACACAATTCGGCGGGAGCTTTATAATGACTTCTTATGAGGCTGGTATTCTTCTAACTGGCTTTATCATAGAGCCATTATAGAATCTATCTGCTGCACTATCTCTCTTATTCCTCTAATAGTAAGATTGATTCTGCAATATTCTGAATCACAATTTCTATAATCATTGGGGTTTAATAATCAAACTCCTGATTCACTTAGTTGATGTAACTCTTTAGTTTCCTCTTCTATCTCAGCCTTTAAGTAGGCTTATGCTATCTTCTGATCTATGGCTCAGGGTATTAGTTATTACTCTAGCCCTTCAAGGACGCTATGGAACATCCATGGTTATAACCTTCTAACAACTCAAGCTTTTGTCTGTGACGTGAACTCAATTCTTTCTCCCAACTTATACTAGAGTCTATTATAGATGTATCAATGTCAACATATATGTTGCATGTATATCACTCCGAAATCTTAAATTCATTCATAACGTAACTAAATCTGGGTCATAGAACAAATTCTTTGTTTCGTGCCTTCTCAGTTTTCGTTAAAAGGAACCAATTACTTTTCCTGGTTGTTCTGCCACTTGTTGCATGAATACTTGGATTATCTTAGTGCTCACGTATATTGGAATTTTGTGCAACTCATATGATCTCGAATATTACTTTGGATTTTACTTCCCGTTCCTTCGTCATGATAGGTGCCAGTTTCTTATGGAGTGCATACAATATTGCAGTGAGACTGTTGTTACAAGATCATTTCTTCTTTAGGTCACTATGTTTATGTTGAAGCCTTCTTCCTTATTTCCTCAGCTAGTCTTTTGTTATAGTACTCAGGGAAGACTCTCTGACTCTTGTAAAGCTGTGAGCTTATTACATCGTATACCCAAAGGAACTTTTAATGTTCTTACTCGCCTATAATTATCCTTAGTTACTTACCTCTGCGCCCTTGTGCTCGTAGAGTTATTTCTGAACTAAAATTTCGATTGTCTCCCTAGTGACACTCTCTTTTATTTCCGTAACAGTTATATGGTACCTTTTACTACTCCAACTTCTATCTGAATATTTCTCAAGGATTACGATATCGTATCTGTGATACTGAATTTCTTATGCTAGGTTTCACAACGCTTATCTTGCATGATCTACTGATTTATCCGAGACCTTTTGTTTAGCCATAACTAAGCTCTTCTTGAATCAACTACTAACTACTCGTTGTTCCATTCTCACATCTATATCCCATGTACTCTCTCTTAAATTATGTCCTTTGTCTTAACTTACCACTCACACTAACTCGTTATGTATCCATTCCCACTTATTTATCAATAACATCCTGGACGGGAACCCTTACTGGCTCTCCCTAGTATCGTGCTTGCATAATGTTGGGGTCCTAACATATCTGTAGGATTTGAATATGCACAGTCTCCTCCCTTTCACATTTTCGTCGCATTCTTCCTTTACAATTCTATAGTTACCTGAACAACTTAACTTCTACTTAGTACTATATCACACAATCTTCCCTCCTTTAGGGGAGTACTAACATTTAATGCTTTGAAATTTTACATGCAGATGTTTTACTTCTTCATCTTCGGCATCTTTTAGTTTTTTAATGACCCTTACTTGCCTTGCAATAACACTTCTTGTACCAGGGATAACTGAATTTCTTGCACGCGAGGGTGACGTGTAGTGAAACTAGCACACATAGTCCCTTAAGCTTAACTCCGCTCACAGTGATTGCTTTAGGGAAGTGTCTTCCTGAATGATCTTTAAAGGTAATTCTTCTGTCGTCCATTCTATTATTGCCGGAATGTGGTCTCTAATATTCCCGCGATGCCGACTGTTATCAAATCCTTCGCTCCCTAATTCATGTTCAATCTATATTGTTCACTAGCCCATACTGATTTCTATTACGCGGGGGGTCTAACTTTTCCATCTGGTAATCCCATTGGAGTCATTAACTCCTTTCTCGAAATAAGGATATGACTTTATGGCTTATACTCTTTTATTGTCTCAAGGTCTGTCTTCTCTTGTCCTTTCCTTCACTTGAATATAGACTCCATCATCCTGTCATATTTTGATTTACCGTTATCACCCATTTATCACATCTTACTCAAAATGCTTCAATTACTATCTTCTTATTCTCCTGCTAATATTATTATCTATTTCTTTATTCTAAAAACTTCAATGAAATATTCTTTCACTTTAACTCCCATTGCTCCATCTCACTGCCTTTTCGGGTCACCTAACATTCTCTCTTTACTAGGGATGAGAGTCATATTAAGGTAAATATTTATCTCATCTAGGATTCCGGTGCCTATATTCTAAAATTTCTAAAAATTCTAGTATTCATATCTGACTGTACTATTGAGAGTGCACCGCCCGGATGTCTCACAAAGAGAACTATTATCACGTTTGCACTACCCTTCAGAAATGTTAGCAAATGGTAACAATCCATCCACCATTTTAGGTTACTCTAACCCCAGCTGCATCCTGATATCCCATCCTTCTCTTAAACTATATATGCTAGCTACCATAGGGCATAACAGAGATAGGTGTGGCCAATTGTACATACTTCTATTACTCTTGAGGATAACTCAGAATGCTTATATTTCTCTAGCAGAATTGTAAATACTGGTAATCTTCACTAACTGGGTACCTCATACCCTCCTTCACCTTGCTTCTGTTACTTGTTGAAGTTATACTTTTACCTTGTAATACTAGCATGGACTCCTATTCATCGGGTGTGTTTGATATTTCCATCTTAGGGTCTTAAGCTGGAAATTTGCATATTTGGTATGCACAATCTGATAGGGCCTCAAATAGGGCCATGTCGTCAAGAACTCTCTCTCAATTAGTGCCCTTACCTGTTGTTGTATTAGCCTTCTGGCTAGCTGTAATTTTTCTAATTGCAAGCATCTCTATAATTAGCAAACATAAGTCATGGCTCGAACTCTTATGACTCAGCTCTATAGCACGATTTGGATTTTAAAGAAGGGTAACAGACTCCTTAATTCCTTGTAGCTTCCTATTTATATAATGTGGTGCACAACACATCTATAAACAAGGCTCTACCAGACACGACTTGTAGACTCTCTAGGATAGAACTGCTCTAATACCAAGTTTGTCATGCCCCAAACCTGGAGAGGCATGGCGGACACTCGGTGCCATATTTGGTCCGAGTATACCATTCTGTAACTGTGAACTCTGGAGGGGTAACCCTCAACTTAGGCCGATGAGGCCATATTCTGAATCATCTGAAAATATCGTCTCTCTCATCTGAGGGGTAAACATGCCTAAAAGTTCATATATATTTTTATATATAACTGTGCAGGCTGAAGAGGTCGCCATGAACATCTATTGATATACAAAATATACAGGACTCATCTACAAGCATCTAGCAATAGCTGAACTATATCATGGCCGGGACAGGCCTCGACATACCCATCAAACCTGTATCTATAAAATAGACTACAAGGTCTAGACCTGGTAACTCCGAGGAAGTGGAGCTTACCAACCGAGATAATGTTTGACTTTGTCTACTGGAAAGGTCTATCCAACTTTCTATCAGGACCTACGGGCATGAAATGCAGTGTCCCCAACAAAAAGGGCGTCAGTACAAAATAATGTATCGAGTATGTAATGCAACAGAATAATTGAAGCTGAAACTGAACTAATAATATAACAACTAAAAGTACCTGTGCGTCAAATATAATTTGAAGATATGCTTACCTGCTGATACTAACTCATCTCTCTCAATATAGTAAGTAAAATAGTTGTCCGACCATATAGGCTCAATATGTGTAACTGCTCTTCCGTAGTAGGCTTGCTCATAGGCGTCCGACCATACTAGGCTTTGTATCTCATCCATCTGGGCTCGCTCATAGGAGCTCGACCACAGTAGGCTCGGTATATAATTTACCATCTGATTAGAGGTTGCTCAATAAGGGCCTGCCTATTGATTATAGCTCAGTGGTGGTGAAAATATATAATATTGTATATATATATGTATATATAGACCCTCTACTCTCTTAACTGAAAGAAGACAATACTTAACTGAATAGAAAGTCCCAATAAGGGAGAATACTGTAACTTATGAGACTAGGATAATGTGAATAAATTCAGGAATACGAACTTCTCTTTATGTCTCCTTATCAAATATATGTAGTTACGAGATCCTGCCAAACTTAAGGAAAGGTTTAGCCTTAACGTACCTTAAATCCATTGAGTCCTTAATACCTTCCAAGCAATTCTTCAAACAACTCAACTTAATCTACCACAACATACGGAGATTCAAAATCAGTGTTGAGTAAAGGCTAAGTCCGCAACTTAAACTAGTATCTCGTTTACGTACATTTGGGCAGCATCTCTCCTGTAACAAGGCCCTCCTCCAATACCATATACAAACAACAACAAGAAAACAACAATATCAACATATATACATTATTTTCCAACCTTATATACACCACAAAATACTACAAACATCCCAACACACCCCAATCTCTTCATACAGAAAGTGATAATCGTTGTACTGTCAAACAACCCGAAAATATTATGACGAACGACCAGCCACCACCATGCATTTATTTGGTGTTTATCCACACCCTTATACCTCCAAAACTCCATAAAATAGTAGTAAAAAACACAATCCAATAGCAACAAAAAATAGTCCACAAAACAGTCCGGTACAAGTGATAACTCGAACTCACGACTTTCGATCATTGTCCCGTGAGTTTTTACAATTATAGAACGACTTTCCATACATCTCCAGCAGAAAAAATGGATGAAAAAGAGCAGTAAAATTACCTTATTTGTTGAATAACTCAGCTCTTATCTTAGTTTTTCAAACTCTAGGTTTTACCTCCAACTAGAACTTGAAAAAGAGAGAAAATCAATTAGGGTTTGTGGGCAATTTTTGGGAGGATATTTGCAGGGGTTGAGGTCTGGTTGTTGTGTTATATTGCAGGAGATAAGACTTTAAATGGGCTCTTTGGCCGACCCAAACTAGCTCCTTTTTGGACATGTTTCGTCCTTTCATTTAAGCAAGTAGGTGACACACCTACTTGTCACCTATGCAGTTTGCATAGTCTCGCAAAAATATAAATATCTGTTTACTCCGATGTCGTATTGAGAAATGGTTTAGTGCGTTAGAAACTAGACTCGTAGATCTTCAATTTAGTAGGTGTATAATCTCGTAATTCCAAGTATATTGGGAGAAAAACTCAGATACATTTGACCTAAATTTCAGGACATTTATAAATGTAACTTATGATGACCTTTGCCAACTTTTGTTCCACAACTTGCTTGACTTCAAAACATAACATATGACTATCATACGACTAAAATAACTTATAACATAACCTCCTTATAATGTTATGAACCTTAGTCTCACCCCAAAAGCACATGTTATAATATATCCAACTTGTCGACTTTCGACGAAACTTATTTTCTTCAAATCGTTTAGCTTCTAAACCTTCCAACCATTTTGGTACTTGTTACTCATGAGTATAAATATTTTTAACCTCAAAGGTAACATGATTAACTTACTTTAGATACTTTCAAAGATGATCTCATTTCTAAGCTTACATCAATTGACTTGTGACGTACTCTTACATACGAAAATATGAGGTATAACAACATAACACTACATGGAACTAAACAACATTAAAGTCACATATTAATATATGTCCAACAATTACATCTAAAATAAAATTAATTATTCCTAAAATAACAATTTCTCTATTTCATTAATCTTTTAGCACATAAATAATGTAATCCGGATAAAAAATAATAAATTGATTTAATCACAAAACAATTGCAAAAATACATATACAATAGTAAAAAATAACTAATTAATATTTTTATAACAACTAATAACATTAATTATTCAGAAAATAATAATTTCTTTATTTTACAATTTTTTTAGCACACTAATAATATAATCCGGATAAAAAACAACAAATTTTAATTAAAGCGCAAAACAATTACGGAATAACATAAAACACAATAAAAACAACTAATAGGTATTTTTTGTACATGAGTTTTAATAAGAAATAAGTCGGAATACCTGATCGAGGCCAACCTGCACTGCTATTGAGTAGTGAGAGAGGTCGAAGTAGCTTTTACCCGATTAAGGTCGGGATCGATTTCCACAGGGAGCTAGATATTGGAGTCGGGTGTCTATCTAATTGAGATTTGCAAATTTGCTCTTAATTGCACTTCTACACATTTTTGGTTTGATTTACTTCTAATTGTATAAAACTACAATGCTCAATTAAACTAAAATAAGTGAAGGTTAAACTATTGCGAGTTGTTCAAATGGATAAAAGGCACTAGGGTAGTGACTTTCGCCTAGGTGGTCAATTGACGGATACTTGAGTCTAAGGCATGATTGTCATATTTGGTGAGTATGATATAACCATTGCATGATTCTACTCACTCTACACCTCTCGGTAGTTCGAGTAATTTTTCCCGAATTGACTTTTTCAAGACCAATTGGGTATGCAAATTTGCACAAGCAATCAAGGTTCAAGTCGGGTATTACTATCTCTAGGTTTAACCCTTTAATTGGGGCTATCAATCTCTTGAGTACGCCCCAATTCCTTGTTGAACCAATTTCAAAGACTTAGGCTCTCTTTCTCAAGAAGAGCCAAAGTCAACTAAACACAAACTAGTGTTTGCAACCACTAATTCAGCAATTAAACATGAAATTAGTCCAAATATCAAACACCCATAGTCAATCAAGCCCTAAAACACAAGACCCATCAATTACTCACACTAGGGTTGAGCCACAACCCTAGCTTATGGGTTTAGCTACTCATAATTAGAGAAGAAAACAAAGAAATAGATGAAGAAAAACTCATATTAATTAATTACTAAATTAAACTTGAAGATTCAATGTTGAAATGAAGCTAAAATTGCTCAAAATAGATAAAGTAAACGAAGTCACGAGCACAACCTTCAGTACAAATTATCTGATGACCTAAAAATGGGAAAAGAAGCTATTATACTAAGCTGACAATTCTAGACAAAAATACCCTGCGGGGATAGTCCGGCCGCACTAAGGCTCTTGACTTGAATATCCAACTCTCTGAACTTGGGCAATGCGGACCGCACAAAATCGAGTGCGGCCGCGCTGGCATCTAGTGCCGTCTGCATGAAATGGAGCGCAGACCGCATTGGGCTTCAATCTTCAAACTGGAAACTCTCTGAACTTTGGCTCTGCGGACCGCACTAAATCGAGTGCGGCTGCAGTGAATCCAATACGGACTGCAGAAAATCCTTTGCGGCCGCATTGCCTTTTGGCCTGAGATGCACACTCTCTGAACTTCACTTGTGCGGACCACACAAAATGGTGTGCGGCCGCACTGGCCCTGTTTGACTGAGCTTTGCCTTGTTTTGGTACTTGTGCAAGTTTCACTCCCTTTTGAGTTGGTGTTTTGATACCTTGTCACTTTGTTGATCAAACCTGCAATCAAGCACAACTTGTGAGCCTTTGGGACTATTTGGTACACATTTATAATCAAAACTTTAGCATGAAGGAGTGGAAAATGCATTATAATTCCTCGTTATCAACTCCCCCAAACTTAAGCTTTTCCTTGTCCTCAAGCAAACAAAATAAGACCCACCCCTTAAGAGAAAATCCAAGAAAATTCAGTTGTCCTAAAGTGACCTCATCTAGCATCAATTGGGACTAATAATTGCCCTCAATACAAATGAATCATTAACAACATTTACTCTTTAAAACACCATGGATTAAGTGCGACACAAGAGCATCAAGAGTTGACTCTACACATCAAAGAACTCTTTCTATTACTTTGGTCATTGTGGAACCCAAACTCACACATCCTCAACATTCCCTAAGCAAATCTCACCTTTAGGATTGTGGCACTTAGAACGAGGTTAATGGAAACACACTCATCTCTCTCAAGGAAAAGTCACAAGTCTGGCTCTAAGTACCATATGCTTGCCTCTTATGTGAGTCACCACTAATGTAAGCTTCATTCAACTCAAGATCATATAGGCTTTTGTGGAGACATAGTGAAAGCTTATGGTTCAGGGTAGGAAATGTTTGGTCTAAGTAGGTTCCATCTTCCCTTAAACACTTCTTTTGCTTCATTTTGGCACACATTCACTTTACTTTTTAAGTCATTTCACTTCTTTCTAAGGGGTTAGAGAGATACACTATCACTCTTTCTTGCTCATTTCAAATCTTTTCTCCTTTCTCAACTTTTCACACCTTCTATTTTTTGCTTTTCTTGAATCCCTTTTATTCTCTTACACGTTGAACATTCTTTTTTGTCTTTTTGCTTTTCTTTCTTTTTCTTTACCTTTCCTTTTCTTCATATTTTGTACCTATTTTACCACTTTGTTGCAATCCTCGTCTCTCCCCCAAACTTATACTTTTGTCATATGCTAAGGAAAGATCGGGTGCCAAAAGAGGGTATCTTTTAGAATGGGTAAAGGCTTGTATCATGCTTTTTAAAGAAAAAAGGTCTAAGGTTCAAAAGGGTTGACTAGGGATTTTATCATTGGTGGGCTATGGAAGTGTTCAAGCTATCATATGGATCAAGGAGAGCCTATAATCATGTCTCAAGTCGAACTACACTTAGGATTTCGCCTCAACAAACATTCAGGGCAAGTTCTAGACCAATGGCTCGGGACTTGGACTTGCAATGCAATTTCTCACCACACAAGCTATGGGATCGCTAAAGACACAGAGTCGGGGGCCCACAACGACCTTAGATAAGATTTGAGCACACAATGGTCCCGAAAAACCACTTGATGATTATCGGTCAACACAAGGGTCTTAAGGTCATGACTTTCGCCATCCTATACATAACAATTTATTTTTGACCATGAGATCGAAGGCAATTGTGCTAGGCCCAAGTGAAGCTTTGCTTGAGGCACCCTTACTACTAACTACTAAAAAGCAAAAAGAAAAACGGACTCAAACCCTTAAGAAGGTTGTCACTCCATCCATCATTGGGAAGAGCCACCCGGTTCACACAAACTCCACCTTTGGAAAGAACCGTGTCATTAAAAAAACCAAAGGCTTTTTGCAAAATAAAAAGCTATGAACACAAATAAAAATCTAAGAAAGAAAAAATTGTGGAAAGTAAAATGAATATTTACAAGAGCGGGTTTAATCGAATATACAATAAGGGAGATGAATATATACAATGTAACATAACTTTTATATACAGACCCAAAGTAAAAAGTATGAAAAATGTAATAAAGTACTAAAATTATATACATACCAAAGATAAAAAAGCAATAAAGAAATACTAAAAGCTGTCATATATATATATATACAGTCATCCAAATCAAATCAAAGTAGGGAAATACTAAAAGCTATCATATATATATACAGTCATCCAAATCAAATCAAAGTAGGGCCTACCCCATCAAATGAAAGCTGGCATTGTCCTCAATGCCAACTAAACAAAATGAGCACCAAAAATAAAGGGAAGAGGATACAGAAGCTCCCTATGACCCATCTGTCTGCATGGGATCCTGAGTAGTCCCTGGGTCCTTTGTAAGCTCGAGAACCTGAGACTGGATCCCTATGACCTGCTGCTCTATTGGGACCGAGGCCTGGGCTAACTCCTAGGGCTGGCTAGAGGAATCTCCATGTGGGTCCTCCAACTGTATGACTGCATCATCTGTACGGAGAATCACCCTTTTCCTCTTGGGAAGCCTCTCCGACTGCATTGACTGGGGATGGGCTGCCGACACCGGGTCATCTAGTAATAAATCCAAAGGTAAGTGATCGATCTTCAACCTGTCAACCTCAACCCGCAACTCTTTCACGGACTCCTTGGAAGCCCGAGTCTTTCTCATCTTCTTGGCCTCCCTAGCAAGCTCCTCGAGAGCTTTCCCATGCGAATCCACAACCTCTGTAAGCACTTTATAAGTGTCCAGGATCTTCTTTTGGTTGTCCAGAATATCGTTGAGGGCGTCCTCAATAGACTATGGGGGCTGTGAAGGCGAAAGTGCCGACTGAGCTGCGACTATAGTAGTAAGGACAGACAACTTGGAGGAAACTGTCTGCATCCAGTTATTGATGCTAAGAAGGGCCTGGCTCAGACGGTGGGCAGTCATTGGGTAGGCAGAGGTGGGGGGTATGTATGGAACTGCCGAAGTGGATGGACCAGGGGGCATGTCCGCTGAGGTGGAACAATGCTGAGTAAGAGCCACTACCACTACTGGCTTTTCAGACTAGCCAGTTGAAGCAGTGGCTATTCCCTTGTAGTTCTTACCTTTAGGGTTGTCATCACCCTGCATGTTGTACCATGAGAATGGTGCCCTTGCTTTCACTTCGACATCAAATTTTCGCTTTTCGACCTCTAGGTCATTGAAGTACATGGTTAAGAAGCTAGGGAAGGGGTAGTTTATGTCAATTTCACTCACTACCTGCGTAATAACCCGAGACATCACATTCACGACGTTAAATGGGTACCTCGCCATAATTGATGCTACCAGTACTGCCCGGTGAAGAGGAAGTGAGTTATCGTGAGTAGTGGGGTCCAGTCTGCTGCACACGAATGTCTCCCACCCTTTAGCCTCGAAATTCAAACTTCTCCTTAAGATCTGCACTCCCACATTCAACCAATCGGGGGTGGTACCTGGGATTGCCAAGTATTGTGCCAACCAAGGATGGGCCGCCTCACCTAATGCCATCTTCTCCAGATACAGTGATTGATCCTCCTCATTAAAGCCCAAGTAGTCATTTATTGCTTTCCCATCAAATAACACTTTCAAATTCCGTACCTTGGTCACTTTGGTGCGCTTCTTGATGTGGGCGGCATTGGTGTAGAATTCTTTGACCAGGAGCTTGTTCGCATCCACACAGTTTCAAATTCCGTACCTCGCCTCTTCTTCTCATTCTACACTTTCTCCGGATAGTGAAGTTATGGGAGAGTTAGAGTATTCATTTCCACTACCAACAACTGAGCCCTCAAATAACTCGGAAGATACACGTACTTAAGCTTGGGCAATGGGGGAAGGTGGAAGAGTGTCTCTCAATCTATTTCTTTCTGGCCAGTCAGCAATGTACTCTGGCACTGAATCTGATGAAGCCTCTCGGGAGGGCTCGTACTCACTCCCCCACTGATCAATAGCCCTAACAACTTTATCATCGTTTGTTTCCCACCCCGGGAGGACTCTCTTCTACCTGCTTGTTTAGCACCCTTGCCTCTTAGGTTCACCATTGTCTACAAACAACATTCATTATACTTGTTAGTATCCAGGAAAAACATTGCAATTAATAGTTGCAGACATGGTCACTTGTTGCAGAGTGCGGTCCGCACAAAACGTAGTGCAGCCGCAGAGAGGCCAATGTAGACCACACAAAATGGCTCTGCGGTCCGCACAGAGGTGGGGTTCAGACTACCCACGCTCTAAATAATTGCACCGCGGACCGCACAAAATGGTAATGCGGTCCGCATTGAGGCACCGCAGACCGCACAAAATGCAATGCTGTCGCGGTCCTCAAGGATCAGGTTTCAGAACATTCTTCAATGTGGTCCGCACAAAATGCCATTGCGGACCGCACAGGGCCACCGCGGACCACACAATTTCCACCGCGGTCCGCACTGAGCAACAAAACACAACACCAACCTAGGGTTTATGAAATGTTCAATTTAAGTCCAATTTTTCACCTATTAAAGGGTCCCTAAGTGTGGTTCAGTTAATTAACTACCTAATCCCACTTTAAACAAGAAAGTAACTAACCTAGTGTTACCAAATCGAAAGACATATGGGAAGAACAGAAGAAAAGATACGAAAACAAAAATTTAATGAAAATAATAAAATTAAACAACTAAAAAGGAGTAAAAGTTACCAGATGTGAGAAGTACTAATGATTAATTAAGACTATGCAGATGAATTCATGCAATTTTAGTGTTGAACAGTGATTTTTAGGGCTTTGAGAGCAAAAGGATTGAAAAGTTCACATGGTGGGCCTCAGGTACTATTTATAGAAAAAACCCTGGGGCCCAGCTTACCTACCCACTGCGGACCACATAAAATGCAGTGTGGTCCACACCACACGGTATTGTACAAGTTTGAGAAAGGCAACCACTGCGATCCGCACAAAAATGCTTCATGGCCGCAGTGGTCACCGCGGACTGCACAAAATGTAATGCGGCCACGGTGGCAAACTTCAGAGAGTTGGTATTTTCATCCATCATCAGTGCAGTCTGCACTGATTTTGTGCCCTGCACTAAGTTCTTTGTGGCTGCACAAAATGTAGTGCAGTCCGCATTGCAAACTTCAGAGACTTGAAGAATTTTTTCCACTTTGTCCTGCACTGCATCAACACAATCCTGTAGCATCTTACAACCAGTCAGTCCAAAAATAAATCCTATACTACAATAAAAATCAAAGAAAAATAAAAACAAAAACACATGGGTTGCCTCCCAAGAAGCGCCTGATTTAACGTCGCGGCACGACGTATGTTACCATCAAATCATTTGAGATGAGGAATTGCCACCACGTGGCTATCATCAAAATTGCCAAGATAGTGCTTGACCCGGTGCCCATTAACTTTGAAGAACTCTCCATTTTTGTTTTTCAAATCAAGTACACCAAAAGGAGTCACAAGCACCACTTCAAAGGGTCCACTCCATTTTGACTTCAGCTTTCCCGAAAACAGACGTAACCAAGAATTGAATAAGAGAACCAAATCACCTACTTTGAACTCCTTTCCACGAGCACACTTATCATGAAAGTACTCCATCTTGTCCTTATACGATGACGAACTGAAGTAGGCATGGAATCTGAATTCATCAAGTTCATTGAGCTGCTCCACACGAAGGTTGGCTGCAATATCCCATTCAAGATTTAGATTCATCAAAGCCCACATGGCCTTGTGCTCTAACTCAACCAGTAGATGGCAAGCTTTCCCAAACACCAACCGATACGGAGACATACCTATCGGAGTCTTGTAAGCAGTCCTATAAGCTCATAGAGCGTCATCCAACTTCTTTGACCAATCGGTCCTCTTTGCATTGACCGTCTTTGACAATATACTCTTGATTTCCCTGTTTGAGACTTCCACTTGACCACTTGCTTGAGGATGATAGAGAGTAGAAACTTTGTGATTGACACCATACTTTGCAAGCAAAGTGTCAAAAGCTCTATTGCAAAAATAAGACCCACCATCACTTATGATTGCATGAGGAGTACCAAACCTTGTAAAAATGCTCTTCTTGAGGAATGCAACAACACTCCGGGCCTCATTGTTGAGCAAAGCCACGGCTTCGACCCACTTTGAAACATAGTCCACCGCCACAAGAATGTATGTGTTCCCACACGAGCTAACAAATGGGCCCATAAAATCAATGCCCCATACATAAAAAATATCAACCTCAAGAATGGTATTGAGAGGCATCTCATCTTTTTTCGAAATTCCACCCGCTCTTTAACATTCATCACACCTCTTTACTAGTTAGCTTGCATCTTTGTACAAAGTTGGCCAATAAAACCCACAACTAAGAACTTTGAAATCCGTCCTCGCCCCGCCATGATGGCTACCATAGGGAGAGGAATGACAAGCCTCCAAGATACTCAATTGCTCTTCCTCTGGGACACACCTTCGGATCACACCATCCGTGCAAATCTTGAACAAGTATGGCTCATCCCAATAGAAATCCAAACTATCCCGCTTGAGCTTATTCCTTTGGTTAGAAGAGAGCTCACACGAGATTATACCAGTCACAAGGAAATTAGCAACATCTGCAAATCATGGCATACCATTCATCGACACCGAAAGGATTGTTCGTCGGGAAATGAATCATTGATCTCTAGACCATCACGAGGCCTCCCCACCTCCTCAAAGTGGGACAAGTGGTCCGCCACTTGGTTCTCACTACCCTTCCGGTCCACAATCTCCAAATCAAACGCTTGAAGTAACAAGACTCATTGCATCAGTCTAGCTTTGGAATCATTCTTCGTCATCAAGTACCGGAGTGTGGCATAGTCTGTATGGATTATGACCTTGGCACCCATAAGATATGACCGAAATTTCTCCATTGCGAACACAATTCCCAAAAGTTCTTTCTCGGTCACCGTGTAGTTCACTTGAGCATCATTCGTTGTCTTGCTCGCATAGTACACTGGATGAAATATTTTGTTCACTCTTTGACCCAAAACCGCCCCAACAGCAACATCACTTGCATCACACATGAGCTCAAAGGGTAAGCTCCAATTAGGTGCGGTAATGATAGGAGTGGTGGTCAACTTATGCTTGAGAAGTTCAAAGGCTTGCATACATTTGTCATCAAACACGAACTTGGCATCTTTTTTCCAACAACTTGCACAAAGGATTCACTACCTTCGAAAAGTCTTTGATAAATCTCTGATAGAACCCCACATGCCCAAGAAAAATTCGAACTCCCTTGATGGATGTAGGGGGAGGGAGCCTTGAAATCACATCAATTTTTGCTTTGTCTACCTCAATACCATGTTTTAAAATTTTATGCCCAATAACTATGCCCTCTTCCACCATAAAGTGGCATTTCTCCCAATTAAGAACAAGATTGGTTTCTTTACAACGGGCCAAAACTCTATCAAGATTCTTCAAGCAATCATCAAATGAATCTCCCACAACACTAAAGTCTTCCATGAACACCTCCAAAATGTCTTCCACCATATTGGTGAAAATGGCTATCATACACCGCTGGAATGTAGCCGGTGCATTACACAACCCAAAAGGCATCCTAGAAAAGGCAAAGGTGCCATATAGACAAGTGAATGTGGTCTTCTCCTGATTTTCCGGAGCAATCAAGATTTGGTTGTACCTAGAATACCCATCCAAGAAACAGTAGAAGGCACGCCCAACAAGTCGGTCTAACATTTGACCAAGAAAAGGCAAAGGAAAGTGATCCTTTCGGGTTACTTTATTCAACTTGCGGCAGTCCATGCATACCCTCCAACCAGTGACGGTTCTGGTAGGAATTAACTCATTTTATGAATTTGCAACCACGGTCATGCTACCCTTCTTCGGTACACATTGCACCGGTAAAGTCCAAGAGCTATCAGAGATGTGGTACACAACCCCGACATCCAACCACTTGATCACCTCCTTTTTCACAACTTCTTGCATTGCCTCGTTCAACCTCCTTTGATGTTCCAAGGAGGGATTTGCATCATCTTCCAGAATAATCTTATGCATACAGAATGCGGGGCTTATCCCCCGAATATCAGCTAGAGTCCATCCAATTGCCTTTTCCGCATTTGAAGCACCGCCAATGTAGGATCAACCGCATGTTACTAAGATAGGATGAAAAAATAACTGGAAAAATAGAACTAGGGCCTAAGAACTCATACCTGAGGTGTGGAAGCAGTGATTTCAACTCTAACACCGGAGGCTCGTCAATTGAAGGTTTTGTTGGTGAAGTTTTCCTATTCTTGAGATCCAAAGAGAGTTTTCTAGGCTCATAAGAGTACGAGCTCATTCCACGTAAAGCATTCACACACTCCACTCAGCCCTCATCATCATTGACATCAAGATTCAACAATACGGCCTCCAAAGGGTCCTCCGCATTGATCATTGCACTGGTGTCATCAACTATCATTGTTGTGACAAGGTCCACAAAAGAGCACACCTCGGTACTGTTGGGCTGCTTCATTGACTTGCACACATGAAAGACCACTTTTTCATCACCCACCTGGAAGGTGAGTTCCCTACTTCCACATCAACTAAGGCCTTCCCCGTAGCAAGAAAAGGTCTCCCCAATATGATAGGAACTTCATAATCCACCTCGCAATCCAAGATCACAAAGTCAGTTGGCAAGATAAATTTGTCCACCCGGACAAGCACATCATCAACAATACCCAATGGTTTCTTCATCGTTCTATCCGCCATTTGTAATCTCATGGAAGTCGGCCTCGGTTGCCCAATACCCAAAGTCTTGAAAACTGAGTAGGGTATCAAATTGATACTAGTACCTAAATCACATAGAGCCTCACAAAATCTACACTCCCAATGGTGTAAGGAATGGTGAAAGCTCCGAGATCTTCAAGCTTCGGGCCATTGAATGCACTATTGCACTAACTTGGTGAGTCATCTTTAATAGTTTCACAATCCATGGACCGTTTCTTTGTCACAAAGTCCTTCATAAATTTAGCATAGCCCGTCATTTGTTCAAGAGCCTCCACCAAAGGCACATTAATGGATAAATTCTTCATCATGTCAATGAACTTTTTAAACTGATTCTCATTTTTCTGCTTAGCGAGCCTTTGAGGATAAGGTGGAGTGGCCTTGGTAAAGGAGCCTTAACTTTTGGCACAACCGGCTCCGGCATGTCTATTACGTGTTCCTTAGATGGGTTCACGTCATTTTGAGTTTCCACCTCGGTATCTTGAATGTCGATCCTCATTTTCTCATTCACATTGTCATCCATCACATTTTCGACCACCAAAGGAACTTCATCTTCTTGCAACTCAACTTCATCACTCAAAATTTGCTTTTGTTTGGAGGCATTTACATCACCGCCTCTCCCACTTCTTGTTGTTACCGCCATAACATGATTGTTCCCACCCTTTGGGTTTACTACCGTATCACTAGGTAGAGCCCCCTTAGGACGAATATTCAAAGACTGTGAGATTTGACCTAACTGCACCTCCAAATTTCTGATAGAGGTATAGTGGGAAGCCAACTGAGCATCAGAGTCCGCATTCTTCTTCATCATTTGTTCGAACATCATTTCAATTCTCCCCATATCATTGTTAGAAGAACTAGGACCTTGGGATGGAAATGGAGGCGGATTGTTCGGTTGTTGGTACATTAGAGGTCTTTGAAAGCCTTGCCCCCGGTTTCCTTGGTTGCCATTGTTCCATCCACCTTGATTATTGTTACCACCCCAATTGTTGTTGTTACCATTCCAATTTCCCTGATTGTTGTGATTGTTGTTCTGATTTCCCTAGTTGGAGTTTTGGTTGTTCCCCCAATTACCATTGCCTTCTTGTTGTTGATTGCCCCAATTGCCTTGGGGTCTCCATTGTTGTTGGTTGGAAGAATTTCCCCTTTGGCCTTGATAATTATTCACGTACTGCACCTCTTCACTCTGTCCATCAAAACCATAATCTTGAAACACTACAATTATTGTCAAATTGCTCTGAATTCCCTTGGTTATGTTGACCTCTTTGTCTTCTTTTGTTGACAAGCATGTTAACACCCTCCATGGCATTCACTTGGCAAGGATTTTGAACTTGTTGCAACTGTGCCTTTGCTAGTTGGTTCATAGTACTTGTCAACTCAGCTATAGCTTGCCCATGATCATGTAACTCCTTGTGCAAATGAGTAACCATGGGGTCACCTTGGGGCACATTGGCTCTATTTTGCCAAGAGGAAGAAGTGTCAGCCATCTCGTCAAGAATGTCACAAGCCTCATCATAAGACAGCTTCATGAAGTTGCCCCAACCAAGTTGGTTCACTATGCATTGGTTTGTGGTGTTAATACCCCGGTAGAAAGTTTGTTGGATCATCGCCTCGGTCATATCATTGTTGGAGCATTCCTTCACCATTATTCTATAACGCTCCCAAATCTCATGCAAAGGTTCGGTTGGCTCCTGTTTGAAAGCCAAGATCTCATCTCTCAATGCTGCCATATGCACCGGTGAAAAAAATTTTGCAATGAACTTGTCCGCCAACTCATCCCAAGTAGTGATAGAATGGTTGGGAAGCCGCTCGAGCCAATCCAATGCCCTCCCTCTAAGTGAGAATGGGAAGAGTCTCAACCGAAGTGCATCCTCAGACACATTTGTTTGCTTGCTCCCCCAACAGGTATCCACGAACCCCTTGAGATGTTTGTAATTATTTTGATTTACAGTGCCCGTGAAATACCCATGCTGCTCCAGCAATGTCAGCATCACATTGGTTATTTGAAAATTGCCCGCCCGGATTTGGGGTGGGAGAATAACACTTGCATAGCCTTGGTTCGGAAGCACTCTAGGAGCCACTCTTGGAGGTGGCGGAGGAGGGTCTGGAATATTGTCATTGGGATTAGCATTGGCCCGACGGCCTCTACGTTGTCCTTGAGGTACAATAGGCACCTCATCTTCTCCGACATCATCTACCTCCTCCCCCGCAATCACATTTTCAAGAGGGTCATTAGTGTTGTTTGCTGCCATTTGGTACCTGAAGTTGTGACACACACAAATTAGTGACAAAGAAGGAAAGAAGAACAATACACAAAACTAGTTAGATAGATAGCCAAAACCGTTAGCTCCCCAACAATGGCGCCAAAAAGTGATCGAGGCCAATCATGCACTACTATTGAGTATCGAGAGAGGTTGAAGCAGTTTTTACCCGATTAAGGCCGGGATCGATTTCCACAGGGAGCTAGATATTGGAGTTGGGTGTATATCTAAATGAGATTTGCGTATTTGCTCTTAATTGCACTTCTACACATTTTTGGTTTGATTTACTTCTAATTGTATAAAAATACAATGCTCAATTAAACTAAAATAAGAAACTATTACGAGTTGTTCAAATGGATAAAAGGCATCAAGGTAGTGACTTTCGCCTAGGTGGTCAATTGACGGATACTTGAATCTAAGGCATGATTGTCATATTTGGGGAGTATGATATAACCATTGCACGATTCTACTCACTCTACACCTCTCGGTAGTTCGAGTGATTTTGTCCGAATTGACTTTCTCAAAACCAATTGGGTATACAAATTTGCACAAGCAATCAAGGTTCAAGTCGGGTATTACTATCTCTAGGTTTAACCCTTTAATTGGGGCTATCAATCTCTTGAGTACGCCCCAATTCCTTGTTTGACCAATTTCAGAGACTTAGGCTCTCTTTCTCAAGAAGAGCCAAAGTCAACTAAACACAAACTAGTGTTTGCAACCACTAATTCAGTAATTAAACATGAAATTAGTCCAAATATCAAACACCTATAGTCAATCAAGCCCTAAAACACAAGACCCATCAATTACCCACACTAGGATTGAGCCACAACCCTAGCTTATGGATCTAGCTACTCATAATTAGAGAAGAAAACAAAGAAATAGATGAAGAAAAACTCATATTAATTAATTACTAAATTAAACTTGAAGATTCAATGTTGAAATAAAGCTAAAATTGCTCAAAATAGATAAAATAAATGAAGTCACGAGTGCAGCCTTCAGTACAAATTATCTGATGACCTAAAAATGGGAAAAAAAGTTATTTATACTAAGCTGGCAATTTTGGACAAAAATACCACTGTGGGGGCTAGTGCGGACCGCACAAAATCAAGTGCGGCCACACTAAGGCTCTTGACTTGAATATCCAGCTCTCTGAACTTGGGCAATGCGGACCGCACAAAATCGAGAGCGGCCACGGTGGCTTCTAGTGCGGTCCGCATAAAATGGAACGCGGACCGCATTGGGCTTCAATCTTCAAACTGGCAACTCTCTGAACCTTAGCTCTGTGGACCGCACTAAATCGAGTGCGGTTGCATTGCCTTTTGGCCTGAGATGCACACTCTCTGTACTTCACTTGTGCGGATCGTACAGAATGGTGTGCGGCCGCACTGACCCTGTTTGACTGAGCTTTGCCTTGTTTTGGTACTTGTGCAAGTTTCACTCCCTTTTGAGCTGGTTTTTTGATACCTTGTCACCTTGTTGATCAAACCTGCAATCAAGCACAACTTGTGAATCTTTGAGACTATTTTGTACACATTTCTAATCAAAACTTGAGCATGAAGGAGTGTAAAATGCATTATAATTCCTAGTTATCAATACCTCAAATTTAATTTTTTGGAAAGTTGAAGATTTGATGATTTGGAGCCGAAACGAGCAATCCACTACGCGATAGCGCCTTATATACGATGTTACCTTGATATAATACCGAGAATCTACACTTTTTGTGGTACCGGTGGGCTCCAACCGAGCTTTTTTTCCATTAAAAATTGGGGGGGGGGGAGGGAGGGAGACCACTGGTTTTTTTAATTAAAAGAGCTGTTGGTTCGCTGGTGGGGAAGGAGAAGGACATGTTTATTTATATAGGTATAACGCCCATATGTACCGTGCTATAGTATAGCGCGATATACATAGGGGCTATACCTTCCCGCCCATTTTAAGTTCAAATAAAGCGCGGTTATTCACCGCGCTATACTTTAACGGACAAACATGCCGTTAAGGTATAGCGCGGTGAATAACCGCGCTATATATATTATGGTACACAGTCTTTTTTTTAAGCCTAATTTGGTCGCTTGAGTCCAAAAAATCACACTTTAGTTCCGCACTCCAGTATTCACTATTCTGACAATTGTTAGGCAATTTTTGTCACTACCCTTTATGTGTTTTGAGCTTGGAGTTCAATCTCTCCCTTTTTGATTATTTACTTATTAAACTTTGGGTAAAAACCATACAATGACTTTGATTGGTCAATATATTTGTGAGATTTCACTTCTCCATGCCAGTTTTGATCTTTTATATTCCTTCCTTCTTCTACTTTACAAATGCTATAAAATTTAATGAACAATCGAGGAGTCTTATCTAATGGTACTTGCAGCAACCCGAACCAAGTAAAAAGAATACTTCTACTTTAGTCAATTGCGAGTTTACGCGTTTGATATCTGTTTTGGGTATCATTTGTAATCTTTTAGCCTCCTCTGCTAGCTCCTGTCCTAAAAATTTACGCAAATTATTTCCTTTTTTCCCCTCCAAATTCTGTAGTTTCTTAGGGCAAGATGAAGTAAGAAATCAAAGAAATTGACTCATCTATAGAGAATTCTGGCCTTGCAGTCCTCCCGCTAAGTGGTTAAAGACACAAGTAAAATGGACAGATACACACAGATTTGCCAAGTGGTGCAACATTAAGCATGAAGCCAATTTTGGAATCAAGATGCCAGGTCCAAATATAGAGTAGTACAAGATTCTGATATTAAAATTTTGGAGAGTTAAAGTTGCAAGTGAAAGTGATGGTGAATTAAATTGCACAGGTTGGAAGAATTCTGATGCCATAAGCTTACACAAATTTAGCCAAACACTGAGTAAGTACTCTTCTGGCTTTTTACAGCAAACGTCAGTCTGATGAAAACTTCAATAATCTGCAGTTCTTTTAGAGTAACATGTCGCTTTAGGTGGGAGTGGGAGTAGTAGTCTTTTGATTTCTGATTGACACGAGCACTGGCAAGTTTTAGCTTTTAACTTCTTTTTTTGCCTTCAATCTTTTTTGCTATTCACGAATCACGGTCAAGTCCGAGTTTTGTTTCTTTGTTGTGAATCTAAACCCTTTATATGCTAAAGTTTGAATACCATTTACATTGGTAAATTCAGATCAGTTAAGAGTCCATAGGTACAAAAAAAGTGTGATCTCATTCTATGTAATATTATAAACTTTCTTTTGGCACGGGAGTGAATAGTTCGAACCGAACAGAAACTGAGTATAACATTGAAACCTTATTGCTACGTTATGTGAATGCTCAACTGAATCGAACTTGATTTACTTCTTTACAAGTTTATCCATTGGATTTCAATTAAGTTACTAACACGAAGAGATATTTCTATGGACTCCGGGTAGCTAGTTAGCAGACTGACATCTTGTTTGTTAACAGAATTAACCAGACAAATAGCTCCACCAAATATAAGGATGGCTATGCAGCACCAACCATAGAATCAACAAAGAGCTTTCAGTCTGTCTACCGCAATTGATTTGTTATTGAATCGAAAAAAAAAAAAAGTACTATCTTAGTACATGACACCAAGTTTCAGAGAACCTACATTCATGGCTCGTTATTCAGAATTTTTCTCTGCCAATTTGGTTCGTCCAGTGAGCGCTAATTTGTTCATGTACGTTTTTCTTTTCTAAATATTGTTTGACCAAAAAGTGTTAAACCTTTTGTTAAATCAATTAATGATGAAATAAAGGGTGAATCTTAGTTAAATTTAATAAACTCTAGATCAAATATTGTAGGATATTTGCAAGATGAATAGTGTCCGGGAGTATTAAATAGCAGATTTAATATTCAATGATTGTCAATGAGTATGGTGATATAAACATGCAATAAATGTAGATAATAGCAATAAATGTAATAAGAAAGGATCAACCACTCAATTATTATATGATTGAGATGTTCCTTTCTCCTGTGAGCGACGTAGAAGGATGAGAAGTGAAGATGGATATGGAATCTTTGGATCTTGTGAACAAAAATTGAACAATGTGTGCTTGAAAATAATCAGTGAACAAGACAACATTTGTATATTTTTTTTAAGTCAACATTTACAATGTATTCTTATCAAAAAGTGAAGATTCTCTCTTATTCTCTATCTCTTCCTATTTATAAGAGATATTTTTAAGAAAATCTAAAAAGTACAAAACAAGGAATATCCAAAGGAATATTCCTTGTATTTATTTCTACTTCTATTCTTCAGTTATTTCTTTATCCCAGTCGCTCGTCCTCGACTACAATCCTCTTAAAGACGGCTTCCCGCTATTGCGCCTCGTCCTCGATCTTGCTTATCTGTCATTAATAAGTCGCCAAATAATCAGAGGCAGATCCAGGATTCAAACTTTATGGGTTCAATTTTTAAAGTTTTTATCATTGATTCATTGTATTTTTAAAATTATGAGTTCATATATACTATTTGTTGCAATTTTAGTAGATTTTTATATATGAATTTGTGCACCGCATCAAATGTTATGGGTTCAATTGAATCCGGTATTAAAAGGCTAGATACGCCCCTAGCCAAATTTAGACCAATACAAATATGTTCAGGGGTTTCTCATTGACCTGGATGCATTTTGGTAGAAAAGTTTTATCCTTTAATTTGTCTAGAAACCACACGTCTAAATTAATAAATCGCTAGCTAATAGGACCAATTTATTTATTTACCTGAGTATCGAGTCCGAACTTAGTGGCTTTTCCATTTATAATTAAAAGGAAATGTTATACAATCACTTGAGCGTCGCTATAGTAGAGGATCAACTGATGTTGCATGGGACCAATTTGTTAATTTCTTTTGTGAGACAATAATGACAATCTCCACCATCACTTACAAATTTATGCATATACATGGACGTCTGGGATATATGTCCATCTTATGTTCAATCTGTGGTCCTTGTAAAACTGTTTGTCAAAGGAAAAAAAAGTTGTGTGGGGGGGAGTTGTGGGGCGAGGGGAGATTGTGAAGTTAGATAAATGATGACTAACATGGGCTGTGATGAAGTGATAAGTACTCCTTCGTCTTTAATCTTAGATCTCAAATTTGAGCCTGAGTTATAAAGTCGCTTTTGTTAGGAAATTCTTCACCTTCTATGTGATATTTTCCGGTATGAATTCAGATTTAATCGGCCCCAATGCAGATAAAGACCACCGCATATTAAAAAAATGATCAACATCTCAAGTTGGAAGGCCGTAGTTGTTACTGGAAAGAGGGTACGTAAATCATAAATGTAACGAAATGGACACGCCTCGTGATTGAATGAGAAATGAGAGCTGAGAATCAAATTGGAAAACAAAGAAGATAATGATAAGTTCATTTCTCCTGCTCAATGAAAATAACTTGAATGGTAAATAAATAAGACAATGGCTGTCTTCTATTAGACACTTTAATTAATTATCATTATTGAATATTATCTCTTCGTTTTGAGTTCCTCTCATCTCATGATTAAAAAGATTCAAAGATGTTCCTTCAATTTTCTGATAAATTCAGCTCGATATGAAAAATTCAATTTTGTAGGCACCGACATGACTGAGGGACATTATATTGTTGTTGACTGCATGAAGAAGAAGAGATACTTTGAAAATCTAAAAGCCAGTATCTAATATATGGTCCTAAATAATTGAATCTAATTGTTAAAAACTTGCTTAATCGTAGAATTGGCAAGCCTGAAAAGGAAACACAAAGAAATTCCAATGCTCTTATCAAATTAAAAGATAGTGATAAGCTAGATAAAATTAATCCTATGCTCGATATTTATATCAAATTAATAAATATATGATATATGTCTTCTACCACTTTTTTCATCATTTACTTAACGAAAGTTAATTCAAGTACATTCTCCTACACCAAATTCATATAATTATTTGGTGTATATATCAAGAGTCTAAGACTGGTTTTATTATCCTCTAACAAAGTTTTTAAAAATATTTTAAATACTTAGGCCAAAGGTACTCTACTCAAGCCTCAAGGTAGTATATTGCAATTTGCAAAGATTCTACTTTGGTGACTTGTAAGCATATTCGTGGAGACCTTATCCTTATGTGATATAGCTATATTCTATTAGTACCATTTTGTCATTTTTTTTTCTTTTAATGTTTATTTAACTAGTTCGATGTGCAGTTCTCGTAGTGGATATAAAATTGGTAAATGGGCCATTGTTGTAGAACGTGCTTTACATAAATTGAAAGCTTGAAATTTTCTGACTTGACAGCGTTGAATAGCTTAGATATACAAAAGTTAAACTTGTTCAAGTCAAGATACATATGAAGCTTTGGCCCTATACCTTTATCGTATTTGCATCTTTTCTTTCTGGTAGATCGATCACCACGATCAGAGACGAAGCCAAGATTTGAAGTTTGAGTCCGAAATTTTAGTTTTTTTAAGTTAATGCATTCTACATTAAGAATTTTGTACATATTCAATAAAATTCTTAAAACATATACACAGTTTGAACCAAAATTATTGAATTCAACCGAACGCATAACAGGTACATTACCATCGCTCCCACAAAAACCCTGCTTTGAACATTAAGGCTTCTTTATTTCCTTTTTTTTGTGGGTGTGTGTGTGTGTGGGGGGGGGGGGGGGGGGTTATCCTAAGGCATAATAGAATTTAAAGCGAGAATATTACTCAATCAATGAGTAGAACTTTTTGTTTCATTATCTTATCTATATCCACAATCTTAATCCCTCCAAAAAATAAATAAATAGATAATACGAGGAATAAAGAGATTTCCCCTAGTTTAATTCTTGTCGGTATATAAGACATAACATGAATGATTAAAGGTAAAATAAGAAATTTCTTATGTGATTTAGATTATTGTTTCGAAATTGTTAAACGAAAGATAGTTGAGGACAAAATGTTGCTTCAATTATGAGGAGAACTTTTGTTCTTATTGCATGTAATTTAATGAATGCTTAGGAAGCTTTAATAATGGTAACAAATGTAGTAGTGTCCACATTCTTGCACTAATTATTTGGGAGCAGAGGGAAAAGACTTGACGAAGGTTCAGAAATGGGCCCTATCCTCTCAACTTATTGCAAATATTTTAATAGACCATATTTTCATCTTTGACCTAAAATGCGAAAAATTGCACGGGGCGCCCTATACCCATTTTTTTTAAAAGTTTTAACGTGTAACCACATTTTAAACAACCTCAACCCTCTTTCTCCTCCTTCGTTTTCTTCTTCTTCTTCTTCTTCTTCTTCTTCTTCTTCTTCTTCTTCTTCCTCTTCTTCTTCTTCTTCCTCTTCTTCTTCAGTTCATGAGATGATTGTCATAAGTATGTTTATCAGATTATTTTAAAATAAATTATAAATAATTACGTAAGTTAGTAGACAATAATTTGTGAATATTTCCACGTAATTCTGTTCTTTTCACGTTTATTCTTTTCAAAATTTATGATTTAGATACTGTTAGCAATCTGATTATTTTATAGTAGTAATACACTATGAAAGAATAAGGTGATTATTTATCTAGTATGTTAGAAAGTTTTTCCAAAAACTTCAGCTTATATAGTACTGAAATTTTTACAAATGGACTAAATAACTTCAGCATCTTCTGCTGAAGTTTTTGAAAAAACTTTATGACAAAACTAGTGAATACAAGACAAAAAAAAACTTCAGCTTATATAGTGCTGAAATTTTTGCAAATGAACTAAATAACTTCAGCATCTTCTACTGAAATTTTTGGAAAAGTTTATCTAGGACAAAAAAAACTTCAGCTTATTTAGTGCTGAAGTTTTTACAAATGAACTAAATAACCTCAGCATCTTCTGCTGAAGTTATTGAAAAAGTTTTATGACAAAACTAATGAATCCAGGACAAAAAAACTTCAGCTATTTTAGTGCTGAAGTTTTTACAAATGAACTAAATAACTTTAGCATCTTATCCAGGACAAAAAAAACTTCAGCGTATTGCCTTTGCTACTTCAGGCCCGTCTACTAGAATGCTGAAGTTTTGCGTGATTGCCTTTGTAACTTCAGCCCCGTATGGTGAAGTTACGCGAAAAAGTGGGTACGTTTGCCATTTTTTTTGCAAAGTGGGCACAAGTTAAAACGTGACCCAAAAAATGGGTATAAATGCAAATCCCCCGAAACTTTGTTACCCTACCTACTCAAGTTTCACTTTAATTACCTCCTATATATAAAATTACCAATTATGTACATTTTTAGGATTTAAGGATAATTAATCAATTCCTACAATCACGGTAACGTACAAATCTTCGCCCCCTCCCGTTTCTCTCCACCTCCACATCTCACCCCCTCCCCCACGTATCTTGCACAAGAGAGCAACAATTCCACCATTGACAACCATTAAAAAGCTTTAAAACTTTGAATTCGAAATTGGGTTTTCAAAAAACATTATTTGTTTGAATTGGGTGTTGTTGCAATGAATTAGGATTCTCTCTACGTCTCTCTCTATTTCTCAATCCCTAATTTTAGCAATGTAAAGCAAAGGAAAAGAGAGCAGCAATTCCACCATTGACAACCATTAAAAAGCTTTGAAACTTTGAATTCGAATTTGGGTTTTTAAAAACCATTATTTGTTTGGATTTGATGTTGTTGCAAACAATTGGGAATATAGTTTGGAGTTTATATCTCACTATTGAGGGTGTTTTGGTGAAGATTAGACTTGACTTTGGCTGAATTTCAGATTGAAACTCGAAGAAGAAGACATGACATATATTATACTGCAGAAATTGTAATAAAGTTACAGTAAAATTGTAAAAAGAAATTGTATTCTATTGTTTATATATATTTTTTTAATTTAAATATTGTATGAAAGTTGAATAATATTGTATAAAAATTGTATTTAAGTTGTATGATATTATGTTGCATATAACTGAGTAGAAATAATGTATGAAAATTGTAGATAAGTTGTATACTATATAATTAGTTGTATTAAATTTATTTTTATTATGTATAAATCAGATGCAAAATATACAAAAAACATATTGTATAAAATTTGTATAAAAATTATATTTAAGTGGTCTAAATGACGTGCATGTGAGTCGTGAGTTGCCAATGCAAAGAGGGACTTGTTATATGAGGACTTATGTTTCGGTTACTTGTCTTTTCAAATTTTGAATTTATATTATGCTCTGGATTTTAAGTTTAAAGAGTTATAATTTTGCTTATAAATAATCTTATAAGCCCAACACTTTATTGCTAACTCATTTTGTATACTATTTCTGAGCAGTGAAATGTACAATTTGCGGACTGAAAATTTGAGGCAGCAGTATCACCTGGTAAGTTCTTGTAGACATTGACAATTAGGTCATCTAGCTGATTTTCTAATTTAAAAAGTAAAAATAATAACAATATAAGGAATTTAGGATGCTGAAGGAAATGTTTTACAGTTTTTAAAAGTGAAAAGAGCGGGGTTTCATGACTAATTAGCAGATTTAGTTGGGAAATTTGTTATTATCAAAACACTCTGTTTACTCGAGATATAAGGGGGAGAAAGAGAGAATCCGGAGAGAAGAGGGGAGAGAGGAGATAAAAAAGGAAAAAAGGTGTAACTAAATCCCCTGATTGAAGACACAAATAATGGATTGAGAGCCTTTTAAGGTGGATTGTATATGTTTTGTAACTAAAATGTGTTTATGTCGGGTAAATACCAATACATGAGCATTTATTGTAATAAGATTTCAAATAGTGTATAGGAATGAAAAAATCCCTATTTTTTTCACACTATTAGACTACTAGTGCAATTTAACTTGCAATATTACGTTAAGCTAGTGGTAGAAATTATAACTTATTTGGCCAAGCTTTTCCAATCCTAGAAGCATTTTTTTTCAAAGCTAAAGTGTTTGGTCAAGTTTTTGGAAGAAAAAAAAGTGCTTTTGAGAAGAAGTAGAAGCAAAAAAAAGTAGTTTCTCTCCAAATGCATTTTTTTGAAAAGAACTTTTGAGAAAAATACAGTTTTTAAAAGTTTGGTCAAATACTAATTGCTGCTCAGAAGTTCTTTTCAAATTAATTAGTCAAGCACAAACCACTTCTCACCAAAAGTACTTTTGAGAAAAACACTTCTCAAAATAAGCTGATTTTTACAGATTGGCCAAACATTCTATTAGTTATAATTATTTTAATTGTAATGTGATGTGTAATACTTTTTATAGTGCGTGGAACTTAATTTTTAATTGGTATATTCGTGATCTCAGGATCGTTTGGTAGGATGTATATTAGGAAAAAATAATCCATGTTTTAATTTTTGGTACTATTAATTGCTTATTTGGTAGTAGTATTTTTCATTCTATGTATATTCAGCACTGTTTTTTTAATCTATAGAAGACCTTAGCGTTAGCAATTCAATGACTTTAATACATGGATAAACATATATAAAGATAAATCTGCCCTCTCAAAATATTTTATACACTAAATCAAACAGTCAATAAGAAATAATCTCATATAATTATTTCATATGATTATTTTCAGCATAACTACTTTCATTATTATTAATACACCATATTCAGTACTATTAGTCAAACGACCCTGAGCAATCACTGAAACTTGCTTTTCGTTATGCATTAATTTTAGTACTATTCCTAAGACGAAGTACACGAGGATGAAAGAAACAACATTTGTTAAAAGGTCCCATGCCAAAAAGTAGGCATGTTCCTTTTTTTATGCCAACTAATCAAAGATTACACTGGATTTTTTCCAAATGATTGATTAGACAATTGACAACCTTTCTTGATGAACAAAATGGAAGGCCACAATGCATATGTTCACTCATTTAGTGGGATATGTATATCCATTTTAGTACAAAACTTGTCTTAATATGGAATTTTTCGCTGGCCAACTAGCTTGGATTGGACAAGCCTCTTAACTAATCTTCAACTAATTGCAACTTTTTCAATTGAACACAATTTAGTTCGAATTGCAATTTTTTCGATCCTCTTATAACGTACCACATTGCAGCCCTAGTATTTTAGTACTCCCTAATAGGTTAGAACGTCTATATTTTATTTTCTATAAAACAGTTTGAATCAATAATAACAACTGTCACACCTCCTTTTTACCTACCCGAAGGTAGTACAGGAGTTTTTCCACTTCAAGTGACAATATTCGAAATGAGATTATTTATTTAATTTCTCAGAGTCGCCATTTGGAATATTTATTGGTGTCCCAAGTCACCGATTTATTTTAAATCCCAAATCGAGAAAAATTTGACTTTCTTTTTGAAGTCTGCGAACCAGAAATTCTAAGTAAGGAATTCTGTTAACCCGGGAGAAGGTGTTAGGCATTCCCGAGTTCCGTGGTTCTAGCACGGTCGCTTAAACTATTACAATTGGCCTATTATCTGATTTTAATACATGTTGTAACCTATAGTATATTTTAACTTATTAAACCGCTTTTAATTATTTTTAGGAAGATTCAACGTTATTTAAAACACGCCTTTGGATCACGCCACATGAAATGCACCCGTAATCCGCGACATATTTTATTTAACGTTGTTAGGATTTGGATTTGAGTCACATGAAATGCACACCCAAGTTTAAGGAAATTAGTTATTAAAATGACGCGCGTAAAGCAACTACGCATTTTTAACTTTGCGAGGGCCATGAAAAATTTAGTAATGGCACACCTTGAGCTATATGAACTAAATTAAATTAGAGGTCTATTAATAACGATTTTATCATTAAGAAGGTTTGATCGAAGTTGCGCGGACGCATACTCCGAATTAGTTTTTAGAATCGTAATTATGTCACGCGAACGTGTACACAATCACTGTTATAGATTAAATGTGCCTAGAGCATTTCCACTGATATTAGCTTCTTATATCATATCAAAAATTACAAAGAGACCAACTGTTATGAATTTTCCTCTATAACGACATGGCGAAGTGCAGAAACAGCCGATTTTAAGACATTTATTTAAAGAATAACCACTTTTTACAAAAGAATTTAAAGTTAAAGGCATATGCTATTCTGATTCCATACACGAAAATTAATTCACAGTAACAACCAACATTTACCCAAAACAAACATTTATGAAAATGATGTCTTTTATATTCCTTTTCTCCTTCAACCATAACAAGACACTTCCCATAAATCAATAAACAAAGGCAAGATTTAACAATTAGAACATACTCGTAACTGGACGTGAACAACGCGACTGAACGTACCCGGAAAATTTATTGACCCTCGATGGAACTACGACCAGACCTCGAAATCAGTATCACCTCGACGCCGGATTGACGAACAGAACCAGGACTCACATTTTTTAAAAATAAAACAAAAGAGAGATCAGCGGCTGTTTTTGTGGGCGAGGGGGCTGCTGGGCGTTTTCCAGCGACAGGTTTCTGCGAAGAAGACAACGTTCAAGAGGGCGAGCTGCTGCTATGGGTCGTTTGGTTCTGTTTGTCACGGCTGGAGCTCGTTAGTCCGGCGAGCTGCTGGAGCTCATTTTCTAGCGATGGGGAGTGTTCTCTTGTGTGTTCTTCAGGTTTTTTTGTCTAGGGTGACTAGAAGAAGACGGGAAACGACTCCTCCTATGGCTATGGCTTCAACGATGGTTTTGGTTAAAGGGTCTGTTTTTGTTCATTTTTGTGTATGAAGAAGAAAGGCGTTGAAGCTTGGAGATGTGTGTGGGTGTGCTGCGTTTAGCTGCTTCTGGAGAAAAAATCGAAAACGACTGATTGCTTCGAGTCTAGTCTAGTTGCTTAGGGTGTGCTCGTTGTTTTTTGCTTCAGCAGAAAACGAAGATGAGTCCTTAGGGTATGCAAAGTCGTTTGGTTGAAGATCAAGCAGAACCGGTAGGGGAGGGGTCTAGCAATTAGGAATTGAAAACTTTACATTTTGTTCTTGGAGAAGATGAAGGACGGGGTTTTTCTTTTTTGTAAAACGGCGGATTCCATGGATTTCAAGGTGTGTGTATATTTAGGTGTAGGTCCTATTATATATGGGTAGGGATTAGGTTAGGGGTATGGGTCTAGGAGTTATGGGCTTGGAAATTATGGGCTAGGGAACTGGGCCAAAGACTAAAAAATGGACTACAAGATTCATAAAGACGGGGTAAACCAACCCAAAACTAATTCCTCCTTCTAAAATTATATACAATTATAATAAAAAAATATAAAATTAATATTAATTAATTGAACTAAACTATATTAAAATATGAGACTATTTTTATATTTTCAAGATTATATATAAAAATAAAAATAAGCTACCATTTTTGTATATTTTTTATTTAAATTTATAAAAGATGCGTAAACTAAAATATTTTTGTAATTTTTATTTTTTGTGACGAAATAAGGTAAAAAAGTCAAAATTAGTTGAAATAGTTATATTAGGCCTAAATTAAATATTTACGTGCTAAAATATAAAAACTCTTGGGAGGGTCAAAAATCACATGTCTACAGCTGCCCCTCTTTGACTGGAAATGCGAAGAGTTTTCGGACAAAGAACGACTAGACAAGTTTTTTGACCCGACCCTTATTTAAAGAGACCAACACTAAGAGAAAAGGGGAATGTGACCTCGCCCTGGTATCTGAGCTGCCTACATATCTTTGGCTATAAAGGAATCAGGCCACATGTAGTTCAGAAGTGAGTGAGATAATAGAGTATGCCGAGGTGGAGAGCCAGTCGAGGTGCCGTTCTGCCGAGGTTCCGGTCCGCGGTCCCGTTATTACATCAAAATCAAAAATGAAAAAGACTAACTAAGACTATCAGCTACGAGTTACAAGATTCCTATCTATGAGTCTTCTGAAGCTTGATCTTGAGTCTTGGTTGGTTCTTCATGCAGACCCTAATCTGAATCTTGTTACTTGACACTGTTTTTCCCTGTACCTTGAACCATTTTCTCTTGAAACTTGAACTGTCTTCCTTCGAAATTGCTTTCCCTTGAAACTCGAGTTGCCTTCCTTCAAAACTGCTTTACCTTGAAACTTAAGTTGTCTTCCCTTGTTCTCCAGGTTGACGCCTGATTACAACAAAACAGACAAAACAAAAGGATTTTTTCTGCCCCAGTTTGCACTAGGAAGATTTGTGAGTTGTTAGCAAAATTGTAAATCACTTATACTATTGATGCAATGATGAGTAAACTAAAGACTAGACTAGGATGTACGTCTCCTAAAAGTGATTGAGCTTGCAGAAAACTATAAACTAAGCTTAATTAAAGTAAAGAATGACCCTATTTTCCAGGCGGGACCCCTTATTTCAAGAAAACTAAACATTGATAACTTAAGAAAACTAAAAATTGACCCCTCTCTTTCAAATTCAGACTTCTTCTTTTTTTTTTCAAAATATCCTAGGAGAAAATTCGTCAGACTAAGTCCTTTTATCTTTTTTTATTTGCTTTTTTTTGGTATCTTAGGAGAAAGATTCATCCGACTAAGACGTTTATCCTAGGAGAAAATTCAGCAGACTAAGATTTTGATCCTAGTAGAAAATTCATCAGACTAGGTTTTCTATCTTAGGAGAAAAATTCATCAGACTAAGACATCTATCCTAGGAGAAAGTTCATCAGACTAGATTTTCTATCTTAGGAGAAAAATTCATCAGACTAAGATTTTGATCCTAGGTGAAAATTCATCAGACTAGGTATCTTTTTTTGGTATCTTAGGAGAAAGATTCATCAGACTAAGATTTTTATCCTAGGAGAAAGTTTATCAGACTAGGTCTTCTATCTTTGGAGAAAAATTTATCAGACTAAGATTTCGATCCTAGAAGAAAGTTCATCGGACTAGGTTCCCTTTTTTGTTATCTTAGGAGAAAGATTCATTAGACTAAGATTTATATCCTAGGAGAAAACTCATCAGACTAGGTTTTCTATCTTAGGAGAAAGATTCATCAGACTAAGATTTATATTGGAGGAAAATCCATAAGACTAGGACTTTTTATACTAGGAGGAAAAATCTGAAGACCAACGACAAGATTTTATGCACAATAGCAAAACAAATAGAGGCAAAGATTTGAGAAACTTCCCTTTTTCGGCTCTTCTCTTCCTTTCTTTTTTCTTCTTTTTTTTTTTTGCTTTTTTGTTTCTATTTTTCTCTTTTCTTTTCCCTTCTTTTTTTCTTTTCTTTTTCTCTTCTTTTTTTTTTGGAATCTCTTTCCTTGCACTGCTTTGTTCCTGTTTCAAACAAAGAAAATTTTGTCAGTTTTGAAAGTGATGGTCGGTTTGTGTCCTTTAGTCTTGAGCATCTTGGCTTTTGCTCGATCAGCCTGAGTCGGTCTCAAGAGACTTTTGTTCTGCACCAACTCGGATTGTTTCACACCAGTACCATTTGTATTTGCAGCTCAAACAGCCTTATCCCAATTGGAGATCTTTGCTTAGGTGACCTTTTCCGATATCTTGAATGACTTCCTGCTTTTGAGCAACTTGTCTGTTAGAGAGAATCACCAGTTATTTTTACTTGCGCCAAGTAGGCTGACAAGAGTCTTTTTGGGGAAGCCTTTGTATGAATCCTCATGGTATATTGACAGAAACAACTTAGTGCTGGCCAAATTTACTTTGTGCAATTGAAAAGCTGGTAGCAGATTTTGAAATCTTTTCTTGCTTGTTTTGACAAGGACTGATTTAGAGGGAAGGACACAATGCTATAAAGAAACAATATTAACAAGAAATGCCCCCTGTCGGAAGGACAGAAGGAAGAGTTTTTTTTTCAATAACTAGCCTTAATGGTCATGACATGCATTTTGGACTCAACGACCTGATCTATCAAACTAATCCAATCTTCCCTTTTACCATTCTTATGAGCTTTGAAGTCGGGCTTGTTCGTGCCAATTCTTTGCATCAGCTTCGCGACTCACTTTCGACTAGTGGTGCCCCGAGGGATTTTCACCAACAAGTTTCTCTCATTTATTAATCTCTGCTTACCATCGCCTTACAGTGCCCTGGAGGGTTTTCACTAGTAATACTCTCTCATTTTCTTCTTTATTTTCTTTTTATTTTGCTTTCTCGTGTGAGCAACTGACAATGTTCTATGCCGCGTGACAACTATTGCTGATTGCATGCATTTCTTGGCATTCTTGAAGGTTGATCAGGAGGTCTTTATTTGGAAGGCTTTTGGATAGGGTTGGAAAGAAAGGTCGGCATGAAGGCTCAAAGTAAACTCAAAATTAGGGGTTGTGGACTTACAACTCTTGGAATCGACTCTTTCAAAAGTGAAATAAAATCTCTGCCCCAGTTTCAGATGCTGGGGATTTTTGGATTTTTCTTTTTTTTTCTTTTTTTTTTGGCTGGACCGAACCGTGAGGCTGCGTACGTATCCTTTTTTAAAGGAATAAGGTCTAACGTAGTTCAAACATCTAACCTAAACTATTTTTCATCTTTCTTTCTATTTCTCTTTTTCTTTTTTCTTCTTTTTTTTTTCTTTTCTTTTTTCTTCTTTTTTTTCCTTTTTTTCTTTTTTGTAGTTGCCCCAGTTTCTATTTTTGAGGGCATGGACCTTCGACAGTTCTTTTCTTCTTCTTTTTTTACTTGCACTTTCAAAGAGCTGCCCCAGTTTGTACTTATGGGGCATTGACTTTTCTTTTTTTTTCACTTTTTTTGACTCTTGACTCTAAACTTGATTCCAAAAGGGGGTGGTCAAAGAAAATAACACAGGCTCAAAAGGGGTAATAAAGGGTATAAAGTGTTTGGGTAGCAGAAAAAGGGTCTCGTAACCTAAAGAACATCAAACATGGTATCTTTTCGCGATCACAACATTGACGAACATGTCTGTCTTCTTGGTGTGTCGTGGTCACAAGACATTTTTTCATCTCTTAGTGACAAACTTTCCAACAAACATCAATTGATTAAACATCCTCAAGCCCGATCATCACAATGATTTGAAAGTGAATTTTATTCGACCTTAGTTCCAAAGTATTCCAACTCTTTATTCATCCTCAAAAGTATTTTTTTTAGTTATCGGATTCCAGATTAAATCAGTTCCTAAGATCTGGCCAAAATTTCCGCATGCATGTCATGTCATTAGAACTAGCGAGAAAAGAACTAGGAACAGAATGACACAAAAGGAAAAACTGTATTTTATTGAGTAAAGGATGAAAGAGTTTTACAACTAAACAAGCAACCTAAAATACTAGTTACAACCCTAAAATAACCCGAATAATGAAAATAGCAACAGAATAGACAGACAAGACTCACACAAACATAATGGAGGGATAGAAGGGTTTGACTCAATAAAATAAATAAAATCTGGATTACAATCCTGAAATAACCCAGATAATAAAAAAAATATCAAAACAAACTACCAAGATTCCTTCCTAGTGAGGAGGGAATGACTTTTCAATTGTTAGGCTTGACATTTAGCCACAAATTTGCTCATCAGAATCAGCAGAGCCTTCTCCAATTTCAATATCATTAACTTCAGTTAGCAAGTTCTCGAGAGGATTCTCATACTCCATGTCACCAGGCATCATCCCCACAAAGTGTGTATCATGATGTACAGGTAAAGGATTCTGTGCGATATTCTAGATGTCACTGCCTTAGATCACAATCAGGTTTTCTTGGATCATTCTTTCTATTTCTCTTTTCAAATCCCGACAACTTTCAACATTGTGCCCCTAGGCATTGGAATGGTATTCACACCTTTTAGATGGGTCAAAGCTTCTTGCACGTGGGTCCACACGATTTGGAGGAATGGGTGCAATCATGTCATGATTCTTTAACTTCTCAAATAAGCTTGCATAGGACTCTCCTATTGGTATAAAATTATCTTTCACCATTTGTTCCCTTCTATACCCCTGACAGGGATGTGGGTTATAGGGCACTAGAAAATTTTGTGGAGGCTGGTAGAGATTTTGTGATGCTCGTGCTTGCCTTCTGGGGTGTTTTGGTGGTTGGATGACATACTGAGGTGGAGCAACAAGGTATTGTGAGTTCTGAGGTGGATAGTAGTGCTCAGGGGAGTCATGGGAAACCCGATGAGGTTGCGCATACCTTTGAGGTGCTCTCCTGTGACCTCTTCTCGATCCTGTTGTCATCATGATTTCTTCATCCTTCTCGTTTGTGTCACTAAAATTATCAGATTCAACTTGGACAGCCTGAGTTGCGGCTTTAAGAACTGCTTGACTTATAATTTTGCCTGTCTTAAGACCATTCTCTGCCATCTTTCCCATTTTGATTGCTTCCGAAAAGTATTTGCCAACTACGAACATCATGTTTTGAAAGTAATATGGCTCTTGCGCTTGAATGAAGATAGTGATTAGCTTGTGGTCATCCATGGGTGGCTTAACTTGAGCTGCTTGCTCTCTCCATTTAATGTCATATTCCCTGAAACTTTCACTTGGTTTCTTCTTCAGGTTTGAAAGGGAAATGCGGTCTGGGGCAATGTCGATGTTGTATTGGAACTGATTGACAAAGGCCCGTGCCATGTCATTCCAGACGTACCAGCGAGATGTGTCTTGATCCAAAAACCATTTGGATGCTACTCCCGTAAGGCTTTCCCCAAAATAAGCCATCAACAATTCTTCATTTCTTCCCACTCCTCTCAGTTGATTGCAATACCTTTTCAGGTGGGCTATAGGATCTCCATGTCCATCATACTTTTCAAATTTGGGAGTCTTGAAACCAGGCGGCAAGTGGACATCGGGGAACATACATAGATCTTTGAAGGCAACACTCGTTTGACCTGCCAACCCTTGCATGTTTTTCAACTGTTGTTCTAAGCTTTTCACTTTTTGGGTCATTTCTTCCTTTAGCATCTTTCGGGCAGGCTTCTCAATGTTTGCAAGAAGTTCAAACGAGTACGAGTGGTACTCAGGGGAATGATACTACTCTTGTTGTGTAGCAAATTGTGACTCATGACGAGGCTATCCCTCACCACTGGCCCACACTTGACACATTTTGGTCATTTGCTGTTTCAATATTCTATTTTTCTCAAACACAGTAGACTCTTGTTGAACCCTCTGACCCTGAGTCTCTTGAGCACTTGTAACAGCTTCGATGTCAGTTATCATTTTCCTTGGATCTTGTGTTTCCAGCTTACCACAAACCGACCACCTCAACTTTCTTCACAATTCAAAACAAAACATGTTAGAATAGACTCAGTCGGTCCTTATTATTATCAATATTTTTCATTTTGTTTTTCATTTTTTCCTTTTTTTACTTTTTTTCATTTTTCTTTTCGATGGTTGATCGAACCTGATGTGGGTTGCCTACGTATCATGTGGAACATGAATTAGATCTTGCGTAGTTCGGGAAGATCATGAATAAAGTAAATAAACTAACTCTTTTTTTTTGAATTTTTATTTTATTTTTTCGAAAGAAAGACTTATAAAGAAGAAAGGGAACATTTTTGGATTTTGATTTTTCTTCAGATTTTTTGCAAAGAAAGATTTCTAAAGAAAAAAGATTTTTTTTTGAAATTTCGAAAGAAAAACTTCTAAAGAAGAAAGAAAATATTTTTTTGGAATTTTATTCTGAATTTATGAAAGAAATGTTTCTAAAAAAAATATTTTTGAATTTTGAATTTTCTTTTCAATTTTGAAAGAAGAGTGAAAATAATTTTTGGATTTTTTGGAAGAAATTAAAAGAAAATATTTGTGTATATTATTTTTTAAAAAATAATTAGGGTCTAAAAGAAAGGCTTTCTAAAGAAGCAAGTAATGGAAAATATTTTTGGATTTTTGAAAATTGGGGTCTCAAAAAAAAGACTTTTCTAGAGAGGAAGTAAAGGAAAATATTTTTGGATTTTTTGATAATTATGGGCCGGAACCGATGAGGTTTGCCTACGTATCTCTCATCCGGTGAGAATCAGACCCGCGTAGTTCGCCCTTTTGACGGAACATGGAAACATGACTTTTTGAAAATATTGGATTATTTTTCTCTTCTTTTTTTTTTGAATTTCGGGAGAGTTTCAGAAATTTCAATACCTACCTCTCACTATTGATTTTTTCCTTTGATTTTCTTTTTTTCCTTTTATTTTCTTTTTTTTTATTATCTTTTTTTCATTTTCTTTACCTATTCTAGAAGTCGGTCAACATGCAAGCCGAAACAAACAGGTGCGCAAGTAGCACGTAAGATGCATCAGGATGGTCTGTTATTTTGGGTACACCTGTCCTAGATGGACCCAACCCCTGTGTTGAGTCCCCAAAGTCAAATGCACGTGATGCAAGCAAACGTTCCTACTAGGGATCCGGCATGAGGTCTTGTTATACTAGGTTCAAAACCTGGGTTTATTGTTCTAGACCTGGCTTACCCGAGCGGACAGCTCGAGCCGAGGGGGGGCAGCGTACCGGGAATACAGAAGCTTCACCGGCTTTGCAACTTGTCCGAACCTCGTTCTAAATTTGGTATATGACTCTAACAGAAAAGAAGTCACACGAAGTGCACACTTCTTCATGATTTAGAAGACTCAGAGAGAGGAGGGATTTCGCAACAGTTTATATACAGTTCACGGAATATCAAAGCGGTAAAAGCAATCAATTAGCACATTAGGCCCAAATCATGTAACAAAATCAGATAATGGATAAAGCCAACTATAACAATTATTCTATGCTCGAATTCTTGAACCCTGAACCAGAGATTCTGGGTTCTGTCCCCAGCAGAGTCGCCAGAGCAGTCACACCTCCTTTTTACCTACCCGAAGGTAGTACAAGAGTTTTTCCACTTTAAGTGACATTATTCGAAATGAGATTATTTTATTTAATTTCTCAGAGTCGCCACTTGGAATATTTATTGGTGTCCCAAGTCACCGATTTATTTTTAATCCCAAATCGAGGAAAATTTGACTTGCCTTTTGAAGTCCGCGAACCAGAAATTCTAAGTAAGAAATTCTGTTAACCCGGGAGAAGGTGTTAGGCATTCCCGAGTTCCGTGGTTCTAGCACAGTCGCTTAAACTATTACAATTGGCCTATTATCTGATTTTAATACATGTTTTAACCTATAGTATATTTTACCTTATTAAACCGCTTTTAATTATTTTTAGGAAGATTCAACGTTATTTAAAACACGCCTTTGAATCACGCCACATGAAATGCACCCGTGATCCGCGACATATTTTATTTAACGTTGTTAGGATTTGGATTTGGGTCACATAAAATGCACACCCGAGTTTAAGGAAATTAGTTATTAAAATGACGCGACTAAAGCAACTACACATATTTAACTTTGCGAGGGCCATGGAAAATTTAGTAATGGCACACCTCGAGCTATATGAACTAAATTTATTAGAGGTCTATTGATAACGATTTTATCATTAAGAAGGTTTGATCGAAGTTGCGCGGACGCATACTCCGAGTTAGTTTTTAGAATCGTAATTATGTCATGCGAACGTGTACACAATCACTGTTATAGATTAAATGTGCCTAGAGCATTTCCACTGATATTAGCTTCTTATATCATATCAAAAATTACAAAGAGACCAACTGTTATGAATTTTCCTCTATAACGACATGGCGAAGTGCAGAAACAGCCGATTTTAAGACATTTATTTAAAGAATAACAACTTTTTACAAAAGAATTTAAAGTTAAAGGCATATGCTATTCTAATTCCATACACGAAAATTAATTCACAGTAACAACCGATATTTACCCAAAACAAACATTTATGAAAATGATGCCTTTTATATTCCTTTTCTCCTTCAACCATTAAAAGACACTTCCCATAAATCAATAAACAAAGGCAAGATTTAACAATCAGAACATACCCGTAACTGGACGTGAACAACACGACTGAATGTACCCGAAAAATTTATTGACCCTTGACGGAACTACGACCAGACCTCGAAACCAGTATCACCTCGACGTCGGATTGACGAACAGAACCGGGACTCACATTTTTTTTAAAAAAAAAAACAAAAGAGAGATCAGCGGCTGTTGTTGTGGGCGAGGGGGCTGCTGGGCGTTTTCCAGGGATAGGTTTCTGCGAAGAAGACAACGCTCAAGAGGGCGAGCTGCTGCTATGGGTCGTTTAGTTCTGTTTGTTATGGCTGGAGCTCGTCAGTCCGGCGAGCTGCTGGAGCTCATTTTCTGGCGATGGGCAGTGTTCTCTTGTATGTTCTTCAGGTTTTTTTTGTCTAGGGTGACAAGAAGAAGACGAGAAACAACTCCTCCGATGGCTATGGCTTCAGCAATGGTTTTGGTTGAAGGGTCTGTTTTTGTTCATTTTTGTGTATGAAGAAGAAAGGCGTTGAAGCTTGGAGATGTGTGTGGGTGTGCTGCGTTTAGCTGCTTCTGGAGAAAAAATCAAAAACGGCTGATTGCTTCGAGTCTAGTCTAGTTGTTTAGGGTGTGCTCGTTGTTTTTTGCTTCAGCCGAAAACGAAGATGAGTCCTTAGGGGATGCAAAGTCGTTTGGTTGAAGATCAAGCGGAACCGGTGGGGGAGGGGTCTAGCAATTAGGAATTGAAAACTTTACTTTTGTTCTTGGAGAAGATGAAGGACGAGGTTTTTCTTTTTTGTAAAACGGCGGATTCCATGGATTTCAAGGTGTGTGTATATTTAGATGTAGGTTCTATTATATAGGGGTAGGGATTATGTCAGGGTTATGGGCCTAGGAGTTATGAGCTTGGAAATTATGGGCTAGGGAACTGGGCCAAAGACTAAAAAAATGGACTACAAGATTCATAAAGACGGGGTAAACCAACCCTAAACTAATTCCTCCTTCTAAAATTATATACAATTATAATAAAAAAATATAACTCATTTTAATTAATTGAACTAAACTATATTAAAATATGAGACTATTTTTGTATTTTCAAGATTATATATAAAAATAAAAATAAGCTACTATTTTTGTATATTTTTTATTTAAATTTATGAAAGATGCGTAAACTAAAATATTTTTGTTATTTTCATTTTTTGTGACGAAATAAAGTAAAAAAGTCAAAATTAGTTGAAATAGCTATATTAGGCCTAAATTAAATATTTACGTGCTAAAATATAAAAAATCTTGGGGAGGGTCAAAAATCACATGTCTACAACAACAACAAACCTAGTGCAATCCCACACGTGGGGTCTGGGAAGGGTAGTATGTACACAGACCTTATCCCTACCTTAAAAAGGAAGAGAAGATGTTTCGGATAGACCCTCGAGCTCAAAAACAGTGAAAAGGACACAATAAACAAATATTAACAATGGCAAGGAAATAATATAACGAAACAAATAGCGCATCATGAAATAGCAGAGAAACTAGGAATACGATACTATAAGGAAGTGCGAAAACTACCAACAATCTTGCCACATCGTCTAATCAGCAAGGAACTCGGAATAGGATAATACAAGACTGGTACTAATACTACTAATACGATTAGAAGAGACTCTCGACTACCTGTCAACCCACAATCATAATCCTCGACCTCCACACCTCCTTATCAAAGGTCATGTCCTCGGTAAACTGAAATAGAGCTATGTCCTGCCTAATCACCTCTCTCCAGTACTTCCTAGGCCTACATCTGCCTCTTCTCTGACCCGCTATGGTCAACCTCTCGCATCTCCTCACCGGGGCATCGATGTCTCTCCTCTTCACATGTCTGAATCATCTCTGCCTTGATTCCGGCAACTTGTCTTCCAAAGGGGCCACCCACCTTGTGCCTAATAACTTCATTCCTAATCCGGTCATTCCTAGTATGCCCGTATATCCATCTCAACATCCTCATCTCTGCTACTTTCATCTTCTGGATGTGAGAGTTTTTAACCGGCCAACACTCGATCCATACAACATAGTCAGTCTAACCACCACTTTGTAGAACTTACCCTTAAGTCTTGGTGGCACATTCCTATCACACAAAACACCAGACACAAGCCTCAATTTCATCCACCCCACTCTAGCACGATGCGTAACATCCTCGTCAATCTCCCCGTTCCCCTGAATAACAGACCCAAGATATTTAAAACTATCTCTCTTGGGGATGACTTATGTATCAAGCTTTACCTCTATTTCTGGTTCCTGCATCCCCATACTAAACTCGCACTCCAAGTATTCAATTTTTGTCCTACTCAACTTGAAACCTTTAAACTCCAGGGTTTGCCTTTACAGCTTCAACTGATCGTTTACCTCGCAACGCGTCTCATCGATTAACAGTATGTCATCTACAAATAACATACACCATGGCACCTCCCCCTGAATGTGGCACGTCAGCACGTCCATCGCCAGGGAAAATAAAAATGGGCTAAGAGCTGAACCCTGATGTAACCAACTCATCACAGGAAAATAGTCTGAGTATCCTCCCACATTCCTCACCCGAGTTTTTGCTCCATCGTACATATCCTTAATCATCCTAGTATACGCTGCCGGAACACCACTAACCTCCAGATATCTCCATAAAACATTCCTTGGGACTTTATCGTAAGCTTTTCTAAATCGATGAACACCATATGCAGGTCCCTCTTCCTCTCCTGACTAGATGAATGGCTTCTATGGATGAATGCCCTGGCATGAAACCGAACTGATTCTCCAAAATAGACACACTCCGCTCACCCTCCTCTCCACCACCCTTTCCCACATTTTCATAATGTGACTCAGTAGCTTGATACCCCTGTAGTTGTTACAATTTTGAATATTGCCCTTGTTCTTGTACAACGGGACCATCAAACTCCACCTCTATTCTTCGGGCATCTTCTTAGTCCTAAAAATAATATTAAAAAGTCCAGTAAGCCACTCCAAGCCTACCCGTCCCACGGCCTTCTAAAATCCAGTTGCCCTACCTGATAGCATCAAGAACAAGGATATAGTTAAGGACAATGATAGAGATGATAGAGTTTTGGAAGCTCCAAGGCCATTTACAAGATCTCAAGCTAAAGAGTTGCAAGCTAAGGTTGCTAGACTTCAATGGCAAATAAAGAAGCTTTTAATTGTAGAGGAAGAGCTCAAGCCCAAAGGAGATGAATTGTCCAAGTTTTACAATTATTTGGTAGTCCAAATTGAAGTCCAAGAGGAGGAAGATTGGGTTACCAAATCAGCCCTTGAAGTCCACCAATAGGGCTCAAAATGACCTTAAAAGAGGTCCAAAAGGGGGTGTTTCAAAAGGAGCCCAATTGGAGTCCAAACCAATGGCCCAAACTAATAGTTTTAAGGCCCAAATCTGCCCCAAAAGGATTTGGCCGCCCCCCACTTAATTTTGATGGCTTTTGTTACCCCTTAAGAGCCACCTACCTAAGTTTGATGGCTATTGTGACCCCTAGCAGCCCCTACCTAATTTAGATGACTTTTTAGCAACCCCTACATTATTTTAAGTGCTTTTAACTCCTATAAATAAGGAGTTCTTCTCATTCATAAGACACAACATTTATTGATTAAGTATATCATACTTTGAGAGTTCTTTTGAACCTTTGTTACTTGTGCTTTGAGATTTATCTTTCAACCTTTACTAGTTCATAGTTCAAGGTAGTAAGATTACTTCTCTTTTATGATATCTTTGATTCCTTTGTGGTATTCTTAGAAGGCGATTAATAGTAGTTATTAATTGTTGTCTCAAGTTACTCGTAAAGTGGTCAAGATCCGAATCTATTATTTTGATTTGATTTTTAAGTAAAGGCGTTTGATTTCTTCCATAAATCAAGACGTTGTTACTTTGATCTTGTCAAGGCTATAGAACTTGCATTCTTGGAAATTCTTGGAATTCTTTCCTTGAATTCTTCCCATATCCTTTATTTTTATCTCTTTAATTCTAGTTGTTCAATTCCTTGTTGTTATTGCTTCCTCATTTACTCTCAAATTCTTACTCTAATTTGGATTCCCGGCCTAGTTGTTATCAAGTGGTATCAGAGCGGGTTTTATCAAGATTTCGTTCTTGGTAAGTCTTGGGATTTCTTGAATACTAAGAGAAAAGAAAAAAAAAGCGAAAATCAATTTTTAGAACAAAAAATAGAATTGCGTGCTCTCCGGGATATTTCTTTTGTATCTAATTTGTTACCAAAAATTAACAAAGGAAACAAGAAGAGGGGATCCTAGATTTTCTTACTCTTTCTAATCTAAACATATAATCCTTTCCTTTTTGTTCGCGTCATGTTTCAACTGAGCCTAATAGTTCTAGGATTTGGTTTTTCTTTCATTAGTTCCTCAAAAATCTGAATTTTACTACTAAGAATTTCATACGAGTTGGGTTTAATTATAAATCTACAAAGTATTTTGTTCAAAGGTTATTCCGAGAAAAAAAAAAGAGAGATAATTTTTGTGATACAGTTTACACTTTTTTTTTAAAGATGTCACGTACAGGTAGTGATGATGAACGAAGGGTTCTCCAAGAAGCTGAAATCAAAGCAAGAAATGATTTTACCTTGCAAGCTATGCATCAACAATTTGAAAGGCTGAATTTGCAACTCCAAGAGATGAGGGATACCATTGCTGATTAAAATGATACAATAGCTGAACTTAGGAGGGAAAATAATGTTAGACCCCAAGCTAGGAGAAATGTACCCCATGCTCCAATTGTAAATCAAGAAAACCCTATAGATGATTTTAATGATATTGATTTTGATAGGGTGGGAAGAGATAGGAGGGGACAAAGAGGTAGAGTAGAAGTTGACAATATAAGTAGTATAAAGATGAAGATGCCATCATTCAAGGGAGCAAGGGACCCAGACTTGTACCTTGATTGGGAGAGAAAGGTTGAAGACATATTTGATTGTCACAACTACTCTGAGGGTAAAAAAGTTAAACTTGTTGTTGTTGAGTTTTCTGACTATGCTGCTATTTGGTGGAAAAAGCTTGCTAGGAACAGATTGCAAGAAGGACAAGCATCAGTTGCTACTTGGGATGAGATGAAGAGGGTGGTGAGGAAGAGATTCGTGCTATCACACTTTCAAAGAGAGCTACAACAACGTCTTCAAACATTGAAGCAAGGGTCCATGTCTGTGGATGAGTACTTTAAGGCTATGAATATGGCTATGATCCAAGCTAATTGTACAGAGGAAGAAGAGACTACAATGGCTAGGTTTTTAAATGGTTTAAATAAGGAAATAGCTGATGTAGTAGAATTACAATAATATGTAACAATAGATGAGTTAGTTGATTTATCTGTAAAGATAGAAAATCAAAATAAAAGAAAGCAGACTAGCTCGTGGAAAGGTCAGACAAGCACCATCTCCAAGAAGCCATGGCCATATCATGAGATGAAGAGTTTTTCTAGACCTCAAGAAGACAAGGGTGAAGGTAAATTTGAGAACAAAGAGGGAGGTAAAACCTTTAACCCTAAACCTTTTACACCTTCTAGTTCTATTCAATGTCATAAATGTAAAGGAAGGGGACATATGATGCATGAATGTCCAAGTAGAAGAAACATCATTCTTGGAGAAGATGGAAGATATGAGAGTGAAAAAGGTGAGGGAGAAGAAGAGGGAGATGTGAGTGATGAAGATGATGTAGAACTACCTAATGAGGGCATGATTGGGGTAGTTAGAAGGATTATGACTATCAATTTGGCAAGCAATAGTGAAGAACAAAGGGAGAATATATTCCATACTAGGTGTGGGATAAAGGGAAAAACTTGCTCTATGATCATTGATAGTGGTAGTTGTGCTAATGTGGTGAGTTCATACTTTGTGGAAAAATTGGGACTTGCATGCATGAAACACCCTACTCCATATAGACTCCAATGGTTAAATGATAGTGGTGAACTAAAGGTAAACAAACAGTGCATGATTTCATTTAATGTTGGTAGATATGAGGATGATATTCTTTGTGACATAATACCTATGCAAGCTTGTCATATCTTACTGGGTCGTCCTTGGCAGTATGACAGGAATGTTTTTCATGATGGAAGAAAGAATAGATATTCTCTTGAACTAAATGGCAGGAAATTTACTCTTGCACCTTTATCTCCTTCTCAAGTGTTTGAAGATCAAAAGAGATTAAGAGAAACAATGGAAAAACCAAGGGGAGAGATAAAAAGTGAGCTTGAGGAAAAAGAAAAGAAAGAAGGCCAAGAATTAGAAAAAAAGAGAGATGGCCGAGAGAAAGAGAGCGAGGGAAGCAATTTGAGAGAAGATATAAAAAAGGATTTGCATGACAAAATAGACAGTCTTAGTGAGAGGAAAGAGGCTAAGGAAAGAAAAAAAAAGAGTTTCTATATAAAAGCCAAAGAGTGTTTAAATGCAAGAAAAGAGGGACTGCCCATAATACTACTTACTTACAAAGAGACTTTGATTAATTCTGAGTTGCTAACTTCTTCTTTGCCAAGTAGTATTTCTTCTCTTTTGCAGGATTTTGAAGATTTCTTTCCAGAAGATATTCCTAATGGATTGCCACCTTTACGTGGCATTGAGCATCAAATTGATTTTGTACCTGGATCACAAATCCCAAATAGGCCAGCCTATAGGAGTAATCCAGAAGAGACAAAAGAACTTCAAAGGCAAGTTGAGGAGTTGCTTGAGAAAGGTTTTGTGAGAGAGAGCATGAGCCCTTGCTCGGTTCCCGTCCTATTGGTACAAAAAAAGGATAGAACTTGGAGGATGTGCGTGGATTGTAGAGCAATCAACAAGATTACGGTAAAGTATCGCCACCCTATTCCTCGTCTTGATGACATGTTGGATCAATTACATGGATCCAAAATCTTTTCTAAAATTGATCTAAAAAGTGGTTACCATCAGATTCGAATGAATCCTGGAGATGAATGGAAAACTGCTTTTAAGACCAAATATGGGCTTTATGAGTGGTTAGTTATGCCTTTCGGCTTGACTAATGCACCTAGCACTTTCATGAGATTAATAAATCATGTTTTAAGGATTTTCATGGAAAATTTGTTGTGGTGTACTTCGATGATATCTTGGTCTTTTCTAACACTTTAGAAGAGCATGTAGAACACCTAAAACAAGTTTTTGAAGTTCTTAGAAAGCAATTTTTATTTGCTAATCTTAAAAAGTGTACTTTTTATGTGGATCGTGTGATTTTCTTGGATTTTGTAGTTAGTTCTAAAGGAGTTGAGGTTGATGAAGAGAAAATCAAAGCAATAAAAGAATGGCCTAAACCTAAGAGTGTAACTGAAGTTAGGAGTTTTCATGGACTTGCTAGTTTTTATAGGAGGTTTTTGAGAGACTTTAGTACCATTGCTTCTCCTTTAACTTAAGTTATTAAAAATGATAAGATTTTTAAATGGGGAAAAGAACAAGAGGATGCTTTTAACTTGTTGAAAGAAAAGTTATGTTCTGCTCCATTATTACAATTGCCTGATTTTTCTAAATCTTTTGAAATTGAATGTGATGCTTCGGGCAAAGGAATAGGTGCTGTTTTGATGCAAAATTCTAAACCTATTGCCTACTTTAGTGAAAAGTTAAGTGGAGCCACATTGAACTATTCCACTTATGACAAAAAGCTATATGCTTTGGTAAGGGCTTTAGCCACATGGCAACATTACTTGTGGCCAAGAGAGTTTGTCATTAAAACTGATCATGAATCCTTGAAATACTTGAAGAGTCAAGGTAAGCTTAGTAGAAGGCATGCTAAGTGGGTTGAATTCATTGAAACGTTTCCTTATGTAATTTTTTACAAACAAGGGAAAGAAAATGTTGTTGCTGATGCACTTTCAAGGAGGTATGTCTTAGTTTCTACCCTGACTTCTAAATTAATGGGTTTTGATCAAATCAAGGGACTTTATGCTAATGATGTTGATTTTGGCAAAATTTTGCAGATTGTAAGTTGAGTCCTTTTGAGAGGTTTAACCTCCAAGATGGCTTTCTCTTTAAGGAAAATAAGTTGTGTATTCCTAATTGCTCTTTACGTGAAGTATTTGTAAGGGAAGCACATTGTGGAGGGCTTATGGGACACTTTGGAGTCCCAAAGACACTAGACATACTGGCCGAAAATTTCTTTTGGCCTGGAATAAGAAAAGATGTTGAAAGAATGTGCGCACAGTGTTTGGAATGTAAACAAGCTAAATCTAAAGTGTTACCACATGGTCTTTACACGCCATTACCTATTCCTACTTCGCCTTGGATTGATATTTCCATGGATTTTGTGTTAGGTTTGCCAAGAACAAGATATGGTAAGGATAGTATATTTGTTGTGGTAGATAGGTTCTCCAAAATGGCTCATTTTATTCCTTGTTTAAAGACTAATGATGCCTCACATGTTGCTGATCATTTTGTAAAAGAGGTTGTCAAATTTCATGGTATACCTAGAACTATTGTTAGTGATAGGGATGCTAAGTTTTTGAGCCATTTTTGGCGTGTGTTTTGGGGGAGTTAGGTACTAAATTGTTGTTTTCTACTTCTTGTCACCCACAAACTGATGGACAAACTGAAGTAGTTAATAGAACATTAGGAAACATGTTGAGGGCTGTTTTGAAAGGTAAATTAACTTAATGGGAATATCACTTACCTATGATTGAATTTGCTTACAATAGAACAATCCATTCTTCTACAGGTATGTCTCCTTTTGAGGTTGTTTATGGTTTTAATCCCTTCACTCCCCTTGATTTATTACCATTACAAACTAATGATATTGCTAATCTTGATGGTAGGACAAAGGCTGAGATGATGAAAAAAATTCATGAACAAACAAGGCTTGCAATTGAGAAGAAAAATGAGCAAACTGCCATGAGAAAGAATAAGGGACGAAAGCAAGTTATTTTTAAACCTGGAGATTTAGTTTGGGTTCACTTTAGAAAGGAGAGATTTCCTTCCAAAAGGAAGTCAAAGTTGCATCCTAGAGGAGATGGCCCATTTCAAGTCCTTGAAAGGATTGGAGACAATGCTTACAAGTTGGACCTTCCTGGTGAGTTCCAAGTAAGTGCCACATTTAATGTTGCTGACTTATCTTTGTTTGATGTAGGATCAAATTCGAGGACGAATTCTTTTCAAGAAGGGGGGAATGATAGCATCAAGAACAAGGATATAGTTAAGGACAATGATAGAGATGATAGAGTTTTGGAAGCTCCAAGGCCATTAACAAGATCTCAAGCTAAAGAGTTGCAAGCTAAGGTTGCTAGACTTCAATGGCAAATAAAGAAGCTTTTAATTGTAGAGGAAGAGCTCAAGCCCAAAGGAGATGAATTGTCCAAGTTTTATAATTATTTGGTAGTCCAAATTGAAGTCCAAGAGGAGGAAGATTGGGTTACCAAATCAGCCCTTGAAGTCCACCAATAGGGCTCAAAATGACTTTAAAAGAGGTCCAAAAGGGGGTGTTTCAAAAGGAGCCCAATTGGAGTCCAAACCAATGGCCCAAACTAATAATTTTAAGGCCCAAATCTGCCCCAAAAGGATTTGGCCGCCCCCCACTTAATTTTGATGGCTTTTGTTACCCCTTAAGAGCCACCTACCTAAGTTTGATGGCTATTGTGACCCCTAGCAGCCCCTACCTAATTTAGATGACTTTTTAGCAACCCCTACATTATTTTAAGTGCTTTTAACTCCTATAAATAAGGAGTTCTTCTCATTCATAAGACACAACATTTATTGATTAAGTATATCATATTTTGAGAGTTCTTTTGAACCTTTGTTACTTGTGCTTTGAGATTTATCTTTCAACCTTTACTAGTTCATAGTTCAAGGTAGTAAGATTACTTCTCTTTTATGATATCTTTGATTCCTTTGTGGTATTCTTAGAAGGCGATTAATACTAGTTATTAATTGTTGTCTCAAGTTACTCGTAAAGTGGTCAAGATCCGAATCTATTATTTTGATTTGATTTTTAAGTAAAGGCGTTTGATTTCTTCAATAAATCAAGACGTTGTTACTTTGATCTTGTCACGGCTATAGAACTTGCGTTCTTGGAAGTTTTTGGAATTCTTTCCTTGAATTCTTCCCATATCCTTTATATTCATCTCTTTAATTCTAGTTGTTCAATTCCTTGTTGTTATTGCTTCCGCATTTACTTCTCAAATTCTTACTCTAATTTGGATTCCCGACCTAGTTGTTATCACTACCTCTACTCATCTTCCACCTTTCTTCTTCAACCTCCTCAACCTTAATATGTCTATAAAACCTAAAATCACGACGGTTCTCTGAGTTTTCCAACTCGCCAAGGACAATGTTCCTGTTCCCATCCTCGTTCAAGAGTTTGTGGAAGTATGACTACCACCTGCGCCTAATGCACGCCTCTTCTACCAATACCTTGCCATCCTCGTCTTTGATGCACCTCACTTGGTTTAGGTCCTGAGCCTTCCTCTCTCAAACCTTCGCTAACCTGAACAATCTTTTATCACCGCCTCTACCCCCAATTTCCACATACAGGTGTTCAAATGTTGTGGTCTTAGCCGTCTTGACCGCTAGCTTCACCTCTTTCTTAGACTTCTCATAACACTCCCTAAGCGTCCCTCTCTCCCCCTCATCGGCGTTCTCCACTAACTTCATATATGCCATTTTCTTGGCTTCTACTTTACCTTGAACCTCTCCATTCCACCACCAGTGACCTTTATGACCCTTGGAGAAACACTTCGTGACTCGTAACACCGCGCAATATCAGATTCCCTAATGTAGTTCGCTGTCGAGGTCCGCATACTACTCTCGTCCCCACAATTCCTCCAAGCCCCCATATCCAACAACTTATCCTCTAGAGCCTGAGCTGTGTCCTCAGACAAGGCTCCCCACTTGATCTTAAGTTGACCAAATACTACTCTCTTCTTCTTATCCCTCTTAATCTCCAGGTCCATAACATAGAGCTTATGATAGGTTGAAAGCCACTCCCTCGGATAACCTTGCAATCAGTGCAAAGGCCTCTATCCCTCTTCCTGTAGAGTAAGTAATCAATCTGAGTTTTGGCTACCGCACTCCGAAATGTGATCAAGTGGTCCTCCCTCTTCTGAAAACACGAGTTAGCTAGCACCAAATCAAAGGCTCTATAAAGTAGTTGAATCATTTTTTTTATTTTAAAATGGCAGAATGGCCTAAATGACACCTATACTTGTCACACTTTGTCATGCCAGTCCCTAAACTTCACTTGTTTTTATCCAGACACTTTAACTTGATCAAAGGCTATATTTTTAGCCCCTCTGACCGTTGACCAAGTACATGTGACAACAAAATGGTTGAGCTGGACAAAGTGGGTTTAATTCATGCGGACAATGAGCGTGCATATTAAAATTTTGAACAAGAAATAATTAAAATAAGAAGGAAAAAATTATTAAAATAAAAATGAAAAATAAATTAAAAAGATAAAGATAAAATAAGTCAAAAAAGAATAAAAAGCAAAAGAGATATCGTCTCTTTCAGTTCTTCCCCGCAACCCCACCCCCATTTAATTTCTTTTTCCTATCGGAAAAGGGCCAAAACTATCCCTATCGTTTTCTAAATGGTCTATAAATACCCTCCGTCCATCTATCCGTCCAAAAAAACATATGACGTTAATTCTATTAACAAAAATACCCCCGCGACTAACGGCGGAATTGGTGGGTCTTTCATTTAATGACGTAGAGATTTTTAACTGGGCCACGTGGCAATCTTTGACTGGAACAAAAATGGATATTATTTCAACCCATTTACCTTATCTGACCCATTTAGAAAAATGGGTAGAATCTATCACACCCATTCCCACTAATCTGACCTCCCCCTTTCTTCTTCTCCAATCATAAACCCTATCTTTGGACAAATTACCGAACAGAAATGGACCAAATTTACACTAGTAAATTTTAGTTTTAGCTTCCTGCAACGGAGCCACAACAGATTTTGAAATCATAATTGCATCACAGTCAACAGGCTCATCTTTCACATCTTCATCTACTCGATTCACATTTACAGCTCTAGAGCCATTCACCACCACAAGCTTAACCTCAAACACTTGGGTAAAGAGTTTGTTCACCTGCACAGGTGCGGCTGCCTCAAACACTTACTTTACTTTACTTTTGACTAAGTGAAGCTCTGACTGCGTAATCTCTATCAAATCTGACTGTGGAGGTGTTCTAGCAGTAATCAACAGTTGAAATCAATCGCTCGATGAGTTGGGCTCCTTATGGTTCGAGGAACAAGAAGTGACAGCGATGACGATGATTATACCACTGATAACAATAAAGAGATACAGAGATTTAAGCCAAGCTATAACGGCACTCCAAATGGTTGGGAATTCGTTAAAACCCTGTGGAATTGACGCTTTTTAATACCATTGCTAAGGAAACTGCCCCAATTGATATTAGCACAACCTTCAGTGATAGAATTAAACTATTCGTCGATGGTGCCATTTTAATTTCTCCGATAACTTTAACAAAATTATTTATTTTTCCGGCTAGTGTTTTGAATTTGCCGGTGAGTGATTTGATTCTACTATAAAGTAATTAATAAAGGCACAATGTTTACACACAAAATCAAGCTTTGAAGGAAAAGGAAATTTTGGGACAGAAGCTCATATGAGCTTTTCAGATGACCAAGATCCTAATTGGGAGAAGAAGACTGAAAATAGGTAGGGTTAATGTAGTTTTATAACCCATGTAACAAACTTAGGGTCGGATCAGGTAAGTGTGTCGAAATAAGTTATTTTGGCCCGAAACTGCCACGTGGTCCAGTAAAAAATTGCCATGTCATTAAATTGAAGGCCCACAGATTCTTCCATTAAACATGGGGGTAATTTTAATAATAAAATTAATGTCGTGTGATTTTTTGGACGGATAGATGGACGAAGGGTATTTTTAAACCATTTAGCAAACGATAAGGGTAGTTTAGGCCCTTTTCTGTTTTCTTATTAACCCCACCCCACCCCCACCCCCACCTCACCCCCACCTCACCCAACAAACAGCGGACCCCTCCCTTTCCTCTTCCTTTGTCGATTATTCCCCCTTGTATGCTTCTTCTTCTTCTTCTCCCCCCCCGACTCTTCCCTTTTCGATTTTTTCCCCTGTATGCTTCTTCTTCTTCTTCTTCTTCTTATTCTTCTTCTTCTTCCCTACTCCCCCGCTCGTCCCTTCTAATAAAAAAAACTCAATCCCTGAAGTATCCTTAAACATCTTTGTATACCTATGGTGTCATTTTTTACCACTCTTGAATCCTGAACAAGTCAAAAATATACTAAAGGGGCAGCGGGTATCAATTTTCGAGCTAGACGAACAATGGACCATCGAACCTCTTCTCCGCCACCTAACGCCGTCAGCCATGGAAATGGACCATCGAACTTCTTCTCCCACTTTTCGATCTGGAAAAAAAATAATTTTTACTCGGTTTCTTTTCTTTACATATTTTAATTTTGTTTCTATAATATAAAAAGGGAAGAATTGGAGAGGTAAAGGAGGAAGAACACGAAGAGAGAGAAGCAAGATGAGCAAGAGAAAGAACGTGAGGGGAGAGAGAAATCAATGAGGGAGGGGATTAGGAAATTAATGTTTCAATTTTATTTTTTATTTTTTTATTTTAATTATTTTTAATCTACCATGTGACATGGCATATACACATTGTTATTTTTTGATGTGGCAGCCAATGTGGAGGATATTGTATTACACGCACCGACAGCCTCCTGTCATAAGCATTTACTCCCTCCGGTCCAAAATAAGTGACTTTTTGGTTGTTTTCACACATATTAAGGAATTCACCTTTTAACATTAATTAGCAATGAAATTGACCATATTAACATTTACTATCTTTTCACATAAACACTCCTAACACATACTCCAACATTAATTACTCTAAGGGTAATGTAGAAAAAAAATAATTAATTCATTCTTGAAATCTGAAAAATCACTTATTTTGGACCACAAGAAAAAAGCCAAAAAATCACTTATTTTGGACCAGAGGGAGTATTAACTAGTGAAAGAGTGTAAGGGTTCAATTGGAAAACTGTCAAGTTTGAGGACCGACATGACAAAGTGGCACAAGTATAAGTGCCATTTAGGCTATTCTGCCTTTTAAAATTGATTTTATTGCATGAAATGAGACGATGATGACTAATAAATTATGATATACTATTAAGTAGATAACTTTGAACACTACCACTTCCTCCTATCATCTTTGTTTGACCAAAAGATATTGAAACCTTTTTGATTAAATCAATTAAGAAAGTTGAAGGGGTAAATCTCAGCCAAGTATAATAAGATCTAGCTTGAAGGATGCTAAAGATGAGCAAGATGAACAATATTTCTCTGTATTTCAGAGTTGAACGACAAATTATAATTATGATTGCTTTGAATGTAGAGAGATTTTGCCACAGATAATCAGCTTCAAGTAAAAGTCGTATATAGATCTTAGAAATGTCCCCCCTTTTACAGAGTGTTCGGTCCCCTTTTATAGGGGACAATCTCCCTTCTTAATCTCAAAAGAAAAAAGTACAACTTAAAGAATATTCCAAAGGCATATTATGATTGTTTTCTATCATGCTAACACGACTACAAACATCGTGCGTTCGCTAGACACTGTCGATCGTCGTTCATCACGACGATCCTTAAGAAGCGACGTCGCAGGGACCTCGCTCTCTTCTACACTTGGTTTCGATCGTGGTCGTCCAAATTTCGTCGCATACAGTTAGTCTCTTTGCTTGTCGAGGTCGCATCTTAGGGTGTCCTTGATAAGTAGACGTTGTCTACGCATACAGAGAAATTTGATCTGCAAACCATGTTAGTTTCGGTTGATGACAGAAGAATAAAGCATTTTGCCATACCTTGGGCGGTGTGTGTTATCTTTGGAGTGACATCACTTCCACGTGCGTCATCATGGCGCATCTTCCTAAGGGACAACATGATAGCCTGTCACTTCAGTTTCGTTGCCACGGGAAGTCTTTGCGCTTCGATTCTGGAGCCACCCAACCCTATAAATAGGGGAAGGGTTTGTTTTTTCAAAAACGTTTGACCATTTCTCTTCCGATCATTTCCTTTCACATTTCTAGCTTTGCTTCTGCGTTTTTCTTCACCTCCTCTTTCTCGTTTATTGTTCTTGGTCTTTGTTGTTGCATTAGCACATCTCCCTTCACAGACAAGCCTAGAACACACCGATCACGTGAGGGGATTTTTGACGCCACCCCGCTATCCATGGCGCCCCCTCCCGATGGCGAGGACTTGATGATGGAGGAAGGGGATAGCCTTCCCACCGTGGATGAGCTACTACCGAGTCACCCTATGTCTCGAAGTGACTTTCTCAAAGATCCTCCTCCTACTCCCATTCCAGTATTTTCTGAAACTGAGCAAGTCTAAATCAATGCCCTCCGTGCAAAATATAACGTTCCTGCTCATATTGAAATAATTCCAGCGGGAAGAGACTTCGTAGAAGTCCATAGACCGGGGTATTGTGCTTTTTATGAGTACCCCTTTGTGATTGGTCATTCCTTCCCCCTTCTCCCGTTAGCGGAAGAGTTTTGTCGATTTTATCAGGTTTTCCCGATGCAACGTTCCCCGTACACGCTCAAAATACTCTTGTTGTTGACGAAGTATGCAGAGTTGGCGGGGTGTGAAGTTACCGTTCACCACCTCCTATATTTGTTTTCACCCAGCTTTCACAGGGGTACTATGGTACATCTGAGGCACCGTGGGACAAAAGGGCTGGTGGTCGGAATTGATGATTGGGCGAGTCGCAAATTTGGGCATAAATACTTCTTCGTCAGAATTGACCACATCGTATCCGACCCCGCTAGATTTCCTGAGCGGTGGAATGAGGATCGTAAGTGCCACCACTTGTTTACTCTTTATTTTTTCTTCATTCACTTAGTATTTATTTGTGCTTTTCTTTCGCAGCTATGGGGCATCCACCCCATCCTATTGTAGCCATAAGGGATTGGGTAGCCCGTCTGCTTCCCCATGCAACGGAGACTCGAGATTGGCCCACCTTCGTGAAATGCTTTGGGCCAAAAGTTTCATCTGGTGAGTGTCTTCCTCTGTATCATTCTTCGTCCATATATCATTGTCTATTGATACGACTCTTTATGACGACAGGTCGTGGAGCTTCTAGGCAGGGGTGGGGGGCCAGCCCCTACATTTTGTAAGGTCGTTACCTCCGCAGGGATGCAATTCACTTTGGGCGAGTCCGCTCAAGAGGGTCATGCCCAGTCGTTACAGGCAAGGGACTCCTCTTGAGACATGGTTGTGAGGGAGGAGATCCCTTATTTACCAATTCAGCACCTCCTGGATGAGTCTTCTAACGGGGACGAGTCTTCGTTGAGAAAGGAGAAGAGGATGGAGCTTGGGAAGAGCGTGGTCGTTGAGACCGGCAAGAGCAGGACGGGTACATTGGAGACGGCACCGGTACCCACGTTTATGGCCTACGCCATCTTGGCGGTGAGATCTCCTCAAACAGAAAGGGTTTATCAAGGAGGAGGGTCTACGCATTCTGCAGAGGGCGGCACATCATCTACTGTTGGCGGGGGTTTACGCATCGAGGGCAACGATTCGGGTTCAGACGTCGACCCAGAGGACGTTCGCGAATTTGCGAAGCATCACGTTCACGTGGAGGTCGGAATGGAGGGTTCTAATCGACACATAGTCGTACATGGGAATTACGACTTATTGTCGGATTGTGATCATGTGGCATCTGTTTTTGCCCCTTTGTGTGTTTCCCTTAAGAGTGAGGCACTTAAAGCGATGAGTGATGCAGAGTTGTCTCGGAGCATTTCTGGCACGGCTTTATGGGTAAATGTTTTTCTTTTTATTTTGTCGTTGGATCCGTGTTACTATTTTTGGCCCATTTGTTCTAACTTTTACTTCTTGTGCTAGACCCTCATCATGGAGATCGAGTGTGAGCGTCGGGAAAGGAGGAGGACGACCCTTTATGGGAAGATGTTTTCTAAGTACCAAAATTATCGCACCAAGCATCGTACGATGGTCGACATCTACAATCAAGATCGTGATTTCCAACTGCTCCATGAAGGGCTCAAGCAGAGGGAGGATCAACTGTCGCGTAAGGTCGAGGAGTTGAAGGAATGAGATGAGGACCTTATGAGGGCCGTTACCCGTAGTAGTGAGCTTGAGGCAGCCCTTAGATCCAAGGAAGATGAGATTAAGCTAAGTAGGGGAGTAGTGTCTGAAAATGCCGATCTTCAAGCGAAGGTAGACAGTTTGGCTGCCAAACTACACATGAAGACGATTGAGGTCGACGATCTTAAGGGTGAATTAAGTGTGAATGCTGATAAATTGGCCCATGCTAAGAGGGGGAGGGCAGCGGCCATTTTTGAGGTGGCGGTTTTAGAGGACGCTCTCCGTGTTTGTAAGTTAGAGTGGACTAAGGAGATGGAGGCATCTGTGCTTAGGATGACGGAACTTGAGGGGCGTATTCAAGGGTTGGAGGCGGAACTGTCCGCACTGAACAAACAAGTGCATTCTTTGAAAGTGGAGGACGTACGATGACAGTCGCAACCTTCTACATCTTGTGCCCCAGATGATCCTGTCGTGCCTCGACATTTATATGAGTTGTGAGTTCACGCCTAGGCTCAGCTCGATGTGTACAAAGCCCTTCATGTTGATGGGAGGGCGTCTGAAGCAGAACTTTGGGATGTACGTGCTAGCGCACGTGCGGCTTGTGAGGCATGCAGGTACGATCCTCTCACGCCTGATGGAGATGATATTAATTTTGATGATGCGAATAGACTTGCCTCTGACTCTTGGTACAAAGACGTGTATGCCACCGGAAATGATGTGTAGTATATGTTTTGTGCTTTTTGCTTCGCGATTTTTGTAAGGGTGTTTTTGAACCCTTTGTAAGGATCAATATTTGTAATATATTTGTTGTAAATGAAGGTTATTTTGGGCGTGCACCTCTGAGTCGTTTTCTTTCTTTGGTTTCTTTGACGACAACTTCTGTTGCAATCACGTCGCTCTGGGGCTTTGTTGAAATGCTAAACTTATTGCATTTAGTTGAACTATGTTTGTTAGCAACGGCCTTGGCCGTAGGTATATTGCTTCGAGCTGGAGCCAAAGTAATATCCCATCATGGTTCGAATGATGTCTAACCCTTCTTTTGTCAATGGCCTTAGCCATTGGGATGTTACTTTCGAACTGGCACCGAAGTAATATCCCGCCGTGGTTCAAATGATGTCAAACCCATTTTTTGTCAATGGCCTTGGCCATTGGGATGTTACTTTTGAGCTGGTGCCGAAGTAATATCCCATTGTGGTTCGAGTGATATCAAACCCATTCTTTTATCGATGGCCTTAGCCATTGGGATGTTACTTTCGAGCTAGTGCAGAAGTAATATCCCATCGTGGTTCGAATGATGTCGAACCCACTTTTTGTCGATGGCCTTAGCCATTGGGATGTTACTTTCGAGCTGGTGCCGAAGTAATATCCCGTCATGGTTCGAGTGATGTCGAACCCATTCTTTTGTCGATGGCCTTAGCCATTGGGATGTTACTTTCAAGCTAGTGCTGAAATAATATCATGTCGTGGTTCGAGTGATGTCGAACCCATTCTTTTGTCGAAGGCCTTAGCCATTGGGATGTTACTTTTGATCTGGTGCTGAAGTAATATCCCGTCGTGGTTTGAGTGATGTCGAACCCATTCTTTTGTCGATGGCCTTAGCCATTGGGATGTTACTTTCGAGCTAGTGCCGAAGTAATATCCTATCGTGGTTCGAGTGATGTCGAACCCATTATTTTGTCGATGGCCTTAGCCATTGGGATGTTGTAGGTGTTGATTTTATTCATGCATTGGAGATGCGTGTTGATTTCGTGTACATAATGGAGTGATTTTATTCATATGTTGGGGATACATGTCAACTTTGCTCGTACAATGGCGATACATGTCAATTTTGTACATATAATGGAGATTCCTTATATAGTCCCTTCATTGTTCGGCCTGGAGATGTAGTGAGCAGGTGGGGAAATGAACAATACCTCATACCTTGAGGCACCCTCCTCATCGCCTCATTAAAAACCTCCCCCAAGAAAACCCAATTGGGATAAAACCTGGGTGAGAGAAAAAGAGTACGACTTGGGCGGCGTCTCTTTTCAGAAGTGGAAGTATTTTAGGTGGGCGATATTGTCACACCTCCTTTTCACTACACCCATAAGGGCATAAAGGAGTTTTTCCAATTAAAGGACAATCAGAACGTGATTTATCATTAAGATTTCAGAGTCGCCACTTGGGAGATTAATGGTGTCCCAAGTCACCGGTTGGATCCCGAACCGAGGAAATTATGACTCTGTTAACAGTCCGCGAACCAGAAATCCGAGTAAGGAATTCTGTTAACCCGGGAGAAGGTGTTGGGCATTCCCAGGTTCCATGGTTCTAGCACGGTCTCTCAACTGTCGTGTTTAGCTTATTTATCTGACTTTATTACATGATGAACCTGTGTGCCGATTTTTACTTTTAACTGCTTTTATTTAATTTTTTAAAGAAAGTTGAACGTCGTTTAAAACGTGTCTTTGGATCGTGTCACATGAAATGCACCCGCCATCCTGAACACATTTTATTCAATGTTTTGGGATTTGATTTGGGTCACATGAAATGCATACCCGAATTTAGGAAAGTGAATTATTAAAAGCACGCCTAAAGTGACTAACGCGTTATTATCTTTGGGGGAGGCCATGAAATTCGCTAAACGGCCCATCCCGAATTTTAAAATTTAGTTAAGCATTTGAATGACGGCCCCGCAATTTGTACATTTTATTCGGCGAGGCTCATCTCAACATTTTTATTTAAAGGTTAATCCTAAAGTGACTATTATTTTTCTATTTATTTGTCTCTAAAAATAAAAGAAAATCCTAAACAATTATTTCATTTGAAATGGCCAAACCTTATGAACTTATTTCGTGACTGCTGGCCCAGTGAACCAGGCTTGTGAAAAGCCCAATTCCCATTTCAGTTTCGGGCCCCAAACAGCCCAATTCTAACAGACTGAAACTGGTCAGGCTGCGTGAGAAAGGTCGAGGGATCGATTCCCTGAGGCAGTCAACCCACGAACTGTTTCTCAAATCAAAACTAAATGTCTTAGAGACTGGGCCATCGACAGCCTTGTCTCTTAAAGCCCAATAATAAATGAACTCCATTCTGCTGTCTCTTTTCAAATTATTCTAAATATATTCAAATAGTTCATAACATGACTAACACTAATCAAATTATTAATGGTAAAAATGAACAAGGAGCACAGGTTGAAGTCATGTGACCTTACCTATTACATACGAGTCAGCTAAAGGCCCAAATCAACACAGTTCATTATTTAAACCACTACTATTAAACTAAGACTCAAGCAATTTAGTATTTTAAACTAGCTGGACTATGGAATTCAGTTATAGGAAACACAGAACTACTTGAACTTGTTTTTACAATTATTGGAAATAAATCAATGCTTAAAAGCTGTCATGACAACTGATATTAATCATTAACACGAGAACCAACATCATATGAATCTGAAATTAATAGTCATAGAGTCCAATTATTACAAAAAAAACACTCATTGTCAATTACACATGACTGTTCTAACACGTTAAAATCAAACACAGTAGAGTGAATTCAACGATCCACTTCAACTTCATTTATCCTTCAAATTGAATTACAAAGATCCATCACAACTTACATGGGATCAAGGGAGGTACCTGGAAGTAGAAAGCAATGAAGGAGAATAAGAGGTCAACGACAATCAGCAATCAATCACAAATAGCCCAGCAATAAAATCAAACAGACCGGGAATGTTTAAACCAAACAAAAGCTAACAAATCCACTCCAACACAGCAGCAAGTCAACCCAGAAACGAACACCAATGCATAGACAGCCAACAAAAACACCCAAGCTGGACTTAAAACACTAATTTCAACTCGAAATGAACCTCTACACTTCAACAAGCAAAGACAGCAACTGCAGAATGTGAATCAGTAAACAGAAGCTGAAATCAACTTCCAATTTCAATGGAACAATAGAGTTTTGTTTTGATTTTTAGTTTTTTGTTATTTTTGGTTTTTGAAATTTGTAATTTTTCTACTGGATTTTTCGAAACTAAAATCTAGAAGAAGATTTTTGAAATTCAAATCTGAAATTTAGATCTGCAGCCAAGGGTTTTTTGGGGGAATTTTTGGGGTTCTCAACTTGTCCAACAAGGCAATAAAGACTGCCTTTTATAGGCAAAACTAAGGGGAAACTTCAGATTTTCAGTTGCCTATTAGTCCCTTGTTTTCTGACTTGTGTCACAAGTTAATACTCTACAATTACTGAAATTACACTAAAGTCCTACTTTGGAAATCCCTAGAAGATTCTAGTTTCAACTACCATGTGTTACCCAATCCTAAATGTCTAAGCTACCCCTAAACTTAAACTAAATTACATCTATAACCAAATATTTTCCTAAACTCTGAATCTATCCCAATTTAAACTCTTATTGAATCTAGCAATTGAACTCAGAAATAATGATCAAACTAACTATCAAAAGAAAGACTAACACAAGCTAATCTAATCAGAATTGATAACCACAGAACCAATAACCAAATTAAACTATCAACTATAACCAAATTCAACTAATTATGATGATTAATTAAACTGAAACTGAACCAACTAGTAATTAACCTAAACTAAAGGAATACCAAAAATTAATTCAAACAAAACTTAATAAAACTAGTTAACAAATTATCAAAAACTTAACTAAAAATCAAACTAAAATCCGGAATTGGAACAGATTAAAAACAAACAACTAGGATTAATCAAAACAAATCAGGACACAATATTAGAACAATATTGACAAAAAATTAAAACGCAAATTAAACTAAACGTCAACAAATATGAGAACAAAATCAAAAGCAAGAATTTAAACAAAGAAAGGGAAAAACTCAAAAGCTCACTGATTCAACTTCCAAAATCCGGCCAACTCTCAGAGTCCAGATTCGATCATCTCTAGTGGGAATTGGGTGCTATTGACTGCAGATTCTTCAAGAGGGAAGCCCAGGGACCATGTGGTATCAATTTGGGGTAATTTGGTGCAACTAGGGTTTTGGCCGGAAAAGTTCAAACTAATATTCGAACAGTTCCGGCCACGTTCGAGGGTCGGGACCTTGGGATTTTGATAGAGGAGGTTGTAATGGTCCTATGGTGTAAGTTTGGTGGTGTTTGGGCTACTTTAAGTCATGGTCGGAAAAGCTTCGATCCAATATTTGACGAGATGGGGTGGGATTCGAAGGAAACAGAGGGTGGATTTGTGAAGAGGAGGAGAAGGGGAACAAATGGTGTCATTTTGGGTGGGGACGACGTGGTTACCGCCATCGCCGCCGGCGAACTTGACGGAGCGTATAGGGGTGGCGTCTCTAGGATTTGGGTAGGGGTGAGTTCTGAGAGGCGAGGTAGGGGGGGTAACGTTTGGACATTAATATACCAAACGACCCAAGCTTCTCGACCGTTGGATTGATTAACCTCGACGGCCCGGATTGATTGACGCCGAAACAACGTCGTTTGGTCGTTTAAAAAGGGCAGACCGGGTTTAGGGCACTGGGTTGGGTCGGTTTGGGTATAGATTTTAAAGGTTATTTTGTTTGGGCTTACCCATTTGGCCCAAATACAGGTCTCTTAAGACCAAACCTTTTCTATTTACTCTTTTTCAATTATTTCTTTTATTTCTTTTCCTTTGTTTTTGCATTTTGTATTTTTGTATTATTTTTCTGATTTTGTAAAGATGCACAAAATATTAAAACAAAGACCTAATATAATTCAAAGTTAAACTAATTAACTCCTAAAATTGTTTTAAAATCTATTTCATGACAAATTCAACAATTAACAACTAAGAATGCAAGAGTGGATTATTTTTGTTATTTTCTTTATATTTTGTTCTAAAACAAATTAACCCCTAATTAATTCTAAAAATATGAAATTAGATACTAAATGCAGATGTATATTTTTGTATTTTTCATATGAATAGAAATGCACAGATAAAATGCAACAATTATAAAAAATAACACCAAAATTCACAAAAGTTGTGAAATAATAAAGAAATCATTTTGTTTGGAATTTTGGAAATAATTCATATATAGGGCAAAAATCACGTGCTCACAGCTGCCCCTCTTTACTCGGAAACATGAAAAGTTTTCGGGCAAAGATAAGTGAGCAAATATGAGCGATTTTTGCCCGTTTGAATATTCCGTGTGAAGCATTTTTGAAAGAGTTGACCGCACCCTGCTTCGGAGGTTGCCTACATATCCTGGGCTAAACAGGAATCAAGTCAGTGTAGCTCAGGAGTGTCTAGTAGCTGAGACTACCAGGAGCTGTGATTTCACTGCGATTACTGCTGCTACTACTTGATGACCTCCCTTATTACACCATGTCAAAATAAAAGAAGCTAAACTTAAGCTATGATCTGTGAATTACAAGAAATCCTATCTAAGTTCTTCAAACTTGTTCTTGTACTTCCTTGTTGCCTTGTTGTCTTGTGTTCTCTTGGTAAAATCCCTTTTTATCATTGCAAACTACAAACTGAGGTGTTGTTCCTTTCTTCAAATTGTTGAACTTGAATGTATTCCCCTGTTGTACGGGTGGGATCCCGACTTCAAAGCTTGAAATGGATTCTCCTATTCTCCGGGCGGACTCCTGACTTCAAAACTTGAAATGTATTCCTCTGTTATACGGGCGGGCTCCCGACTGCTGAACTTGCAATGTATTCCTCTATTATACGGGCGGGCTCCCGACTTCAAAACTTGAAATGTATTCCTCTGTTATACGGGCGGGCTCCCGACTGCTGAACTTGCAATGTATTCCTCTGTTATACGGGCGGGCTCCTGACTGCTGAACTTGAACTGTATTCCCATGCTATCCAGGTGGGCTCCTGACTTCAAAATAGTCAAAACAAAGAATTTGAAAGCTAAAACTTGAATTGTACTCCCCTGTTCTTCTGGCGGGCTCCTGACTACTGCGCTGGAATGTATTCCCTGCTCTTCAGGCGGGCTCCTGACTGCTGCATTTGAAAGTTCTCCCTGCTCTCCAAGCGGGTTCCTGACTTCAATTCGCAATGTATTCCCTGCTCTCCAGGCGAGTTCCTGACTTCACAAAAATAGACAAAACAAAGACAATTTTTTTGCCCCAATTTGGTAACTGTTTGGTGACTGCCTTTCTCCACAGAGAGTTCCTCTGAAACAAACGAATTTTTTTGCCCTTGTTTTAATCAAAGAAAATTTGTCAGTTCAAAAATGGTGGTTAGTTGGTGGCATTCTTGCTGGAGATCTTTCTGCTGCATCGTTTTGTTCCGACTGGCTTCCCGAACTGGCCCTGAACCGCTTTGACTTTCCGACTGACCTTCGAACCCCCTGACCTTTGACGAACTGAGTGTTACATACTCATGATGTTGTTTTGCCTCTGGCCCCTTTATCCGAACCTTTACATCTCCCATGACATTACCAAACCATTCCATCGATGAAACTTCCGGTGATTCCCTGTAACCCCCCTCTCACATCACGCTATCCTTAGTATGCTCTGACCACGCTGTGCTTTGCAAATATAGGAGCTGGTAGTGAGCTTTAACTTTCTTTTAACAAGACGGACATTAAAACATCTTAGACAAATGAACCCAAAAGAAAATGAAATGCAATGGCTTTGTGGGTTAAGGATAAGAAGAATCCAAAACCAGATGACTGCTACGAAAGGAAAAGGGAAAGAAACTTATCTGACCGGAACAGCTGGTACCAATGGTCATGACATGCATTTCGGACTAATCGGCTCAATCTGTCCAACTAACCAGCTCTTGGTCGCCACACTTTGTTGCCCCAGAATTTCCATCACTTGATTACTTTACCCAAACCTTTAACCTTGTTCATCCGGCGGTGCCTTGAAAGATTTTCACTAGTATCCCTCTTTCATTCATTCATCTCTCAACTCCCTTTCGCCTTACGGTGCCCGTGAGGGTTTTCACCAATAAGACTCTCTCATTTTAGTTTCTCTCAACTCTCATCGCCTTACGGTGCCCGTGAGAGTTTTCACCAATAAGACTCTCTCATTTTAATTTCTCTCCTTGCTTGTACCAGAGTGTTGCCCCTGACGGGAATTACTTTTACCTGCTTGACTTGGTATTCCCCCAAAGACTGATCAGAACTTCTTTCTTTGGACCGTAATGTGGGCTTTGGATGGGGTTAGAAAGAAAGGGTATGAAAGGCTCAAAACAATTTCAAAATGGGTTAAAATTACAACTTTCGAAATCCAATTTCTTTTACAACAACCACAACTTCTGCCCCACTTTCTTGCTCGGGGACTTTTGGATTTTATTTTGGTATGACTGAACCTCAGCGAGGCTGCCTACGTACCCTTGCGGGATCAAGTCAAACGTAGTTCACGTTATAGAGACTACATTGTTTTGTGTTTTTTTTCCTTTCAATTTTCTTCTTCTTTTCTTTTCTTTCTTTTCTTCCTTTCTTTTCACTTTTCTTTTCATTTTCTTTTCTTCCGCACTCGCGTTTCTTAATGGTGCCATTGATTCCGAAAGAGGGATATGAAAGAGAATAAGTAAGGCTCAAAGGGGATGACAAGGGGTAAAAGTGTTTAGATAGCAGAACAAAACGCCTTCATCATTTCAATCTTTAAAATATGCCAATACAAAAATTGTACAATCCAAATAAAGAAATCATACATAGTATCTCTTGACCGCATCGGAATTGATGGCCATTTCTACAAATTTTCCTTCCATATCTGTCAAATATAATGCACCATTAGACAACACTCTGGTTACGACAAATGGTCCCTACCAATTTGGAGCGAACTTTCCTTTTGCTTCGGCCCAATGAGGCAAAATACATCTCAACACTAACTGTCCTACCTCAAACTTCCTCGGACGCACTTTCTTGTTGTACGCTCTTGCCATTCTTTGCTGGTACAGCTGACCATGACACACAGATGCCAATCCCTTCTCGTCAATCAAACTCAACTGCTCAAGGCGGCTTTTCACCCATTCATCATCATCGATCTCAGCCTCTGCAATGATTCGAAGAGACGGGATTTCCACTTCTGCGGGTATCACTGCTTCCGTACCATACACCAAAGAGTAAGGAGTCGCCCCCACCGAAGTCCGAACAGTGGTGCGGTATCCCAACAATGCAAAAGGAAGCTTTTCATGCCACTGTCTAGATCCTTCTACCATTTTCCGGAGTATTTTCTTTATATTCTTATTGGCCGCCTCAACCGCACCATTTGCCTTAGGGCGGTATGGAGTAGAATGACGATGAGTAATCTTGAACTACTCACATGTCTCCTTTATCAAATGACTGTTGAGATTAGCTCCATTGTCTGTAATGATCACTTTGGGTATCCCAAACCGACAGATAATGTTCGAATGCACAAAGTCCACTACAGCTTTCTTGGTCACGGACTTGAATGTTTTAGCCTTTACCCACTTGGTAAAATAATCTATAGCCACCAAAATGAACCTGTGCGCATTTGACGCTGCTGGCTCAATTGGCCCAATAACATCCATGCCCCATGCAAAAAAAGGCCATGGTGCGGACATCGTGTGTAACTTCGAGGGTGGAGAATGAATCAAATCTCCATGCACCTGACACTGATAACATTTGCGTACATAGCTGATGCAATCCCGCTCCATCGTGAGCCAATAATAACCTGCTCGGAGAATCTTCTTTGCTAAAGCATACCCGCTCATATGAGGTACACAAACTCCGGCATGTACCTCAGTCATGATAGATGTGGCATGTCTCGCATTAATGTATCTCAACAACCCGAGGTCTGGAGTTCTTTTGTACAACACTCCTCCACTAAGGAAAAACCCGCTTGCCAACCGTCGAATTGTTCATTTCTGATCACCTGTGGCCTGTATCGGATACACACCCATCCTGATATATTCCTTGATGTCATGAAACCACGACTCACCGTCAAGTTCCTCTTCCACCACATTACAATAAGCGTGCTGATCGCGGACCTGAATCTACAAAAGGGTCTACGTAAGCCTTATCTGGATGGTGTAACATCGACACCAGAGTAGCCAACGCATCAGCCACTTCATTATGAATCCTTGGAATGTGCTTGAACTCTATTGACTGAAACTGCTGACAAATCTCATGCAAACATTGTCGGTACGGTATAAGCTTTAAGTCCCGTGTTTCCCATTTTCCTTGAATTTGGTGTATCAGTAGGTCCGAGTCACCCATGACCAAGACTTCCTGGACACCCATATCTACAGCTAATCTCAACCCCAAGATACATGCCTCATATTCTGCCATGTTGTTCGTACAATAGAAATGAAGCTGAGCTGTAACAGGGTAATGTTGCCCTGTTTAAGAAATAAGCACCGCTCCTATTTCCACGCCTTTCATGTTTGTAGCCCCATCAAAGAAAAGTTTCCATCCTGGCTTCTCAACTTGTTCCAACTCTTCAATATGCATCACCTCTTCATTAGGGAAATAAGTCTTCAAAGGTTCATAATCTTAATCAACCGGATTCTCGGCCAGATGGTCCGCCAAGGCCTGTGCTTTCATCGCAGTCCGAGTCATGTAGACAATGTCAAACTCTATGCGCAGGATTTGCCACTTTGCAAGCCTCCCTGTGGGCATAGGCTTCTGAAAGATATACTTTAACGGATCCAAACGAGATATGTGGTAAGTAGTATAAGATGACAAATAGTGTTTCAGCTTCTGTGCCACCCAAGTTAGGGCGCAACATGTCCTTTCAAGATGAGTATACTTAACCTCGTAGGGTGTGAACTTCTTGCTGAGGTAATAGATGGCCTGCTCCTTCCTTCCAGTGATATCATGTTGACCCAAGGCACAACCGAACGAATTGTCCAATACCGTTAAATATAGAATCAAAGGTCGCCCTGGTTCTGGCGGAACCAACACGGGTGGATTTGACAAATACCCCTTTATCTTATCAAACGCCTCCTGACATTCATTTGTCCACTTGACCGCAACGTCTTTCTTTAACAGCTTAAATATAGGCTCACAAGTTGTCATGAGCTGGGCGATAAACCTGCTGATATAATTTAATCTCCCCAGCAAACTCATCACCTCGGTCTTGTTCCTCGGAGGTGGCAATTCATGGATGGCCTTGATTTTTGATGGATCCAGTTCAATACCCCGGCGGCTGACTACGAACCCCAACAACTTTCCAGACGACACCCCAAACGCGCATTTTGCAGGATTAAGCTTGAGATTGTACCTGCGAAGCCTTTGGAAGAACTTCCTCAGATCCCTGACATGGTCAGATTGCTGTCTAGACTTTACAATCACATCGTCCACATACACCTCGATTTCCTTGTGTATCATATCATGGAATATTGTTGTCATTGCCCTCATATATGTTTCCCCATCATTTTTCAAACCAAACGGCATGACCCGATAACAGTATGTTCCCTATGGCGTGATGAATACCATCTTTTTTGCATCTTCCTCGTCCATTAAAATTTGATGATAACCCACGTAACAATCCACAAAATAACCAATCTCATGTTTGGCACAATTATCAATCAATATGTGGATGTTCGTCGGCGGAAAATTGTCTTTTGGACTTGCCTTGTTAAGATCCCGATAATCGACACACACCCTGGTCTTGCCATCTTTATTCGGCACAGGCACAACATTAGCTAACCAGGTGGGATACCGTGTAACCCGAATGACCTTCGCATCGAACTGCTTGGTAATCTCTTCTTTGATCTTTACACTTATGTCCGTTTTGAACTTTCTCAATTTTTGCTTGACAGGAGGGAATGCTGGGTCAGTGGGCAATTTGTGAACCACTAAATCAGTACTTAACCCCGGCATATCATCATACGACCATGCAAAAATATCCTTGTACTCAAACAATGCTTTGATTATCTCCTCCTTGAGTTGTGGCTCCAGATGAACACTTATTTTAGTTTCACGAGCATTGTCTTGGTCAACTAGATTAACTGCTTCTGTGTCATTTAGGTTAGGTTTGGATTTTTCTTCAAAGTGACTTAATTCTTTACTAACTTCCTCATAGGCCTCGTCATCATCATACTCCACCTCATCATCACACCCGATTTCTTGTACTATTATTTCTGAGTTAGATTGGCTTTTAAAACTGGACCGAAGATTCCTCATGCATGTCATGTCATTGATATCAGCATAAAAAAACTGTACAGAAAAGAAAAGAAAAAAATGGAAACAAAATTAGGAATTAAGAAAGAAAAGGAATTGCATTTCATTGAATGTAAAGATAACAGGGTTTTAACTCATCCAAACGTACAGAACATAGTAATTGAATTACAAACCCTGGAAAAATCCAGGTGAACAAAAGGAAAACAAAACTCACTACCGCGACTCCCTCCGAGATGGAAGAGGAGTGGCTTCCCAGTTGTTGACCTTAGCACGTGGCCCGATGTACTGTATATCTGCTTTGCTCGACCTTTCTCCGGCCTCAACCATGTTCACCTCAGCAAATACCCTCTCAAACCCTTTCTCCAAGTTCCCATCCGCACCAATCAGTGGACAGACACCTTTGCCAATAATTGCTTCCCGATACTTGGCCTGACGAAGGACCTGGACAGACGTGGAATTGGTTTGGGAAGAACCCAGACTCTTTTCTTCATCTTGCGGGCTCGTCTCACATCCGCATTTTTGGGCAAATAAACTGGCTGAACAATACCTTGCAAATCAGCACCCAACCTTTTGCCTGGTACAAACCCGTTTTCAACATTTCAGATTCTACCATGACAGTTGCACCTGTTATTCTGGGGACCGGGATGCTTTTCCCTTTAGGAACATTTTATACCGAGACGGTGTCGAAAACCTGGTAAATCCACGGCCCCTTATCATCATCAGTCTCTATGAAGGGTACGATGGCATCACTTACAGTGCTCATGTTGTCTTCCCCATGTACTACGATCTCTTGTCTATCCCACTTGAATTTGACCATCTGATGTAGTGTAGAAGGCACCGCTTTGGCAGCGTGGATCCATGGTCGCCCCAACAGAAGATTATAAGACATCGCCGCGTCTAACACCTGAAACTCCATGGTGAACTCGACCGGACCAATTGTCAATTCAAGTATGATGTCACCCACTGTGTCTGTACCACCACCATCAAACCCCCAAACGCAGATGCTATTCTTATGAATTCTGTCATCATCAACCTTCAACTTGTTTAATGTAGACAAAGGACAGATATTGGCACTGGACCCATTATCAATCAGTACTCGAGTGACTACCGAATCTTCACATTTCACGGTCAAATAAAGAGCTCTATTATGTTATGTACCCTTCACGGGCAATTCATCATCAGAAAATGTCACTCTGTTTACCTCAAAGATTTTGTTCGCGATTTTCTCCAAATGATTCACTGAAATTTTATCGGAGACATGAGCTTCGTTCAATATCTTCATCAGAGCCCGACGATGTTCATCCAAGTGGATAAGCAATGAAAGCAATGAGATTTGGGCTGGTGTTTTCCTTAGCTGCTCAACAATAGAATAATCTTGCACTTTCATCTTTTTCAAAAACTCTTCTGCCTCTTCTTTCGTAATAGCTTTCTTAACTAGCACCGGATTTTCCTTGGGAGCCCTAGCCTTTCTCAACTCTTCGGGGGCAAAACAACGTCCCGAGCGAGTTAAACCTTGTGTTTCACAGACTTCCTCTTTGATTTCCTTCCCCTTGTAGGTCACAACTACCTGTTCATACTTCCACGGAATGACTTTACTGTCAATTACTGGTAACTGGGTTACTGGCTTTATGACAACTGGTTCTATGTGAGCCCCCTTCACGACTACCGCAGGTGTGCTTGATACTCCCCGAATCACTACCTTGATCGGCTTTGGTTTCTTCGCAACAATGGACGATCCTTTCCCCATCACCACAACTGGCTTGTTGTCTATACTTTTCAACTGAACCGCTGGTTTCACACTAGCTGACTTTTCATTCATTTTGGCTTCGCTAGAATGAATCATCATGACCGTCTGTGAGGGCTTCTTAAGCTCTGCTCCCTTATGTATCAGTTCAATCATGTTGGCCTCATGATGCGCTGGCAACGGGTTCTGGTTGATATTTGGTGCCTCCGGGGCCTGAACCTCGATCCTGTTTGTGTCAATAAGCTCTTGCACGGCAGTTTTCAATCTCCAACATTTCTCAGTATCATGTCCGGGAGCCCCTGAACAATATTCACAGCTCACTAAATGGTCTAGATTCCTAGGAAGTGGATTTGGCATTTTGGGCTCAACCGGGTTCAACAGGCCTAACTGCCTCAGTTTGTGGAAAAGAGTGGTATATGATTCTCCCAGCGGAGTGAATATTTTCTGTTTCTGTATCTCATTTATGAAAGCTTGGTTTGGGCGAAAGCCGGATCCTGTCCTGTGAGACCTCGGGGGTAGATATGTATTTTGCGGAGCTGAGTATATATTTTGGGGAGCCGACGCACGCCATTGCGCGTGAGCCGGAGGCTGGGTATACGTTTGGGCATGGTGGACGGAAAGGTGTGGCTCTGGTGGTGGATAATAGTGTTGAGGAGGGCCATATGGGGTATATGGATAATTTGGGTGGTGGGGTCTGGGTTGGTTGTAATAGGGTGAAGGGCTTCTAGACCTGGACCATGCTCCGGATTCGACAGTTGCAACCTCTTCTTTCTTCTTTTTCCCAAGCACACCCCCAGTGCCGTTTTGAATGGCTTGGGTGGTTGCTTTGATTGCTGAATAACTCATTATCTTATTGGATTTGAGTCCTTCCTCAACTATGCCTCCCATTTTTACGACTTCATTAAAGGACTTGCCCACTACTGACACCAAATGACCAAAATAGGTGGGCTCCAAAGCCTGCAAGAAATAATCAACCATTTCACTCTCTTTCATCGGGGGGTCAACCCTTGCCGCTTACTCTCTCCAACGGAACCCATATTCTCGAAAGCTCTCACCGGGCTTTTTCTCGATCTTTGTCAATGACAGTCAATAAAGGATGATTTCAAGATTATATTGAAACTGACAGGCAAAGGCTTGGGCCAAGTCGTCCCAGGTGTACCACCTGCTATAGTCTTGTCTAGTGTACCATTCCAACGCCGATCCGCTCAAACTTTGGCTGAAATATGCCATCAGCAATTCATCTCTCCCTCCTGCTCCTCTCATTTTGCTATAGAATCCCCTTAAATGTGCTACTGGGTCTCCATGCCCGTCGTACAAATCAAACTTAGGCATCTTGAACCCAGCCGGTAACTGAACATCTGGGAATAGACATAAATCTCTATAGGCCACACTTACTTGGCCCCCTAACCCCCTCATGTCTCGGAATGATTGCTCCAGGCTTTTGACCTTTCTGATCATCTCCTCCTGCGCAGGGTTTTTGGGCGGCTTCTCGGTGCCTGCCGTGAGATCAAGATGAGGGGTATGAGAGTAGGGTTCTGGAACTTTGAAGGTAGGCTCAGGGGGATAATACTGGTTGTTGTGCGTCTGGAACAGAGGTTCACTGGGGGATCGGTGTAGGGTAGCAGGCGGAGGTGCCACAAAAATGGGAGTGATTGGTTGAGGAGGGTATGAGACTTGTTTGGATGGAGGAGCCTGTGATGTATGAGAAGTGGTGCCTTGGCATTGTTGGTAGAGGGGAAATGCAAGAGATGAATTCACAGTGGGTGGCTCCTGAGGCTGAGCCAATGGTGGGATATAAGCGGGGTTAGCAGGATAAACTGGCGGTGGACACCCCTTCACACAGGCTTGGTACATTTCATCCATCTGTTGCTTCAGCTTATACATTTCCTCCCTCATTGCATGAACGTCCATTTCTTCTACTTCTTTCGATGGGTCAGCAATACTCGTATCAGATTCTGGGCCAGTCATGTTCACTTTATCTTTAGACCGGGTGTTGTATGGATGGGTTGCCAGAATGCCAAATAACTAACCACCTACCTGGACTCAACATCAACAACAGCTTGGTCAATGGTTAGGGCATGAGCAGATTCGATAACCGCATGTTGGGGAATGAATGCACCTAAGCAGTTTAACGGATTCTATTATGCATTTGCTCGGCTGCTTGCATCATCCCGGCTTTTATTTTCTACGACAACTTTCTTTCTCTTTTTGCTTCCTTTTTCCCTTCTTTCTTTTTTCCTTGCTTTTCCTTTCTTTTCTCAGTTTCCTTTTCAATTCTTGCCTTTGTTTTCTGCATATTTTGGTTCTCTCACTCCCTCGACTTCTTATTTTCACTCTTTCTTGTTTTCCCGTTCGTTTACTTCTTTTTCTGTTTTTCTTTCATTTTCTTCCCTCTCTCTTTTGCTTTTCTCTTAAAGTTACGACCGAATCCGACGAGGATTGCCTACGTATCGTGACCCCACACGAATCAGACCGAGCGTAGTTCATGAAGATAAGTGCGAAAAGTAAAGATACAATTTTGGAAATTTTCAATTTTCATTAATAAACATTCTATTACAAACTAGACACTTTCAGAAAGGAAAATAACAGACTCGAAACCAAACCAAATAAAAACTCAAGAACTTCTGACAGACTCTGACGCGAAAGGAAAAACAGACTCTAACAGATAACAGACTCTAAGGAGAAAGAAAATGCAGACTCGACCTACGAATACATTAAAGCTTTAAATTTGTGTGCCCGCGGGGCGTCATCTGGCCTGGCTGCGGGTTTAGGTGTAAGGCCCCTTTCCAGCTGTTCCAATTCATACATGATTTGCTTCACAAATATCATCACTGCCGAGAAGAAAGTAGTGAGGTTCATGTTTTCACACACCCGACATTTCCTGGTAATAGCATGAGCAATAGTCAAAATCTTGTCCCTGATTCGGTCTTTCCCCAAGAGTAGGCGTTCTATCTAATCCCCTCTAGCCTTCAAAACCCGAGAATCATACAAATGTTGTTTCTGTAACTGCTGTATTTCATCTTCCATCAAGGCCATTAGATCATAGCAGTGTTCACTTTCGGTTTCAAAAGCCTTGGCTTGTTTAGACGCCTTGCTTTCTTGGGTAGTCACCTTCCTTTTTAGACTGGCAATGGTCTTTTCATAATCTTTCCTCGCCTGCTGTAAGTACTGTGTGTGATCTTTTGTTCTTTTTGCCCATTGTGCCTGGAGTTGTGCTATGGTATCCTCAGATTTCTTCAAATCATCCCGGCACTCACTGATTTCCCTTTTCAACCCTTTTATTAACCGCTCATCCGACCGATTCCTTTGTGGGTTGTCAGCATCTATCCTCATTTGTCAGATTTGGGCTTTCAGCACCTCCTTTTCTTGGGCCAATTTGTTCTTTTCTCCCCACTTGGCATCAACTTGCAAACTATTTTCAAATTCCAGGTCTCTAATCTGTCTCTTCAGCTTGCCTATTTCTGCCCTGTAACCCTCTTCTTTTGCTAACCAACCCCATTGCTCTTGTGAATCATTAGTAAACTGTTGGACATGGGCTCTTTTGGCGGGCCTTTGGAGAATCTGGAACCTTTTCCCAAACCACACATTATACTTCGGGTCCACCTCACCTTTAGCCAAATCTCGGACCATAGTCTTAGGCTCGAGGAACCGGCATTCGTTCCATAATTTGCGAATTTTATCTTCCTGGAATGTGGCTCTCGAACTCAACTCAATGACGTGCTTGCTCAAGTCTTCATCTTTGGGGACGACTTGAAACCTTCCCAGTTAGCGTAGTACCCGATGGGGAGCATACGGTTGGATACTCTGAACACCCATTAAAAGAATATGACACTCTCCCGCTGACATATATAGCACCTCGGTAATGGGCAACCACCCAAATGCCCATTCAATTTGATCGGCAGTCAATGACCACAGTCGTATGAGCCAAGCTTCGGTACCTTCAGGAAATGCAATACCCCTTACCCGCTTTTCAAATTCTTCGATACAGCTTAACCCAGTCAGCCCATAGTTCATGTACCCCACCCGGTGGCACAGATGTTCTTGCATCCACAACTGAAGTAATAAATTGCAACCTTGGAAAAAATTTCCTCCCTCCCTGCACACAGTCAACACTCAGTAAATTTCTGACAAAATCAGGGGGACTATAGTGCTATCTGACCTTTTAATCGCAACATCAACCATCCCCACAAGACCTGCTTCTATTTTCTTATCTTCTCGTGGGCAAATCACGATTCCCAAGAATGCCGTTGTGAATGCCAAGGTTCGTCTTGCTTCCCACTTACTTCTGTTTCCAGCATGGGTCAGTCCTAGATTTGGTTCTTCGAAACCCCGAGGATTACCATAACGCTGATACAGGAACTGAAGAGTGCAACATCCTACCGGCAAATCATCATTCTAAACACTCCGGCTGATGTTTAGCAAATCCAAAAATTTGTGCGGAAATACCGGTCTTGGTGACAACAAATATTGACCCCTCAGATTTACATTCAGACCCGCATAACCCGCAACTTCCTCCAGCGTGGGCGTAAGCTCAAAACCCCCAAAGCGAAATACATTACGGGTCGGGTCCCAAAATGGTATTAAGGCCTCGATGACATCCGACTTTGGCTTGACATTTAGTAAACCGACAAGACCTCCCAGGATTCTAGCCACTATTTCTTTGTTGCCTTTTCCCAGATCATTCCACCACATGTGGAGCTGGAGGGGGACCTCATTAAGTAAGGTGAAATATTCGCTTGCCTTTGTGCTCATCCTGCACATTTATTAAGGTGATTAAGAAAAAGGTAAATTTATTTGATTCGAAACAAAAACTATTATTTTTGTTTTTTTTTTCAAACTAAAATGAAGGACCCGGTTTTTCAAACACGACCTTTCAGCACTTCGGAGACGAAGATTTTAAGGCTGTGTGGATTAACCGATCGAAATCTTAAAACTGACCAAAGGTGGCTATTTATACAAAATCGGCCTTCCGGCGTCCCTTTTGGGGACATTCGGCTATTTTTGGCAAAACGGCATCACCCGACTTATTTATGATGACAATTAAAATTTGACATTTTTGGCTATTTTTGCAAAAGGGGAGGTTGGACCCGATGAGGGTTGCCTACGTATCTCACATCTGGTGAGAATCAAACCTGCGTAGTTCGGGCGGAGAAACTAGCTATTTTTTTAAAACAAGATTTCCCTTTTATAACAAACAAACAAAGTATTTTTCTCCTCCGTTTTTGAAAACAAGACAAACTAAAATAAAATATTCTATCACGCATATTTGCTTTTTGAGTAAAACAAACAGTTAGAAACATAAAATATTTTCTTTTTATTTTTCTCAAAAGTTCGGCAGAGTTTCGACAGTACTTGGCATTGGTTTTATTCTAAAAATAGGTAATTAAATCTCTACACTCCTATTTCCTCTCTCTCTTTTCTTTTCTCAAATTTCTGATATTCCCGAGATTCAGAAGCCGGTCAGCATGCAAGCCCGAACAAATAAATGCACAGAAAACAAGTAGGATGCATCAGGATGGTCTTTTTCATTTCAGGTTGCTTGTCCTAGACGGACCCAACCCCTGTGTTGAGGCCCCTAAGTCGAATGCACATGATGCAAATAAGCGTTCCTACTAGGGATCCAGCATGAAGTTCAGTTATTCTAGGTTCAGAACCTGGGTGTTTGCTCTAGACCTGGCTTACCCGAGTTGACAGTTCGAGCCGAGGGGGGGCAGCGTACCGGGAATACAGAAGCTTCGCCGGCTTTGCAACTTGTCCGAACCTCGTTCTAAATTTGGGATATGACTATAACAGAAAAGAAGTCACACGAAGTGCACACTTCTTCATGATTTAGAAGACTCAGAGAGAAGAGGGATTTCGCAACAGTTTATATACAGTTCACGGAATATCAAAGCGGTAAAAGCAATCAATTAGCAAATTAGGCCCTAAATCATGTAACAAAATCAGATAATAGATAAAGTCAACTATAACAATTATTCTAAGCTCGAATTCTTGAACCCTAGTCTGCGAAACCAGAGATTCTGGGTTCGATCCCCAGCAGAGTCGCCAGAGCTGTCACACCTCCTTTTCACTACACCCGCAAGGGCATAAAGGCGTTTTTCCAATTAAAGGACAATCGGAAAGGGATTTATCATTAAGATTTCAGAGTCGCCACTTGGGAGATTAATGGTGTCCCAAGTCACCGGTTGAATCCCGAACCGAGGAAATTATGACTCTGTTAACAGTCCGCGAACCAGAAATCCGAGTAAGGAATTCTGTTAACCCGGGAGAAGGTGTTGGGCATTCCCGGGTTCCGTGGTTCTAGCACGGTCGCTCAACTGTCGTGTTTAGCTTATTTATCTGACTTTATTACATGATGACCTTGTGTGCCGATTTTTACTTTTAACCGCTTTTATTTAATTTTTTAAAGAAAGTTGAACGTCGTTTAAAACGTGTCTTTGGATCGCGTCACATGAAATGCACCCGCCACCCTGAATACATTTTTCAACATTTTGGGATTTGATTTGGGTCACATGAAATGCACACCCGAATTTAGGAAAGTGAATTATTAAAAGCGCGCCTAAAGTGACTAACGTGTTATTATCTTTGGGGGCCATGAAATTCGCTAAACGACCCATCCCGAATTCTAAAATTTTAGTTAAGCATTTGAATGACGGCCCCGCAATTTGTACATTTTATTCGGCGAGGCTCATCTCAACATTTTTATTTAAAGGTCAATCCTAAAGTGACTATAAATTTTTTTATTTATTTATCTCTAAAAATAAAAGAAAATCCTAAACAATTATTTCATTTGAAATGGCCAACCTTATGAACTTATTTCGTGATTGCTGGCCCAGTGAACCAGGCTTGTGAAAAGCCCAATTCCATTTCAGTTACGGGCCCCAAACAGCCCAATTCGAACAGACTGAAACTGGTCAGGCTGCGTGAGAAAGGTCGAGGGATCGATTCCCTGAGCCAGTCAACCCACGAACTGTTTCTCAAATCGAAACTAAATGTCTTAGAGACTGGGCCATCGGCAACCCTGTCTCTTAAAGCCCAATAATAAATGAACTCCATTCTGCTGTCTCTTTTCAAATTATTCTAAATGTATTCAAATAGTTCACAACATGACTAACACTAATCAAATTATTAATGGTGAAAATGAACTAGGAGCACAGGTTGAAGTCATGTGACCTTACCTATAACATACGAGTCAGCTAAAGGCCCAAATCAACACAGTTCATTATTTAAACCACTACTATTAAACTAAGACTCAAGCAATTTAGTATTTTAAACTAGCTGGACTATGGAATTGAGTTATAGGAAACACAGAACTACTTGAACTTGTTTTTACAATTATTGGAAACAAATCAATGCTTAAAAGCTGTCATGACAACTGATATTAATCATTAACACGAGAACCAACATCATATGAATCTGAAATTAATAGTCATAGCGTCCAATTATTACAAAAAAAACACTCATTGTCAATAACACATGACTGTTCTAACACGTTAAAATCAAACATAGTAGAGTAAATTCAACGATCCACTTCAACTTCATTTATCCTTCAAATTGAATTACAAAGATCCATCACAGCTTACATGGGATCAAGGGAGGTACCTGGAAGTAGAAAGCAATGAATGAGAAGAAGAGGTCAACGACAATCAGCAATCAATCACAAATAGCCCAGCAATAAAATCAAACAACCCGAGAATGTTTAAACCAAACAAAAGCTAACAAATCCACTCCAACACAGCAGCAAGTCAACCCAGAAACGAACACCAATGCATAGACAGCCAACAAAAACACCCAAGCTGGACTTAAAACACTAATTTCAACTCGAAATGAACCTCTACACTTCAACAAGCAAAGACAGCAACTGCAGAATGTGAATCAGTAAACAGAAGCTGAAATCAACTTCCAATTTCAATGGAACAATAGAGTTTTGTTTTGATTTTTAGTTTTTTGTTATTTTTGGTTTTTGAAAATTGAAATTTTTCTACTGGATTTTTCGAAACTAAAATCTAGAAGAAGATTTTTGAAATTCAAATCTGAAATTCAGATCTGCAGCCAAGGGTTTTTTGGCGGAATTTTTGGGGTTCTCAACTTGTCCAACAAGGCAATAAAGACTGCCTTTTATAGGCAAAGCTAAGGGGAAGCTTCAGATTTTCAGTTGCCTATTAGTCCCTTGTTTTCTGACTTGTGTCTCAAGTTAATACTCTACAATTACTGAAATTACACTAAAGTCCTACTTTGGAAGGCCCTAGAAGATTCTAGTTTCAACTACCATGTGTTACCCAATCCTAAATGTCTAAGCTACCCCTGAACTTAAACTAAATTACATCTATAACCAAACATTTTCCTAAACTCTAAATCTATCCCAATTTAAACTCTTATTGAATCTAGCAATTGAACTCAGAATTAATGACCAAACTAACTATCAAAAGAAAGACTAACAAAAGCTAATCTAATCAGAATTGATAACCACAGAACCAATAACCAAATTAAACTATCAACTATAACCAAATTCAACTAATTATGACGATTAATTAAACTGAAACTGAACCAACTAGTAATTAACCTAAACTAAAGGAATACCAGAAATTAATTCAAATAAAACTAGTTAACAAATTATCAAAAGCTTAACTAAAAATCAAACTAAAATCCGGAATTGGAACAGATTAAAAATAAACAACTAGGATTAATCAAAACAAATCAGGACACAAGATTAGAACAATATTGACAAAAAATTAAAACGCAAATTAAACTAAACGTCAACAAATATGAGAACAGAATCAAAAGCAAGAATTTAAACAAAGAAAGGGAAAACTCAAAAGCTCACTGATTCAACTTCCAAAATCCGGCCAACTCTCAGTGTCCAGATTCGATCATCTCCAGTGGAAATTGGGTGCTATTGACTGCAGATTCTTCAAGAGGGAAGCCTAGGGACCATGTGGTATCAATTTGGGGTAATTTGGTGTAACTAGGGTTTTGGCCGGAAAAGTTCAAACTAATATTCGAACAGTTCCGGCCACGTTTGAGGGACAGGACCTTGGGATTTTGATAGAGGAGGTTGTGATGGTCCTATGGTGTAAGTTTGGTGGTGTTTGGGCTACTTTGAGTCATGGTCGAAAAAGCTTCGATCCAATATTTGACGAGATGGGGTGGGATTCGAAGGAAACAAAGGGTGGATTTGTGAAGAGGAGGAGAAGGGGAACAAATGGTGTCATTTTGGGTGGGGACGGCGTGGTTACCGTCATCGCCGCCGGCGAACTTGACGGAGCGTATAGGAGCGGCATCTCTAGGGTTTGGGTAAGGGTGAGTTCTGAGAGGCGAGGTAGTGGGGTAACGTTTGGACATTAATATACCAAACGACCCAAGCTTCTCGACCGTTGGATTGATTAACCTCGACGGCCCGGATTGATTGACGCTGAAACGGCGTCGTTTTGGTCGTTTAAAAAGGGCAGGCCGGGTTTAGGGCACTGGGCTGGGTCGGTTTGGGTATAGATTTTAAAGGTTATTTTGTTTGGGCTTACCCATTTGGCCCAAATACAGGTCTCTTAAGACCAAACCTTTTCTATTTACTCTTTTTCAATTATTTCTTTTATTTCTTTTCCTTTGTTTTTGCATTTTTATTTTTGTATTATTTTTTTGATTTTGTAAAGATGCACAAAAAATTAAAACAAAGACCTAATATAATTCAAAGTTAAACTAATTAACTCCTAAAATTGTTTTAAAATCTATTTCATGATAAATTCAACAATTAACAACTAAAAATGCAAGAGTGGATTATTTTTGTTATTTTCTTTATATTTTGTTCTAAAACAAATTAACCCCTAATTAATTCTAGAAATATGAAATTAGATCCTAAATGCAGATGTGTATTTTTGTATTTTTCATATGAATAAAAATGCACAGATAAAATGCAACAATTACCAAAAAATAACACCAAAATTCACAAAAGTTGTGAAATAATAAAGAAATCATTTTGTTTGGAATTTTGGGAATAATTCATATATAGGGCAAAATCACGTGTTCACAGATGTTTCAGTTATTTTGTAGTAATTTTCCTTCCATTGTTTCTAGCTGAAATGCTCATTTGTTTGCTGCTGTTGTGATTTTGTATGGCCCGTCCTAGTTTGTTCCTAATTTCCCTTCATTCGGGTCTTTCGCTGCTTGCGTTTTGGCTTTTAGTATGTAGTCCCCAACTTTGAGTGGTCGTATTTTGGCCTTCTTGTTATAATATCTTTCTACTTGTTGTTTTTGGGCCACCATTCTTACGTGTGCCATATCCCTTTGTTTTTCGACCTCATCTAAGTCTTGTAACATGCTCTTGTCGCTGCTTGATCCACTCTCATTTGACTATCTCAGGTTGGGTTCCCCAACCTCAACGAGTATGACTACATCGGTGCCATAGACTAGTGAATATGGCATCTCGCATGTGCTGGTTTTCAGCGTTGTGCGGTAGGCCTATAGCACCTCCGGTAGCAGTTCTGGCCATAGCCCTTTGGCATCTTCAAGCTTTTTCTTTAGTATGTTTAATATTGTTTTATTGGAGGATTCTTCTTGACCATTGCCGATAGGATGATATGGCATGGAGAGTATCCGCTTGATGTGCCATTTCTCGAAGAATTCAGTCATCTTCTTCAATATGAACTTGGGTCCGTTGTCGCAACTGATTTCTTTGGGAATGTCGAAGCGGCATATGATGTTTTTCCAGATGAACGTGATGACTTCTTGTTCGCATATTTGAGCAAATGCACCTGCCTCCACCTATTTGGAAAAATAATCAGTTAAAACCAAAAGAAAACGTATCTTACCTCGCCCTGCTGGGAGGGGCCCGACGATGTCCATCCCCCATTTTATAAACGGCCATAGAGAGGTGACAGAATGTAGGAGTTATACCACTTGGTGTATCATAGGGGCATATTTCTATCATTGCTCACATTTCTTAACGTACTCTGCAGCCTCCTTCTTCATAGTGGGCCAGTAGTATTCTGCACGAATAAGACACCTGACGAGGGCCCGATCACCTGTATGGGCGCCGCAGTGACCTTCGTGTACCTCTTTGAGCACACGCCTTGTCTGATTTGGTCCAAGGCATTTGGCTAAGGGGCAGCCGAACATCCTTTTGTAAAGGTCGTGGTTAACAAGGTTGTACCTGGCCGCTTCTATTCGGAGCTTTTTGGCTTCTTTTTTATCTTGCGGGAGTGTTCCTTCCTGTAGATATGATATGATGCGATTACGCTAGTCCCAAATTAAATTTATAGAATGTACCTCGACTTGGTCTATTGATGAGTGGAGCAGGGTGACCACGTTCTCCTTGATGATGTTTTTAGTTGTTGCCTCCAGTTTGGCGAGACCATCTGCTTCGATGTTTTGCTCTCGGGGAATTTGGTCGAATCGACATTTGTCAAATTCTGGCAGCAGTTTATGGATTTCGATCTGGTATTTAAGTAGCCTTTGTTCCTTAATCTGGAAAGTCCCAGTGACTTGATTTACAACGAGCTACGAGTCGCAGCGGAGGATGATCCGTCGAGCACCATACTTGAGAGCCAACTTTAATCTTAAAATTACGGCCTCATACTCGGCCTCATTATTGGTCATTTCGGGGCATCGTACAGATTGATGAATCACTTCGCCCTGCGGGACTTTGAGTACGAGTCCCAGTCCCCATCCCGAGGCATTGGATGCACCATCGGTGTAGAGGACCCAGAGGTCAGATCAGTCTTGTAAAGTGCAAAGTGCTTCTTGTTCGACTTCAGGCAATATTTTCGCACTGAAGTCAGCGACGAAGTCGGCGATACTTGTGAATTTATCGTGGTTCGAGGTTGATATGTTATATCATGCTCGCTTAATTCTATGGCCCACTTGGCCAACTGTCCCGATAGTTTGAGTTTGTGTAGGATACTCCTAAGGGGAAAGGTTGTTACTACCTTTATAGGTTTGCATTAGAAATACGGTCTAAGCTTTTGTAAAGCTATGACTAATGTTAGGGCCAGTTTCTCGAGGTGGGGTACCTCGTTTCGGTGTCAATTAAGGTTTTGCTAATATAGTAAATTGGATATTTTGTACCTTTGTCTTCTCGGACTAGGACTGCACTTACCGCAACTTCGGACACAGCCAGGTAGACTAGGAGGCATTCTCCTGGATCTGCCTTGGCGAGTAAGTGTGGTGAGGACAAGTATGCCTTTAGTTTCGTTAGGGTGTCGACACATTTCAAATTCCATTGAAGTCCATTATCTTTCCTTAATACATTAAAGAATTTGTGGCATCTATCCGATGACCGTAAGATGAACCTTGATAAGGCGGCTATCCTTCCTGTCCGTTTTTGCACCTGCTTTTTGTTGGTCAGCATTTTGGGTATTCCTTCAATTGCCTTAATCAGTTCTGGGTTGACCTCGATGCCTCTTTGGGATACCAGGAAACCGAGGAACTTACCCGAACTTACATAGAAGGCGCATTTTCGGGGTTCAGCTTCATGTCGTACCGTCTTAGTATATTGAAGGCTTCCTACAGATGATCGATATGATCTTCTTTCCTTTTCGACTTAACCAGCATATCGTCGATGTATACTTCTATTGTTCTGCCGAGTTGGTTTTTGAACATTTTGGTGACCAATCTCTGATATGTTGCCCACACATTCTTTAGCCCGAACGACATCACTTTATAGTAGTATGTTCCCTGGTGAGTGATGAAAGTGGTTTTCTCCTGGTCTTCTTCTTCTATGAGGATCTGATTGTAACCCGAATAGGCATCTAAGAATATTAGCAACTCGTGCCCTACTGTTGCGTTGATGAGCTGGTCAATGTGTGGTAGTGGAAAAGAGTCTTTCGGGCATGCCTTGTTTAGATCCGTGAAATCTACACACATCCACCACTTTTCGTTCTTCTTTTTCACCATGACCACATTGGCGACCCATTGAGGATATTTTGATTCCCGGACCGAACCATTCACGAGTAGCTTATCAACCTCTTCGCTAACGGCTTCATTGATAGCGGCATTGAACTTCCTTCTCATTTGCCGCACAAGCGAGTAGAGAGGGTTTATATTTAGCTTGTGGGTGGAGATATCTTTTTGGATATCTGGCATATCTGCATGGGAAAAGGCAAACAGATCGGCATGATCAGTCAAGAATTTATGAAACTTACCTGGTTCCGAGAGGTTGTGCCCGATATAAGCCTTTTTTGTGTTGTCGTTACCGTCCAGCAGGACGGGATCAAGAATTTCTATCCATGATGTTCGGTTCCTAGATAACGTCTGTCCGCATGTCAAGTCTGACTCCCGACATCACTGATTGTTATGCTTCCGCACTCGCTCCTTTGAGTTGTTTGGTGTGTGCGCAATCTTGGGCTATGCGATAGCATTCTTGTGCAGTGCGTTGCTCCCCTCGAATGTTGAATGTTCCCCATGGGGTTGGAAACTTGATCACTTGATAGAGACTGGAAGGGACCGCTCGCATGGCGTGTATCCATGTACGTCCTATGATGGCGTTGTAAGCTGTTTCCTGGTTCATAACGTGAAATGTCATTTCTAGAATGACTCCTCCGGCTAGGACGGGTAGCACTATTTCTCCAGAAGTCCGTTCAACTACATTATTAAAACTTGTTAGCGTTATACAGCGCGGTATTATTTTATCTTCGATTCTCATCTGCACGAGGACTCAAGGATGGATAATACAAGTTCTGCTCTCGTCATATACCATTATTCTTTTTACATCAGTATCTGCGATACGTAAAGTGATAACAAGAGCATCATAATGAGGGAAGAACAAACCATCGACATCTGACTTATCGAAGATGATACTGTCTTTGAGGTCATCATACCGTTCGTGGGTGATTGATCGTTTGAGTTTATGTGTGGTGGTGAATTTGACATGATTGATTGCTACGCTATCGCCTCCTCCGATGATCATCTGTATAATGTGAGCGGTAGAAGGCGGTTTTGGAGGTCCATGGGGCTGTTCGCGTCCGCGGGCGAAGTTAACCCGTCCTCGATCGCTTAGCAACTCTTAGGTGTCCCAGGCCCAGCATTCGCACTACCTCCTGTCGCAGTCCTATGCAATATTCGATTTTGGTACCCCTTTCTTAGTGAAATTCGCAGAAAGCACTTGACTTCGGGGTTCTGGGATCCGACCTCATTTTTTGCGGCCATTGCACCTTTGGACCGAGTTTCTCCAGTGCGTACACTATTTCTAAAGTAGAAACACAAAAATTATGAGCATATGGGAGTGGAGGCATACCTTTATTGTGTCGATATGGTGTTGTGTGTCGAGGGGGAGCATCTGTGTGCCATGGTGAGGTAGGGCAGATGTCCTGATGTAAGGCTGATGCCTTTCTCGACCGAGGTGGGGCCCCAAAGTCATGCCCCAAAATCTGAGGAGCGCGACCGGTGCTCAACCGAGTAAACCCGACTCAGCAAGCCTGTTAGGTTTCATCCTACCCAAACTAATTTATGAATAAGGAGGAGATGGACTCCATTAATCATACTTTATAAATATTTCATTAATAACTTCCATTTTGTTTTCAGTAGCCATACATACCTCAAAAAAACTTTCCTTATTCCTTACAAAATTCCGGAAGTTTTAGCACTTTGATCTATTCTGTAAGAATTACCAATTAAACCGAGAATTAGAGACGAGATTGAGATTCTAGCTTGTTTTGAGCATACTATCAAACACTAAAGGTGCATTGTGATCTTAGGCCCTTTGAGAGAAATTTCTATCATTTTATACCCCAATTGCTTTCTTTTTAGTTCACTACCTCCCAATATTCTATGGTGTGATATGCATGCAAGAAATTCATTCTTATACCCATGAATTACTTCACTAATGATCCCTTATTGCTAAGCATAGGAATAAGAGCTGAGGTAATGAAGTCTTACCTCTTCGGATGAAGATTTAGGTGCCCTCACTTGATTATCTTCAAAGATTTGGCAAGGTTTCATGGAGTAATTTGATGGGAAGCACTTCCCTCTCTAAGACCCTCTCTCTCTCTCTCTAAAAGCATCAGAAAATATGCTCAAAACGAGCTATAACACCGAATATATCGATAAGGGGTCGAGTTTAAAATTTAGAAAATTGGAGCCCCGAGTCAGGTCTGCGATCACATTTGTGATCGCAAAGTGGAAATACGGCCCGCAGAATGGACCGCAAAAGTGCTCCCAAAATCTGAACATTCTGTCTGGGTATGCGGCAGAAATGCAGTCCGCATACCCGTTCTGTGGTCGCATAATGCACCACGGAACTGCTCCTTACAAAATCCCAAGGAAATTATGCGACGACTATGCGGTCCGCATGTCGGTTATGCGATCGCCTAATGGACCGCATATTTAACCTCAAATTTGACTAACACACTGACTCACTTTGCGGTGACTATGCCCCCTATGCAGTCCGCATACCTGATATGCGACCGCATTCTCGACCGCAAAATTGCACTTCTCTGGAAAACATTATTTCTTGACTTTTTAATGCACTTTTCAATCCAAAGGGGTCCGAACCGCGGTTCCTAACACATGCTCCTAACTTGGCACCACGGGATTCGGGGTTCTGAGTAGGAAATTCACGGGGCCTTACACCCAACTGATCTCTTCGACCGTCATTGCGATGATCTTTCCTTGCTTCTGCTGAAGTGATGTCAACTGTTAGGTCGGATCGTTGAGGTCATCCTTGTAGGCTCGTACCTCGGCATAGTAAGCATTATGAATTTCTTCCCAAGTAGTTGGAGGGTATTTCATGAGCCTTCTTAACAATTTTCTGGTCGCTCTCAACCCGTTCCTATTTAGCCCGTTTTGGAAGGCTGCTACTACCATTCCTTTTGACACATTCGGCAGGATCATTCTTACCCTGTTGAACCGAGCTAAGAAGTCTTTGAGTCCCTCGATGTGCATTTTCCTTACGGCAAATATATCATTTACCCTAGCTTCTACCTTTTTGGCTCCTACATGGGCGGTAACAAATTTATCTGCCATTTCCTCGAACATTGTTATCAAGCGTGCCGCCAGTTGAGAGTACCATGTCAAGGCTCCCCCTGTTAGGGTTTCGCCAAACTTTTTCAATAGTACCGATGGTACCTGCTCTTTTGAAAGATTGTTACCTTTCACGACTGTAACGTAATGGATGATATGATCCTCTGGATCGGTAGTACCGTCATATATCTTTAGGTAGGGCGGCATTTTGAAGGTCTTTGGGATGGCGTAGGTGGCCGCTTATTCACTGTATGGTTGCTCGATGAATCGACCAACATCGTGTTTTAATTTGGAAACAACTTTGGAGCACATGGTCTTTTGTCCACCCTCTCTTGGTGTTCCTTCATTTGGTCGCGGAGTGCTTTATTCTCATTTTCCATCTCCTCCATTTTCTTTAAAACAGCGGCAAGCGTGTCATTGCCTGCGTCTTTAGCGACACAAGTGTTACCTGTATGGGGGCATCCTGCTCATCAGTGTTTATCGTGACATCAGCATGTGCAACATTCCTGTTATCCCTTTGGGCGGGTTTGTCAAGTATGGTGTTCAGAGTACTCGTTAGCCATTCTTCCAGCAATCTTCGCACTACTGGCGGTGCCTCTCTTGTTGTAGATGTGGAGGCTTCCTTCTCGCGTGAAGCAGTTACACTTTCGTGCGGGGGAGGTGAATCGTCTCCCCTGGGTGTGATGCCCGGCGTTTCATTTTCGTTATCTTCCATGCTATCTTCGTTAATGGTATTTAGAAGGTTGGTTGTGACGCCTACTATCGCTTTCAGTTTTGCATCTCCTTTTGCTGCCATTGTTAGTTTACACAAAGCTAAGAAGAGGTGGTTATCTCTTTCAAGAGTCTAGATGAGACTAAGATCTTAGTTGGTTGGTGCGAACTATTTGTTTGACCAAAAGATATTGAAACCTTTTTGATTAAATCAATTAAGAAAGTTGAAAGGGTAAATCTCAGCCAAGTATAATAAGATCTAGCTTGAAGGATGCTAAGAATGAACAAGATGAACAATATTTCTTTGTATTTTAGAGCAAAACGACAAATTATAAATATGACAACTTTGAATGTAGAGAGATTTTGCAACAGATATTCTTAGCTTCAAGTAAAAGTCATATATATTTCTCAGAAATGTCCCTCCCCCCTTTACAGAGTGTTAGGTCCCCTTTTATAGGGGACAATCTCCCTTATTAATCTCAAAAGAAAAAAGTACAACTTAAAGAATATTCCAAAGACATATTTCCATTGTTTTCTATCATGCTAACATGACTACAAACGTCGTGCGTTCGCTAGCCATTATCGATTATCGTTCATCACGACGATCTTTAAGAAGCGACATCGCAAGGACCTCGCTCTTTGCTACACTTGGTTTCGGTCGTGGTCGTCAAAATTTTGACCCATACAATCTTGATCTTCTTTAATTTTCTTTACATTATATCATTGTATTATATTAGTACTAAATTAACACTTTCGTAGCATGAACAGAATTACAGAATCAGGGAAAAAGCCCCTAAATTTGGTAGCAGTAGTGGAAGCTTCACTGCGTAGCTAAAATACGATTTGCTAGTGCTTACTATATATACGAATGTGGAACCAAAATGTGGTTTTTTTTACTCAAAATACGCAAATAAGTGTAAAAAAAAAGTTACCAAACTATATATAACGCCACAAATAGTGGCGCTATACAGTAACGTTAACTGCACCGTTACTGTATAGCGTCACTATTTGTGGCGTTATACTGACACACCTTACATAGCGCCATTAATAGTGGCGCTATACCCCTTATTACCTGACCCCACCAATAATTTCTGGGTTCAATAATTTAAATGCGTATAAAGCCACTTTTTGTGGCGCTATATACAAAAAAAAAACCCGGCTAGCCATTTCCTATATAAACATCGTAGAATCGCCACAACTTCATTCAAAAAATTTTTTTAACTCTTGTTGGTTTCTATTGTTGTTAAATTCTCCAGCATTTTTTCATTATGTCTGAAGAACGTAGAATAAGAGTATCATTATATTGGGGGGTGAGGTTGTGATAGAGAATAACTCTGTGGGCTACAGTTTACCTGCTAAGTGTAATGTTAAATTGCCACTTTCAATGGAGTACGAAACATTGATATCGTTGTTATGCAAAAAAATGAGTGTGAGAAAACGTTCAGTGATACTCAAAGTAACCGGAAGATATCCGTATTCCGTTACGCCGCAAGGGGTTGCTTTTTACTCAGAGTTTAACATCGACGATGATGACACTTTGAGTGATTTCTTGAGGACTCCGGACGAATGCAGGGAATTTCTTGTAATCACAATGTTGGAGATGTACGTGAAGGTCGAAGACGTTCCAAAAAATGAGGTTGTGCGTAGTAGAGATAACCCCCAGTCATCGGGTGGTTATTCTGGATCAGTTTTTGCCGGACATGTTCTGGATGAAAGATTTTTTCTTGATTTAAATTTATCACCGTCGGCGAATGAGCAGCGAGAAAATAATTTATACCCTGCTTTCCATAATTCACAAGAAGAGTGGTAAACTTCAATTTTCATTTGTGTTAATTATGTATATTTTTGCGTATTGAATTAATTTTAACGCTCATTTATTTAATAGGGGGTACCGGCCGGATATGAATTTTACAAGTGGCCCATCCGGTAGTCATCACCTAACTGAAAACGTCCATCATGGAATGTCATCACATTACGACTTGTAAGTGAAAAGCTACAGCCATATATAAAGCATTTATTAATTTAGTAGCTTATATTTTTGTTGAAATGTGCAGTGAAAACGAGCAAGTTGAACTACCCGTACTCACTCAATTGCCCGAAAACGACGTATTACATCAGGATCTGGCAGATGAACAGAGTGAGGAAGAGAACAGCGATTACGATAACAATGCCGATGAATCGGGAGACGAGACACCATTTTCTCGTGAGGATGGTGATGAAGAGGACGAGGAGGAAAGACCCGATTTGAAGAGAGCCCCCCATAGACGAAAAGTGAACGAGTCTGAAGTGTCGTTTCATTCAAGGGACATTCCTTATATTGATAACTTGCCAACCGTGCCGGATGTGGAAGCTCTCACAAGGGATTTTGATGAAATCTGGACAACAATGTGGGATGAGTCTAGACCAACGGTGCTTGCAAAGGGGATGTTTTTTCCTGATAAAGCACGCGTAAGCAGGGCTTGTAAAATGCACAATGTTAAAGAGTGTCGTGAGATGCAGGTATCGGAGTCAAGTCTGACGGTATACAAGGCTATTTGCCGTAGGTGGTTTTGGCCATGTAATTGGATGTTGCGTGCGTCGAAGAAGAAAACAGGTAAGTGGAAAGTGGGTAAATACATTCCCACCCACACATGCGAAATGGACACTTTCAACGGGAATCACTTCAACTTGGATATTGACTTGATATCTCTTGTACTTATTCCGCACATCGAAGCGTCCATAAGGTATAAAATCAAAGAGTGCATTACAGCAGTCTACCAGGAATATGGCCACACAATTACTAAAAGAAAGGCATATCTTGGGCGCAAAAGAGCGTTTGAAATAGTCTATGGTAACTGGGATAAGTCATTTGCAGATCTGCCTAGCTACATGGCTGCACTGCAGCACTTTAACCCCGGAACAGTTATTGAATGGAAGCTTGAGCGGAGTCCGGGTAAACCAGAATATATATTCAATTACGTGTTCTGGGCGTTTAAGCCAGCAATTGATGGTTTTCCGTATTGCCGGCCCGTAATATCCATAGACGGAACTCATGTCTATGGAAAGTACGATATCAAGCTATTGATAGCCGTGGCAGTGGATGCTAATGGACAGATATTTCCTCTAGCCTTTGCTATTTGTGCAAATGAAAGCACAGAGACGTGGACAATGTTTTTGAACCACTTGAAAGAGCACGTTGTCAAATATCGTTCAGGTATTTGTCTAATATCTGATCGGCACGGGGGTATATTAAGTTCTGTGGAGAACCTTCCTGCCTGGCAAGAACCTTATGCATACCACTGTTACTGTGTGAGGCACTTTAAGGCCAATTTCAAGAAGGCACATCCCAAAAAAGATCTACATGATTTGATGTGGATGGCAGCAACAGACCACCAACAACATAAATTCCGGAGGCATATGGATTCTATCAGGCAAGAAGACGATGCAGCATATCGTTGGTTAATGCGACATGATCCTGAAAAGTGGACGTTGCATGCAGATGGTGGCAGACGCTGGGGAATTCTTACTACAAACGTGTCAGAATCCTTCAACGGGTTATTAAAGTCGGCAAGAGGATTGCCCGTCATAGCAATGGTGTGTATGTCGTTCAAGCAGATGGCAGAGAGGTTTGTACAACGGTCTGCAGCTGCAACAGAATTGATGGAAAGGGGTGTTGAATTTATGCCAGTGCCTATGAAGAGATTAGAGAAATACAGACGGCGAGCACATTGGCATTCCTTTTTGCAATATGATAACGAACGAGATATTTTTGAAGTTCTCACCGCTATCCATAATAATCGGGGTAATAATGTACATACTGTAAATGAATCCACAAGGTTATGCTCATGTAGGAAATGGTCAATCTACCACATGCCTTGTTCACATGCCATCAAGTGTTTTCAACGTGTTGGTTATGCGGAGACCAACTATATTGATCAACAATATAGTGTTTCCAAATACCTAAACACATATAGTGGTCAGTTGCAACCAGTGGGTTCTGAGCATTGCTGGCCCCCAGAACCATTTAAAATGGTGTGTAACAAGTCCTATTTGCGTAAAAGACAGGTGCAGAAGAGAACGCGTATACGGAACCAAATGGATGTTAGTGATATCGTATATGCGCGCAAATGTGGTATATGCTCGCAAACAGGCCACGACCGTAGAAAATGTCCTTTGGGTGGCAACAATAATCAAGCTCAGGGCGGGTGTTCTTCTATTGTACCTAACTACCCATGAGTTCATGTTGTAATAATTAGTTGTTATGTATACGATTTAAGTATTTATGAAATAATATTTTCTTGTTTGTTAATTATGATTTGTACTTTCCCTTTTTACCTATTTAAATAATAATTTAATATAATTATCGGTATATTTATTATGTGTGTTGTCTTGTCGCTATCACGATATTTAATACACAAAATATACATATGGCGCTATGTGTGTCTTGTCTTGTCGAACTGAAAAAGCTGAAAACATCATGATATGGCGCCATTAGATATGTGTGACCGGCTGACATAAAGTCGTCCTGTGACCAGCTGACATAAAGTCGTCTTGTCAACATCATGATATGGCGCCATTAGATATGGCGCTATCTAATATAGCGCCATTAGATATGGCGCTATATGTGTGTTGTTTAGCCTATAAATAATGGGGTCATTGTAGTTATTTTGTGTGCTAAAAATTTCCCCCAAGAAATATTTCCTTAAAAGTAAGTAAGGTTTTTATTATAAGCAAATATTTCACAAATGGCTCAACCTGGTCGTCCACCAATTTGCTTATGTGGAAAACCATGCATGATGGATTGTGGGTGGGAAGGTGATAATGTTGGACGCCACTATTGGTGCTGTATGAACAAGTTGTACAAGCAACCCGACGAACCTACTTGTGAATTTGATGAATGGGCTGAGGAACCATGTTATCAGGAAAGCTACAGGGATAGATTACAGGAATTTCATAATATGTGGTTATACCAGCATAGAATACAAAAGGAGGGAAATAGAATTATTACAGAAATGAGGGAGAAACTGAAGGAGGTGGAAGATAAAAAATGGAGAGCAGAATGGAATTGTGAAGCACACAAGGAACGCAACGAAAAATATAAACGGGAACTTGCGGAGGTGAAGGCGAGAGTGAAAGAGTTAGAAGAAGAAAAAGAACAAATGGAAGAACGATTTAAGTGGTTGGAGCGAAGAATAAATGACAACTGAGGATGGAGCATTGGCGTGTATGTGTTTAGTGTCATTTTCATATGTCATGTATTTTTATTATGTTGGCCTGTTATGTTTGTGTTTGTGTTGTAGTAATATTTTCCTTGTTTGTTGTACTAAATTTTATTTTAATTTAAGTGAAAGTTAAGTTTAAGTTGTTGTGCTACTATACCAAATACTATAAAACGAAATGAGAACTAAAAAAAAGTAACTGTCATATTCGACTAAATATTGTTGTTAATGTATACAAAAATATTATTTACACCAAAAAAACATAAAAATGGAAGACCGAATCAATGCGTCCCGCATCCGGTGTGTCTCAAAGTAGCCGTTGGCCTGAGGCGCATCCCCTGCCGCCCGGGTACGCTATCAGGATCATCATTATCAAGTCGTCTCCTTATGGCCGGATGCGGCACAGGATGACATGTATTAGTGGTGTTGTCAGGTCCAGTAGAAGGCTACATAATAATATCAAACTTAGTATAGAAAACTACATAACAATTCAAATTCCATAATCGTGTCTGGATCCTGAATGTAGTCATCTGTCGCAGCATCGCATGAAGCCTAAAAAAGTAAATTAATAAAATTAAAGAAAATAAATAAGTTATAGTAAAAACAGTAATAAAATTAATACTAATAAACTCATACCTGCGCATGTGATGAGCTGCCATAACCCAGTCGGTGCCCACTATCAAAATCTCGGATCGGTTGAGACTCATCAGTGGTAGATGGGCCAGGAAAATATCTACCCAACTCCACTCCTTGAAAATCCAAGCCCATGATCAAGAATTGACCCGATGGGGTCACCTGCGAAGTCCCTGGAGTGTCATAAATGCCAAGGCTGTAAGACGGCATGTCGGTCTCATGCATGCCACCTCCCATATCAGCAGCAACATCATCAGCAGGAGCCTCAAAGCCCCCTTGTTGGGGACCTCCTCTCCGCCCACGACCACGTCGTCCAACACCAGCAGGTCGTCTTGGAGCAGCAGCAGCTCGTCGTGGAGCAGCAGCAGCTCGTCGTGGAGCAGCAGCAACTCGTCGCCCACCACCCGCTGATCCGATCGGCCTCGCTGCAGTGTCTGGGCAGCCACATCCATTAAGCGACGACTATAGTCCTGCATGATCACAGGGTCGTGGACATAACTCTGCATCTGCTGCCCCATACGATATACGGTATGCAATCCAATCGCCTGCACAAAAGTTTTTAATATAAACTACGTATTTGACTAGAAATTACTATTAATGTAATTGATAATAACAGAAAACATACCAGAGCCTCATGTCTCCCGGCGTATGAGACGTACCGACCATCTACCTGATGAACTGGGTTCCCGATAAAAAGTCGGGAAATAGTGCGGTACCATGCCATATAAACTTCGATAGGAAAGTGTTGCGGAGCTGGGGTCAAGTCCCCTCGGCTGTCCCAAATACCCAACTGCGCTGTCAGCCAATCAATAAATGTGTCGTCCACTCTCATCCGATCATCCCTCTCATAATGTAAAGGATCCCATGCAGGCCGAGTCGGTATAGACTGCGGAAATCCAAACTGACGAAATACTCGCTCTGAGGCATGATGCTCAACAATATCGAGGCACGTGAGAGGGACGGAAGCCCTCCAAATATGGAGGCCGTGCGTGCAATACGCTGGCAGGGTACTTATCAGCTCTTCGTTGTACGGCGTCCAGATGAACTATCAAATAATAACACAAACCGTTAGTATGCGCAATACCTAGTTAAACGATAATTGGTAAGTTTAGTTAGATATTCACCTGTGCATCCTCCAGAAAATCTAACACATCCCTACAGAAGGGGAGATTATGATGGCCATGATACTCTCGTGCAAGTCTACGACGCAATACCCACCTACAAGCTAGAGGGAGATCAGGAATATGTACATTAGTCGGTAGCTGTGGTAGAGGTGGCCGAAGTTGCAGAAATCGCTCCCACACCCAAACCTAAAACACAAAGTTGACGTAAAGATTAACTATAACTAGGTAGAATTGTAACTAAACGACAAATTATTTGAATAAGTTGTCACCTGTAGAAGTGGTAGAAAGCCAGAAACGTCTCTCTGTGTGCCCATGGATGCCCGGCACATCTGCCTGTACAAAAAAGATAGGACAGCACCACCCCAGCTGTAGCTGACTGTATCATCGAAGTCCGCAATATGATGCAGAAAACGGAGGCTCACTAGGTTCCCCGAAGTGTTCGGGAACAAGACCCCCCTCCAAATAGAAGGAGCAACAACAGCCTCGTATATTGCTCCACATCCACTTCCGCTGAGTCGTTGGTGATAGTATCGTGGATCTGCACCAAGTGGTCTCTAATGGGGACCAACTACATACGACTGCTCCCAATTGCTACATCTGGGTCCTCGGACCTGAAGCCCGTGAGCCTGTGCAGCATCTCCATATATGAAGCCCGGTTAAAATATCTCATATTCTCAGGCAGTAAAACTGGCAAGCCATCGGTGGACAGGCCATATAAAATCTCGACGTCCTGGAGTGTGATGGTGGCTTCGCCGATGGGCAGATGGAAAGTGTGCGTCTCCGGTCGCCACCGCTCAATCAACGTCGTGATCAAAGCATAGTCGAGCTGTATCCGGCCAATGCTAATGATCCTATATAATCCCATCTCCTCCAGGTGATGGACCACACGGGGATGTAGAACGCGGGGAGGAGTCAAAAACTCCCACAATAAATCCACTCTCTTGCCCCGAAAAGTCTGCGTAAGCAACTCTCCCCCCCCCCCATATATGCTCGGATCTATGCTGGGGCTGTAGGGGTAGTAGCTCCGACGTCCGAGGGCCGGGATGTATAGGTGCATCCATGTCGTCAACTGCAAATTCATAATTTTTAATAACTATCATTAAAATTTATGTGTGTTTTTTATAATTTAAATTCATATTTTTTAACAACTTAATTGTAAAAATTATATATATACTTATGGGTTTCGTGCTAGATTTTCTGAGGCCTAGTGGTACCAAACTATCATTAATAATTTTATGTTTTTTTAATAATTTTTATTCATATTTTTTAATAACTTAATTGTAAAAATTATATATATATATATATATATTTTATAATTATGGGTTTCGTGCTAGATTTTCTGAGGCCCAGTAGTACCAAACTATCATTAATAATTTTATGTTTTTTTTATAATTTTTATTCATATTTTTTAATAAATTAATTGTAAAAATTATATGTATATATATATATATAATTTTTATAATTATGGGTTTCGTGCTAGATTTTCTGAGGCCCAGTAGTACCAAACTATCATTAATAATTTTATGTTTTTTTTATAATTTTTATTCATATTTTTTAATAAATTAATTGTAAAAATTATATGTATATATATATATATATATATATATATATATATATATATATATATATATATATAATTTTTATAATTATGGGTTTCGTGCTAGATTTTCTGAGGCCCAGTAGTACCAAACTATCATTAATAATTTTATGTTTTTTTATAATTTTTATTCATATTTTTTAATAAATTAATTGTAAGAATTATATATATATAATTATGGGTTTCGTGCTAGAATATAAGATAATTAAATAATTACTACACAATACTACGCTACAAGGCTCTACATTTTACTACGCTGAAAGGGTCTACATTTTACTACGCTAAAAAATAATCTAAACTAAACGGCATAAAAACACATAAATATACATAAATTAATTGTAAGAATTATATATATATAATTATGGGTATATATATATATATATATAATTATGGGTTTCGTGCTAGAATATAAGATAATTAAACAATTACTACACAATACTACGCTACAAGGCTCTACATTTTACTACGCTAAAAAGGTCTACGTTTTACTACGCTAAAAAGGTCTACGTTTTACTACGCTAAAAAATAATCTAAACTAAACGGCATAAAAACACATAAATATACATGAGGATATTAACAAACACATTTTTTAGACTAATTTACATATTTTTATACAACAATAAAATTAAATCCGGATAAAATTTAACATGCTAGTTTCAGAAAAAATAAACACAAACCGAAATAGAACACATACAAATCAAGTAATATGCATTGTTTTAAAAGTTTCAACTTAAAATAAATCGAAATACCTCGATTTAGAATTTTCGGAATGTAAATAGATCGAAATTTTGACTCCGGAAGAGTGAATCCACAATAACACGAAGCTCTACTCGACAGTGGGACCACAAATATTAAACTTTTATGTGACGGGGGACCCAAAAAAAAAATTAAAAAAAAAATTGGGGCAGAATCGGTGGTGGTGGGGGGACCAGAAATGAGAAATGAGGGAGATGGAACGAAGGAGAAGAAGATGGAGGATTTGTATTAAGGGGTATAGCGCCACTATTAATGGTGCTATGTGTTCAGGTAATAAGGGGTATAGCGCCACTATTAATGACGCTATGTAAGGTGTGTCAGTATAACGCCACAAATAGTGGCGCTATACAGTAACGGTGCAGTTAACGTTACTGTATAGCGCCACTATTTATGACGTTATATATAGTTTGATAACTTTTTTTTTACACTTATTTACGTATTTTGAGTAAAAAAAATTACATTTTGGTTCCGCACTCCTGGGATTCTGACCATTTGAGGGATACAAAATAAGGACTAGATTATTAGGCATGTTTGGAGTGTCTGTGCTGTCAAAGGCTATTAGTTTAATTCTTGAACTGATGAAAAAAAACAAATAGTGCAACTGGTCTGTGCTATTAATTGCATAAAAAAGAACCTAGAAATCCGAAACAAAGAGGGAGGTTGCAGGGAAACAGACACAGTCTCCCACATGTAGCATGTGTATTAAGAATAGTCAATTCTAATTTCAATGCCTTGAGAGCTTAATCCAAGAAATTACTTTTATTTCTTCTGGCATACAAATACAACTGTAATAAAATAGAGCTTAAGTAATTCGAATATTCACTTGACACAACATGGTGTTGGCTCAAAATTCAAGCAGATCGCGTGGGCTACGCTCATGGGTCCAATTCAACTTAAAACTCAACTCTTCGGAGTCAAAACTCAAATGTTACTTATAAATAGGGTTGTTCACAGTTTCACGGAAAATCGATCCAAATCGACAATCAAACCAAGCCGGTTAAGTAAATTGATATTTTTTTTAATTTAGATTAGTTTTGGTTTTAAATTTAAAAACCGATAATATTTGGTTTGATTTTGGTTCTATTATAAAAAATCGAAAATTAAACCGAACCAAACCGATTAATTATATACAAAATTTAATAATTATTTATATACAATATAATATCTTTTTCTAAATAATTTTAAATATTTTATGCAATTTAATTGTTATTTTGATATCCTACTTATATCTTAAAAGATTGTCTAAGCCCAAAACAATAGGAATCGGCCAATTTTCTTTTCCTTAAGAAACTTTAATTCTCTAACCCTCCGCACATACTTTTGCCTAACATAAGAGTTAAAAAAAAATCCTACCATAAGAGTAAAGAAAGCAAACTCAAATTGCAGGACTACAGTGGCTAAAGCTTGAGAAAGCAAACTTTTAGTTATTTTTTTGTTCATTCTTTTTATATAAAGAGGTAAATAAACTTTCAGTTCCGAAAGAAATATATAAAAAAGTATAAATTTAGTAAATTATTTTCAGATTATTGTCTAGTGTTGTTTCACTATTATCGACTTATTATTAGCTTACTACGAACCGAAAAATCGAACCAAACCGAACCAAACCAATGACAACCAAACTGATGATTTGTAATTAATTTGGTTTGGTTTTGGTATTAAAATTTTAAAAACCGATTAAATTGGTTTGGTTTTGGTTTTAATCAAAAATCGATCAAACCGAACCGTGAACACCCCTACTTATAAAATGTGTTTTTATTGTTTTATATTGCATTTGGTTAACATTTCAGTCTGGTGTAAGTAATATCGTAATTTCGTTATTATTTTATATCGAATCTAACGAGGAATAACTTATACGTGAATAACCCTAAAAAGCTTTCTTGAATGGTTGCTTCTCTCTGAGTGTACATTAACTAAATTGCGCCGTCCATGGGGAAGATGGAGCGCATCCCTTCTCAGAAGGCTCTAATGGCTCAGGAATCTAAGGCATCACAGGCGGCAACGTAACGAGGAAGGAAATGAAACCTAGTACCAGTTGAAGCATCAACTTCTAGTCCGATTGACTATCGATCTGAGATCCTAGAGAAGGAAAGGCCAAAAATGTGGAATTAGGCAAGGAACTAAGCTCACAGACTCAGCAGGCGAAGGTAGTACCAGTTGAGGAGCCAATTCCCCCTCAACTCAATATAACAGTGCAACAAGCTCAGCAGATTTGGGCTGAAGTAGTAGGGACTGCATCAAACAGCAAGCAGAATGAGACGATCAATAGTGGCAGGAAGTCATGGGCAGAACAGGTGGAAGAGGAAGTATCTCAAGTGCAGTCGAGGAAATCAGCTTGGGATAATTTTGACATTGCTAAAGTGTCAAATATAGGGTTCAAATTTGAGTATGTGGCTCCCAAAATGAAAGGTGAGTCTCTTGTGGTTGAAATTGAAATGGGAGATATCAGCTCAGAGATAGAGTATTGGAACAATGCAATTGTATGTTATGTTTTGGGGGCTCATCCTCCATTTGAAGTAATCAAGGGCTTCATACAAAGGCTATGAGCTAAATATGGAATTAATAAAATTGTTATGCTTAAGAATAGGATAATCTTAGTACGATTTGATACAATTATAGGGAAGAATAATGCTATTCAAGGAGGAATCTATCATTTTGACAATAAACCGTTCATTGTGAAAGCATGGGAGCCGGAAATGGAGTTTACAAGAGATGAACTAAATACAATTCCTATATGGATTAGGTTTCCAGGACTAGATTTTAAATACTGGAGTCCTAAGGCTTTGAGAAAAATAGGGAGTTTGGTAGGGAGGCCAATGATGGTGGATCATAATACTGAGAAGAAGAATGGACTTAACTTTGCGAGGATGTTAATTGAGGTAGAAATGGGGGTCAACTTACCAGAATATGTGAGGTTTGTTAATGAAAGGGGCATGCTAATTGAGCAGAAGGTGTCCTATGATTGGAAACCAACGTTATGCACCCATTGTAATAAATATGGTCATGCAACAGATATGTGCAGGAACACAGAGAAACAAGAAGGTCCAGTCGAGAAGAATAAAATAGCATCTGAGGGGATACAAGTGCAGGCTATGGGGCAAGCTGTAGCTGGATAGGAAATACAAAAGCAACAGGGAAATGCAAGTATAGTTATAACAGATAGCAGCAACCTTGTTCTACAGAAGAGTAAACCAACACAAGGTTCACCAACCAAGAAGCAGGTAGAGACAGCGTGGGTGACACCACAAAGACCAGGAAGAAGCCAACCCTCACAGCATCAACAAGTGACAAAGCAAGGAAATAATGTGAATTCCTTTCAGGTGCTGGAACATGAGGCACAAGCAGAAGGAAAGGATAACTTGAGAAGAAATATTCAGGTGATAAATGTGGATAAGAGGACCATTTCCCACACTGGGAATGGTTAAAATACTAAGCTGGAACGTCAGGGGCTTAAATGCCCCAAATAAGTAAAAGGAGGTGAAACTCCTTTGCAATAGTGAACAGGCTGGATTGATAGGTCTGCTGGAAACTAAGATCAAAAAGAATAAAATAGATATGGTTACAGAAAAAATGTTTGGTGGATGGATAAATGTGACAAACTTAGAGGAACATTATAATGGGAGGATAGTGGTGACATGGAGACCAAACTATTATAATGTGTCTATTGTTTGCAAAACTGCCCAGAGTATCACGTGTGAGGTAGAATATATACCATTACAAATGACATTTGTGGTGACATTTGTATATGCTTTTAACAATAAAGAGGAGAGGAGAGAGCAGAGGAGTAGCCTGGTGGATTACCACGCTAGTTGCAGAAGCCATGGATGGTGTTGGGAGATTTTAACTCAGTGTTGAGAGCTGAAGACAGAATTGGAAGGAACCCAGTTACATGGGCTGATGTAGTAGATTTTCACACATGTATTGAGGACTGTAATTAATAAAGTTTCCTCATTCAGGGAATCACTACACTTGGAATGATAAGAACAATGATCAGAGAATTTTTCAAAACTAGATTGGATATTCATCAACAACACATGGTTGGATGTAATGCCAGATTGCAAAGAAATGTTCTTGCCAGAAGGCATTAGTGATCATTGTCCAGCCATGGTGACATTGGAGGATAGGAGAATGGGGATGAGAAAGCAATTCATCTACAGTAATGTTTGGGCTCAGCATCCTCAATTCACTGATTTAGTGAAGGCAGGGTGGGAAGTTCAAGTAGAAGGATGCAAGATGTTTAAGATTGTCAGAAAACTCAAGATGCTCAAGAAGGCTTTACAGAAGTTAAATGCAGACCACTTTAGTAACATTGTGACCGAGGCAAATGTGGATAGGGTAACACTTAAAGAGGTTCAGGAAAGACTACAGAGAGATCCCACCCAATAGAGAGTTACAACTGGAAGAGGCCAATATGTATGCTAAGTTTAGAAAATCATCCTATATGGCTGAGGTGTATTTGCAGCAGAAGAGCAAGGCTACATGGTTGAGATTGGGGGATGAAAACACTAAATATTTCCATTCTGTCATAAAACACAAAATGTTGCAGCAAGCTACTACACAACTTAAGGATGGACAGGGTATCTGGCAAAATGATCCAACTATTATAGCTAATATGCTTGTGGATTGTTACACAGATCTATTGGGCACTAGGGGGAACTCAAGTGTGAGGTTATGTACAAGCATAATTCAGAATGGACCTTTACTGTCCATACCACAACAGGTTGAGTTAATCAGACCTTTTAATGGGAAGGATGTTAAGGAAGCAATATTTAGCATAGATAGCAACAAGAGCCCTGGGCCAGATGGATATGGAAGTGGTTTCTTTAAAGCTACATGGTCTATTCTCGTAGAGGAAGTCACTGAAGCTATACTGGAGTTCTTTGAGAATGGAAGGTTATTGAAGCAACTGAATGCAACAATGTCATGACCTAAACCGAAGGGCCGCGACGGGCACCCGGTGCCTTACTCAACCGAGTACCAACGTAACATATCTTTCTTATTATGTTATCATGAGTAAATGAGCTAGAAAACCCATCATGAGATAACAAAAATAAAACATAAGGGAATACTCAACATATGAAGACCCAACATGATATACAAACTAATATATGTGACATACGGGCCTATAAGGCCGACATGACCATTAGTAAACTCGAAACATAGGCCGACAAGGCCATACAATTATCCATACACCTGACATCTGTCTACAAGTCTCTAAGAGTACATCAAATCATAAAGGTCGGGACAGGGTCCCGCCATACCAATCAATACATATCCAAAGTATACTGACCAAATAGGCAACTCCGGAGCAAGTGGAGTGCACCAACACCTTCGCTGAGCTGATAGCCTACTAGGAGGACTGTCAACCTATCAATCAGGACCTGCGGGAATGAAACGCAGTATCCCCAGGCAAAAGGGACGTCAGTACGAATAAAGTACCGAGTATGTTAGGCAGGAAAGCATAAACAAGAACAGTAATGTAAAGAGAGAGATAGAGGAAATACAACCTGTAACATCTGAGTGCCTCTAGGGGCTATGATATGAAATGCATAATACATATATATACATAAACTTTTTAAAACATTCCCCTTTGTGGGCATCATCATCATCATATCGTACCCGGCCTCAAAGAGGACTCGGTAAAAGCGTACCCGACCATCATAAGGTTCGGTAGAATCGTACCCGACCATGTGGAGCTCGGTAAACCCAACTGATCAGTGGTTGCACAATAGGTGCCGTACCCGGCCAACTATAGAGCGGCTCAGTAGAGTAAAATAGATACTATATATAATGCATGCTAGACTCATGGAATCACCTTCTAAACCTTTTGGAGTGACTTAAGAGCACTATGGACATCCATACCCTCAATATGAACCTTAGTAGGATTCAAGGATCATACACACTTGCTTAGAATAATTTTATAAGGAAAGAACAACATGGACAACCTTAGTTGCTAGGAGTAGATCCGTTATGAAGTAGCGTATTCATTTCACTTTAGATCATGCCAAAAGAAAGAAGAAAGTGCCTTAACATACCTTAAACCCGTTGAGTCCTTAATCACTTCCAAGCAACTCTTCAAACAAGTCAACTCAATCTATCATAGTATAAGGAGATTCAAAATCAGTGTTGAGCAAAGGCTAAGTCTATAACTTAAGCTAGTAGCTTGTTTACGTAAATTTTGGTAGCATCTCCCTTGTAACAAGGGCCTCCTCCAATACCATATACAAACAACAATGACCAGAGCAATCAATCAATACATAATTATCAATATCAAGACACCATATAACAACAACAAGTCACAACTACATTACGACGAGCGGCAAGCTCCGATTGGAATCCGTATACCCCTTATCAATCCTTATATACTTCTTACTTCAACATAAAAGTATTATTAACATGATAATGAAGTCATTAATCAATGATTCCAGCCTTTAACCATATATTTATAACAACGAAAATAATCCACAACTTCAACTATCCTCAATTAACAACTTTATTCACTAGTTCATGTCTAGCCCATCCATTTAACTTAATCAACATCAAGATAACCTTAGGCACAAGCAAGATAACAATATACATACCTTATACAGTAACTTCAAGTCAAAATCCAAGTTATATCCAGTTTACAACAACCCTCAATAGCAATACAACACCATAGAAGTGACTTAAGCTAATCCAAGTATTATCTTGTAGTTTATCATCCTAACAACTTAACCAACATACAAGCAAAATTAAGCACAATTAGTAGGATGTTATACTCACCTTAGACAGCAGCAACAACTTGGAATTTCATCCAAATACAGCCCACAACAATCCTCAATGACAACACAACCTCAAAGAGGTGTTGTTCTTCACTAGAACTAAGTTTTGATGTTGAAATATGGTGCAATCACTTTGGAATCACTTCAAACCCTTGTGGTATATGTTTAGGAGGGTTAGGAGAAGTTTGGAGACGAATTTTAGTTGAAAAATGAGCAAAAATACACGTCCAAATCGTTTATAAATTGAAGTAGGTCAACCACCGCCTAAGTGTGTTGCCTGACTTTAGATTCCATCCAATGTGTAAAGGGCTGAAACTTACACATCTTATTTTTGCTGATGATCTTATGATATTTTGCAAAGGATAGGTGAAGTCTGTGTCAAGAGTACTAGAGGCATTACAACATTTTAGTGAGGCTTCAAGTTTGATAGCTAATATGGATAAGTCCAGTATATTTTTAGCTGGAGTGACAGAAGAAGTTAAGGAGTAGCTACTATAGAGAACTAGTTTCACAATGGGAGAGTATCCTCAAGAAAGTGGAGCAAATTGGAATGCCAGCAGCTGATAGATAAGATCACTAATAGGATCAAAATGACATATACAAAACAACTCTCCTATGCTGGGAGATTACAGATAATAAACTCAGTTTTCTTCTCTATATACAACTTTTGGGGATCTGTGTTCATTCTTCCTCAAAGTGTGTTGAAGGAGGTAGATAGAAAGTGTAGAGATTATGGGGTGGCTCAAAAAATAAGCGGAAAGTATCCTTAGTTGCATGGGATAAAGTATGTTGCTCTAAGAAGAATGGAGGCTTAAATATCAAAAAATGTAGATTCCGGAACATGGCTGCAGTTGGAAAAATAGTATGGCAACTGGTAGTAAATAAAGATTCATTGTGGATAAAATGGGTACATGGTGTATACTTAAAGAATGGTGAGGACATCTGGAATCACAAAGTACCTGCAGATAGTAGCTGGTACTAGAGAAAGATCAAAGGGATAGCTGATAAAATGCAGAATTGGTACATACATGGTAGATATAGGCTCACATCAACAGGAGTCAATTCTATTAATAGGAGTTCCATGGAACTAAGGAATGACCACCCAAAGTTGGCTAATGCTGAACTAATTTGGACTCCTGTGGCACAGCCTAAGCAGAGATTCATCATGTGGCTAGCTATTCAAAATAGACTACTCACTAGAGAAAGACTGGGAAAGTTGAATATACTAGTAGAAGAGTCGACTTGCTGTCTCTGTGACAACCAAGTTACTGAGTTAGTTGGTCACTTGTTTAATGGATGCCCATGGTTCCAGGAAGTCAAGAAAGGGGTGGAGCAATGGACAGGATTGCAATTGCCACTAGGAAGTCTGAGGACAGTATTACAGTGCATCAAAAAGAAGAAATGGAAGAAATTTCAAAGAGAGCTGGTTGCAGCAACATGGGGAGCAATGGTTTATCACACTTGGAAGGCAAGGAACTGGAAATTGTTTAAAGGGATACATGCACAGGCGGCAGGAATAGTTATACAGATAAAAAGAGAGATTCTAGCTAGAGTAGACACAATTAGCTCACCTCAGAAAGCTCATAGATGTATGAACTTTATAGAGAAGCTGCAAATGTAATTAGTTTTTTTTTATTTGTCTGTTGGAGGCTTGATCTCTGTATGTGTGCGAGATCAAGTGCTCTTTAAGTGTAAGTATTTGTTTGTCAATGATAATATTTACATGGTTACCAAAAAACTTATACGTGAATTAACTTTGCGAGAATAAAACATGTATAAGAGACCGAAACACTTTGGTTTGATTTTTATTTGGCGTAATACATACGGAGACACCTAAAGTTGGCACGATCTTTTACTTAGACACTTAAACTAGACCTCTTTCCAATTAGACACGTTTCTTAGGCAATTCTCATACCAATTAGACACGTTTTTTGCTGGTGGCATATAGCGTGACTTCAAACCTATTTAGGCGCGTGAAGGATTCTAAAAAGTGACTTTTCCTTTCCCAATTAGACACATAACGGTAACATGGATTGCCAATTATTATTTAAACCCTAATCCCTTTCCCAATTCTTAAAAAACCTATTTGTTCTCTTCTCTTCTTCTCAGATTTCTCCAGCAATTCTCCAGCAAATCTTTTCTTCTCTTCTCTTTTTTCTCTCGTTTCTGTTCTCTTCTTGATATCAATTAATTTCTTCTCTTCTCTTCTTCCTCTCATTTCTATTGTTGTCGTGTTTATTAATGTCGAACTTCTCGAAATCGACGAACTCGTCAATGTCACCTTGCGTTGCTGCTCGAATCTGTAAGTGTGGTGTTTCTCCAAAGTTGAATACTTCTTGGACCCAATTAAACCCAGGTCGTAGGTTTTTTGCTTGCAAAATCGGAAAGGTAAATTGTTAGTTCATAATTTGTAAATTTTGTTTTATGAATTATTTTCTTTGATAAAAATTGATTAAAAGTGTTTTGTGATATTTGTACAAAAAGGGTGGATGTGATTATTTCTGTTGGTATGACGATGAGATGCCTACTCAAGCGAAGAATATAATTTGGGGTTTATTAAAGAGAGTCAAAGCTTTTGAAAAGGAGAAAGTTCGAGCAAAAAGAAGACGAATCCTTTTGATGATTGTTGTTATATTGTTGGCGTTTTATGGAAACTGTATGACTGATGAATTTTGGTTGACTGATGAGCAAAAAGAAGACGGATTTCTGTTGTTGCTTTAAATTTCTGTTTTGAAACTGTTGTTGTAATATTCAGATGTTGTATAAATACAACTGAATTTTGTTATAAAATTCTGTTTATATTCAGATGTTGAAACCGTTGTTTTAATTTACAGTTGCTGAATTTTGAAAGTGCTGTAATATACAACTTCTGTACAAAGCATAGAACCATAAGATGCAGTTTCAAAATGCAGAACATATAGACTGAAGTTGCTGCATTATAGAGTAATTATTCAGAACATAGAGTAACTATTCTGCCAAAACAAACAAAATAAGGCTGAAGTTGCAGCTGCATAACATATATCCAAAACAGAACAATAAGATTACACGACTGAATACAACTTAAAGTTTAGTTCCTTCAAAAACTAGATCCCAAAATATAATAGGTTGTTGCTACATAACATATAGACAAAATAAGTTCCTAAGATACTACTTCTTGCTGAAGTTTGCCTTCATCTGCTGCAATTGGGAAGTTGTGATAGCATCTTGACCCTTCCACCTCAAGCCTCTAGCCTTAAAACCAAGGTCAATTCCTGTTGGAGCTGCACTCTTATAAGTTGAACCACTTACCATAACTCGTTGGCTTGATGTTCCGGGCTGCAGTTTGCCAAATAATGAACCACAATCAGTAAGTTATTTGTAAGTCATATTATAGATGAAATATGTATGATTATATACCTTTAATATTTGAGTTCCACTTGCAGCTGTGTAGATGCCAAATCCAATATTTTTGGACCTTTTTTGTGCTCCTTTTTCAGCATCTTCTTTACTTGCACCCCTTCCTTTCTTTTGGCTGGTAGTTGCTTTACCCTTTGGAGGAAGTTGACTACCTAATCCTCTTCTAGCAGGCCTGCTCGAATCTGTTGAACTTGGTGTTGGTTGGCTTGAGCTTCTAGCTTCATTAACCCTTCTAACCCTTGTTGTATCAAAGCACACAGAGTTTGTAGGTTGGCTTGAGCTTCCAGCTGCATCAGGTTGGCTAGCACCTTGTGAGCTTTGGCTACCTTGTTGTGAATGCATCCAATTTTCAGCCTACATAACATTGAGCAACATCAGTGAATAACAGTGATGGAAACAGATTACTACATTCATATGAACAACAGGAAACATGTGATGGCAACAGGAAATATTTGACAAGAAACATTTACCTTACAATATCTTTTGTTATGTCCTTGTTGATGGCACTTGGAACATGTCATTTTCACTCCACACTTGGACAACTTTCCATATTTCTTTTTTGGTTCATCTTTGCCTTTTCTTCTGTTCCTCTAAGGTCTACCAGGCATGGGTTTAGGTTTGGGAGGCTCTATCTTAGGATTGTTGGTTTCAGGCCACATCTTCATATTTGTCATAGGCTGGATGAAATACTTGTATGCTTTTAAGAAGGTATCCCTCTTATACCAATGCTCTACTGCCTGTTCAGGTTCTTCGTTTATGTGATAGTATGCAAGAACAACATGTTGACATGGAATACCCCTCAACTGCCAAGCTCTACAAGTGCAAACCTTATCAGTCAGATTAACTACATGCTTATGCAGCCCTTCTCCAATCTCAAATCCAACATCAGCATTCCAAAGGACAGTACATTTTCTAGCAAGGTCTTTGCTATCCTCTAACAATAGCCTTGCCATAGGTGATATATCAGATATCCAAGTATCAGCAAATTTCAACATATCCACTTGCCTAGTCATTATTTTCCTTCTAATCTCCTCCAACATAGTTATAATTGATTTATGCCTAGAAGCTAAAATCCATGAATTAAAGGTCTCACACATATTATTTTCAACAACATCACACTTGGAATGTACTTCAAAATAAGCTCTAACCCATGACTTTTTTGGATAATATAACAAATCCCTACAAATATCCTTACCAAGTTTGTCCATTTTCTCAAGCTCATCTTTAAACTTAACTTCATAACTAGATTTAGAGCACCTCTAAAACTATTTTCTCATTTCATCTCCTTTCCATTTCTTATGCCAATTAGACCATATATGCCTGGCACACATCCTAAATTCAGCATTAGGTAAAACTTCATTCATAGCTGCAACAAATCCCTACACAATAATTAATTCAAATTACAGCAGCATATTACTACACAAAATTGAATACTTAACAGCAGCAGAATACTAATTACTTAACAAAATAATAGAATACTTAAGTACTTAACAACTGAACATATCACATTAATGAACATCAAATGCTAAAATTACTTAATAGGCTACTTAAGAGACAACAGAACAGAATACTTACCTTTTGCATATCTACCATCACAGTCAATCCTTCTCCAGTTCCCAATTGCAAATCATCTTTCAAGTAGTTGATGAAAAAACTCCAGCTATGTTTTGTCTCCTGGTCCACAACTGCCCATGCTATAGGAAACATTTGCTGATTTCCATTCTTGCCAACAACAACTAGAAGCTCACCTTTACAGGCACCCTTTAAGAAACAACCATCAAAACCTATGATTATCCTACATCCTTCTAACCAACCTTTCTTCAATGCATCAAAGCACACATAAAAGTAAACAAAGAGATTTTTTCCTGGCTCAGTTTCACTGTCCATCCTTACCCAACATGAGCTACCAGGATTGGTCTGTTTTATCATATCAGCATAATCACATAACCTTGCAAACTCCATATTCCAATCACCCATGGACTCTCTGAGAACACGCAGTTTAGCCCTATAACAAATTGTCTTGCCAACATACAATCCTAGCTTGTCCCTACACAACTCCTGTATTTCCCATATCCTTATGTGGGGCTGCTTAGTTATTTCATCTTTGAATTTCTTTGCAACAAACTTTGAAGTGCACAACTTATTCTTGTTTGAAGTATCACATTTGTGTACTGGGTAGTAGTTCTTTATTTTAAAATCACCTGAATCTCTATCAATACAAGCATAACACACCCATTTGCATCTCTTTGATTTACACTTAGCCCTCACCCTATGTGGTTCATTTGGTCTCAATTTAATCTGCACCTTGTACTCAATTGCATAATTTGCTAATGCTTTCCGAAACTCTATAGCATTCTCAAAAATCATCCCAAGTTCAAATATAGCAACTTCACAATCAGGATCATACCTGACTTTTATACTCCTCCTTCTTGCTGGTATATCCACACCAGGAATAGCTTCAGGATCTAACTCTTCTGTGCTATCTTCACTATCAGCCTCTGAACTATCAATAAACTGCTCATCACCACCTAATTTACCTACATATCATGAAGTCTTGTTTCTTCCAATATCCTCAAATCCTCTGTCAATACCTGCTTCTCCTAGTGGTATCTCATATGTTGCAATTGGTTTTTTCCTCTGCTTACCCTGCCTCTTGCTCCTCCTTTCAGCCCTTAGAGATCTCAATTCATCATCAACATCTGAATCATCTTCTTCTGGAAGAACATCTTCTTCTGATTCACTACTCTCAACATCTGATTGCACTCCATCTTCATTAACATTATGGTCTGGTGGTTCATCTCCATCAGCAGCATTTACAGTTGGTTCAGAAGAATTGTGAGTTGGTTCAGTAGGCGGCTCAATAGGTTCTTCAGCATTTGTATTACTCCCAGGTGTTGCCCTAGCTTTAAATTGGTCATTACCACCCCCACCTACTTCTGCCCCACATAAAAGACCAACATTTTCTTCGACTACTTCAGGCTGACTCACACCATGACGCAAATAAACATCCAAAATATCACCATGTTTTAAATCTTTCACAAATTCATATAACTGAAAATCAGAAAAGACTTTGATAAAATCACCATCTTTTTCCTTTTGACAATAAAACCCTTCGACAACTGCATACCCAAGGTCTTTAGCATAAACAGACAACTCGACAACACTAAAATGGTCTTTATCGATAGCAACAACAAAAGCATCTAATTCCTCTTTGTATAGTGGGACAGGTTGCTCGATAAATGTACCCCCGTAGTGAAAGCGAGTTAAAATATAGTCATCCTCCATAATATTCCCTTACATAAGACGACAAGGGACCAACACAAAGGAAAACCCCAAAAAAACCCTAGCTTGAGAAATAACTTACAGATTACTTAGCCCTAGCTGTAGCAATAGAAAATAAGGAGAGATTAGACCTTGAAGCGTTGTAAATACGGTGAGAAATCAGTGGAAATACTAGATTCCAACACCATTGACCAAAAGAAGAAGAAGATTAATAGTGGTAAGACCTTTCTTCGTTTTCATCGAAGGTAAAAGGAACAATGGTAATATGTTTAGATGTTTGTTTAGGGCTAGTTATCTGTATTTTAGTGGAAATAATACTATATAGCTGAGGTGGACAGTGAGGTGGACAAATAAAATGATGTGGCACGATTTATAATGGTTACTTTTGCCACGTAGACGGAGATTGCAGAACACGCGCTTGGTTAATTAATAAGCCAGCAAAAAACGTGTATAATTGATATGAGAATTGCCTAAGAAACGTGTCTAATTGGAAAGAAGTCTAGTTTAAGTGTCTAAGTGAAAGATCGTGCCAACTTTAGGTGTCTCCGTATGTATTACGCCTTTTTATTTTTTATTTACTTTAAAGACAATGATAAATTAGGAGTAATTTATATTATATACTGTATAAATCATTTTAAATCATGAGATGACTTAAATATCTGCAAAACAAAAAAAGAAGAAGAAAAATATGTGCACTAAATAATTTAACAATTGTTAATTTTTCGTATTATAATCATTGCATAATTTTATCCTCGAACTAAAAGATTCCTAAAAATAACAATAAGTCTCAATTAAATTTAAAAAAATTATATAGTTAAGAATTTTCATCTTTTATATATATGTATATGTAATATATGTAAAGAAGTTATTGGTCGAAGAAGTAGACCTGTCCATGCTATATTTCAAGAATCCATTTTAAATAACTCCAACAAGATTCTACGTATCTCAACGTGCTTAAGTTCTTTTTGTACTATTCGACAAACTCTATGACTTTATCTTTGGCTGGGACCTCTTCCTCTATCTTCGTCTTCACCCTTTAATTTCGCTATCACTTGTAAATTTCCGATGATTTTTCAAGAGTTAATAGGATAGAGACTCACCAACTGTTTTCTTCAAGATTTTGTCCACCTACTAACTTAGTGCTGAGACCATTTGGCAAAGAATTTCGAACTAAAAAGGAAACAATATAAGTGATCATTTCGTGTAATTTGTCCTCTATAAAAATATATTTCTAAGAAATATTCTCTATCTAATCAGAACTTTCATTCAATGGAATGTAAGATATATGTTTACAAATAGTAAAACATTATTCACATCGGGTAAATCCTTAACACTTCAACCTCAATTATAATATTCTTATGATTTATGGTTAGTAGCAGGTATAAGCAGCAATTTCAAATCCGAAGATTAAGTGTATTTTAACATTTTTACACAAGGCATAATTTAATATTTTTAGATAATAGGGAAAAAGTTAACATATAAGTTGCTCCTGCTATCACTCTACAAAACCGTACACGAGATTGGCTAATGGCTGCCAGTACACAAAATAGGTCACTTAAAATTGATGGACCATTTGGACAAAAAATCTTCTAAATTGCCGAGACCAATGGTCTCAGACCATGCATCTAATGACAAGAAAAAAGAAACAAAAACAATTTGGAATTACATCAATGAAATGTTTTAAAAACAGAAACCCTGAAAAAGGGACAAATGCCTTGGCTTCTCAAGACACAAAGTTTAAGTTGAGCAAAAACAAACCCCTCTGGTTTTGTTAAACAAAGTAACAAACCAACACTTTGTTCTTTTGTTTTGTTGAGTTTACATAAACCAAAGAATAGAGAAGAGGGTGCATTGAGAAAGAGATAAATAAGCCACCTCAACATTACATTTTTCTAAAACCCAAAAATCAACATTGGAGATTCAAACAATTCCCATATTAGTATCCAACACTAGAAAAAAAGCCTATCTTAGCTTCTCCAAAACCCAATAAAAAGCCTTTTGTATGCCGTTAAAAATACTATTTCACCTCAAATAACATTTCTTTTTTACTCTAAGCTATTTTTTTACTGTTCTTTCCCGGGTTGTTTAATACACTCTTGTTTTGAGATTTTTTATATTTAAGTGAGAGATTGTGGTAATAAGACTGCTGTTTTGAGGCAAAAAGCCTCTGTAGTGTTTTGCTCCCCTCTGCACTTTATTCCCTTCAAATTTGATACTTTGCCTTGTTACCCTCAACGAGGTTTTGAAAATAGAACATTTACATAGTCCCACAAAAGCTCTCTCTAACATTTTCTCCTTCTTCTTTGATTCTTGAATCCAATAGTCATTCTTTGGAAGAGAAACAAAGTCAATTATCTCAAGTGGGGTTCTTTGATTTTGATACTCAAGCATTTTACAATGCATAACAAATGTCACATATTCCTTATCCAAAATTGTTTTCTTTTCATTACTTGATGAAACTCTGGTGCCTATTTGACTATAATCTCCCAAATGTTCTATGTTTTATGCTTAAAGATTGCTGCTTTTTTGTTGATTCTTGATCTTTAATCTTCTGGACAAGAATAACTCCATCGAATTGAAAAGAAAATCCCAAATTTGAGTGATTGTTGGAGAAATTAGTTTATTTGTTGATCTTTATTCATATCCATTCTGGGCGAAAAACCAGAAATTTTCAATCTGTACAGCAACAAGGACTAGAAAGATTCAATCTTTATGAAACAATGAGAGATGGGAGCTGTAAAAAAACCAAGGTTTGTTTTTTCAATAATGTCAAGTGACAGCTGTTTTGTGCATTTTGTTTCTTTCCAAAACTTGCTAAAATTTTGTGTTTTGAATAAAGGTCTCGTGGCCCAAGAGTCTGGTAAAAAAATGGTTCAATATCAAGAGTAAAGCTGAGGATTTCCAAGCTGATGATATTGTCTATGGAGGTAATTAATTAATTTTATTTTTTTGAGAATTAAATCTGAAATTGTATTTTTGAGTTTTGAGGTTCTCGGAGTTTTTACTTTCTAATTAACTAACAATCAAAGTAATCACTTGCATGCTTTTGTATACTAGTCTTTGGAATCTAATAAGTCTTCCATTTTCATGTGCATCTTGAGATCTATTTCATTGTTTTGTTCTTTTCTGAATTGGAGTTGCCTATAATTTCCTAGGTTTTAGGTTGTGTATTCTTTCTTTGATTTTTCTACTATGTGGGTTATACGTTGTACCAACAAAAATGACACAGCTTTAAACAACTTTATGTCCATTCTTTTTCAGGTGTTGATAATGAATGGAGGAACAACTTCTTAGAGAGGCAGGCTTCCACTAGCAAGAAAAAAAGTAAAACAGGTTCAGTATCAATAATATTCCTTTTCCATTTTATTATTTTTTTAAAAATTGGTTTGCCCCCTTTCTGAATCTGCATATTTTGTGCTGTTTAATTTTACAACGTATAGACAAGTCAGGGAGAAGGAATGCTGATCGTTTTCATCGAAATAAGATTGACCTTGACACTTCAGAGGTTACAGATGTGGATAACTACCGGTGAGTTTTTCTTTTTAAATCCGATTTGAGCTGTTTTCTTATTAAGTATGCATATCTTTGAATGTATGTATGTATGTATGTATTTTGGCACAGGATCTTTGTAGCTACATGGAATGTGGCTGGAAAATCTCCACCTAGTAATTTAAATCTTGATGATTGGCTCCATACCTCACCTCCTGCTGACATCTATGTTCTCGGGTGAGTAAACAACCTATGGTTATGTTTAGAACACTTTTAGTAAGTAGTGAACAAAGATCCTTATGATTCTTATTTATTTGAGTTGTTAGGTTTCAAGAAATTGTTCCTTTGAATGCTGGTAATGTTTTGGGCACAGAGGACAATGGGCCAGCTAGAAAATGGCTAGCACTCATCCGAAAAACTCTCAACAGTCTTCCCGGAACAAGTGCTGGTGGTTATCGTACTCCCTCTCCAGTTCCTAATCCTGTGGTTGAACTAGATGCTGACTTTGAGGGATCGGCAAGAGAACAAGCCTCGTCTTTCTTCCATCGTCGCTCATTTCAGACATTAAGCCATAGCATGAGAGTAATGGAAAGTGAAATGCCAATGCCACGGGCTCAACTTGATCGGCGATTTAGTGTTTGTGATAGAGGTGTGTTTGGGGGAAGGCCAAGTGATTACGACCCATACGCCCAATGGGGTGGTTCCTCTGATGATGAAAACGGTCCAGATGATTCACCTATTACGACCCATTGTTCCCCGATTTCATATAGTGGTTCCATCTCTTTAGAGGACAGAGACAGACAGCCACTGCAATCGAGATACTGTCTTGTTGCGAGCAAGCAAATGGTTGGAATATTTCTTACTATTTGGATTAGAAGTGAACTAAGAGACGATGTTCTCAACCTGAAAGTGTCTTGTGTTGGTAGAGGATTAATGGGTTATCTAGGGAACAAGGTATATTTCCTTCAATGGAATCTTGTCAAAGTTTTTGATTGCTTACAATGTGCACAAGTGCTAATTCCGTCTGTATTTTCAGGGCTCAATCTCAGTTAGCATGTCACTGCACCAAACAAGCTTCTGCTTTATTTGTAGTCATTTAACATCTGGACAGAAAGAGGGAGATGAGCTCCGGAGAAACTCTGATGTCTTGGAGATTCTAAAGAAAACAAGGTTTCCAAGGGTTCATGGCTTTTTGGATGACAACTCTCCTCAAACAATCCTCGAGCACGAGTAAAGCCCTTGCTTATATCTTGCAAGTCTATCTATTTGTTTGCTCATTGCCCTGAAGTTGGTTTTTGTCTCGTTTCGTTCCTAACTTTAGTTTTGTGCTTATGAAGCCGAATCATATGGCTTGGGGATTTGAACTATCGAATTGCCTTGTCTTACCGAACTGCCAAGGCACTGGTAGAGATGCGCAATTGGAGGGTGCTGTTAGATAATGATCAGGTATTTTATTCATATTCCTCAAGCAATTTTCTTCTTTCCTTCAGTTTCTTGTTTTCCAGATTTTAAAGTCACATAATCAACCAGCTCATCAATTGTAACTTTTGTCTTTCCAAACAGCTGCGGATAGAGCAGAGGATGGGACGTGTTTTTAATGGATGGAGTGAAGGAAGAATATACTTCCCCCCGACGTACAAGTACTCAAGTAATTCAGATAGATATGCAGGAGAGGACACACACCCAAAAGAGAAACGAAGAACCCCTGCTTGGTAATCCTTCTAACAAATAGCAGCTGCAAAATGAAATGAACATACATGCACCTATCACTTTGTTTTTATGTGCATAATGCACAAGTTCTCTCCTACCATGTGCTCATAATTTTATTTTTTCATGTTGCATATCTGGACCCCTAAAACTTGTGACTTTTAAATGAAGGTGTGATCGCATATTATGGTATGGTCGAGGCCTGCATCAAATATCTTATGTTCGTGGAGAGTCTAGATTCTCGGACCATAGACCAGTTTATAGTATATTCTTGGCAGAGGTTGAGTCCATCAACCGCCATCGTATCAAGAAAAGTTTGAGCTACGCTAGCTCTAGGGTTGAAGTTGAAGAGTTATTGCCCCATTCATATGGATATGGTGGACATTACTACTAAGACACAGAATATTTGATGAAGTATCCTATCTCATAAACTCCATATCAAGTATGCTCTCCTTCTATGTCGGCTTCTGTATTTGGGATTCTGGATTGTTAGAGATCATACTTAAATATTTTTCATTAGTTAACATCACCGCTCTTTCTGAATCAGCAGATGCTTGGTTACACAGTCAAGATTTGGAGGTTTGGAGCTTATGCTGCAGAATTTAGAGGAAGATTCTAAGCAGGTGAGTTTCTATTTTATTTTTACTTTTAACTAAGTAACATAGATAGAGTTATTCTTTGACCACTTAAAATTAAAATTCAGCATTTCTAAACAGGAATCTGCAAAATGTGAGGACTTCAGAAGGGATGATATTGCTGTATGATAAATCTGCAGGTTTTCTGCCTCAAGTCAGGTAAAAATTACAATTGTGCTGCTACTTAAAAGTAGAATTTAACTGGTTAACGTGGTCACGCCAGTAATCAGAGTGATGAAAAGCACTTCTGTTTATCTTCAAGATATCGTAAGGACCCTATGCTAATTTGCTTAGAAAATCTTGCAGGCGTGGAGCAGAGCAGTTTCTCCTGATTGTTCTTTGTTGAAATATATGGAAACGGAAGAAGAAACTGGTTTACAATTCAGAAATACAACTCTTGGAAATGCTTAGCTCTGAATGCCAGGATATGGTTGTTTCAGGTGATTAAAATGAACGTATGATAACGCAAATAGTATGTGTTTCGGTTAAGCCATTAAAGATTTATCATTATTCACTCTTCTCTCAATTCATTTTCATACAGGACACCCGCACAGACTCTTGAGGAAGGTGCTATGGTTAAGCGAAGAATTGGTTCGGATGCAGATCAGCTTTCTTATCTCTTTTGAGGAAAAACTAAAATCATTCTGATACAGAATGTGATAAAAGCTTTTGCATATATAGAGTTCTTCCACTCTTTATTCTTTGGGGTGGTAGGCCTAGGCTCCTTTTTGTCCTTCATTCTATTTGAAGAAAAAGAAACTTTGGCGTGTACTTGTTGCCACACACAAATAAGGAGAGTTGTGGATATCTTAGGGGGTAAGGAGTGGACATCAATGACATTACTGAAAAGTATATGTTTTTCTGAAAAGAAAAAGGAATCACAGTTTGCTTGGATACTTATTTCTATTGCTCTCTACATATCTTTTACTGTTCTCTCTCTCTCTCTCTCTCTCTCTCTCTCTCTCTCTCTCTCTCTCTCTCTCTCTCTCTCTCTCTTTTTGAATTTATTCATGAGTTTGTATGTTTGTGGGTTGTCCAGAAGGCAAACTGAAAAAGGGAAGGGAAGTGTTGATTACAACTTAAAAACCAGTACTATTGAAATTCTGTAGAAAGCACAAAGCAGAATTGTGCTTTCTCTCACATATATGCATTGTCAGTTTCTTTATTGGAATGTCATCATATAAAGGAATGTAATTACATATGGTACTGTGGCACTCTAACATGACATGTCAATATGCTGTGTAATATATTATCTTTGGTTCCACTTTCTAGTGTTGCTTATTGTCAAGTGATTTTTTTTTTTCTCAATTTTGCTGGTAATAAGGGGCCGCTAACCAGACTGCAAATCTGAAATTTGGATAATTCAGACTTGAAAACCTATGTACTTTAATTTGTCTTTAACTTTACGGAAGTTTCTTTACTTTAATGTTTTTGGATCATTCTTGGTTTGAATATATTGAGTAGTACTAGTATATGAGAATCCTTACAAAAGCCAGGGTCCAAAAATGGACCCTTTCATGCAGAGACGCACGTCACATTTAGTCAATTTTCGCTTTTTCTCTTTGCATGGGAAATTGTGAATTCTCATCTTCCTTCATTGCCCCTTTCTCCCCTTGTTTTTTCTCTTTTTTCTTTTGGTGCAAATTTTTGTCTTAGCGATTTAGGCCTCATTTTTTTTTTTTTTTTTTTTGCATTTAATGGAGCCTGAAAATAAATATAATGTAATTATTCAGTATTCAGATCTAGAAATAATATCTTATTATTTATATGTGTATTTAGATTCAGACATTTTAATCTCAAATTTTAATGCACATCTTAATATTTGAATATATATTTATATTTAGCTGTCTTAATCTTAATAAAAACAAAATCAGGCCTTGGTTATTCTATTACTTTGAGAGAGTGGATTTTTGGTCAGGGCAAGTTGCTTTATTCTATCATTAAACATAATTAGAATAAGTAGAGCCAAAAATATTTTGTTTCTTTTCATTTCCATTTATTCTTCTCGAATTCGAGGTCATATGCGTACACACTATTCTTCCTAGATCTCACTTGTGAAATTATACTGAGTATATTATTATTGTTGTTGTTTTGGTTGTTTGAATTCGAGGTCAGATGCCTTTGTCGAGTCTTAATCTCCAATTGCGAAACTCATAACTGGATTGAAATGTATATTTTGAGCTCGCTCGAGAAAAATGACAAAGACATCGAGAATTAAATCCACACCCTATTGTGTGATAAAACTTCTCCGGATACCTCTGGGGGTTATTTGTTTTATTAGGATGTGATAGACAAGGATATCCCATGGATTGAGATTAATTAGCTATCTCATCTTCTATATGGAATAACTAATTTTATCATTTAAGTACAAAATGATTCTTGGGACTAATTAATACTCATAAGAAAATTATCCTGCATTTTATTTTGGAGTTGTTATTCCTTATTCCACCAACTAAATGACCCCTAGATTGTAGTAGACATTTCTTCAAGAGGTATTTTCACCCGTCGCGATAACATTCCTATTTTTCCAGACCACTGATATGCCCACAGACCTTTGAAGCTTTTCAATAAAATTTAAAGATTAATTACCTTGTCCTAGAAATCAAAACAATAGAGTAAATATACTTTCCAAAAAAAAAATGAAGCTCTTACTAGAAATTCAAGAGTGTCATAAAACAGTGTAGAAATAGTATGTTTTCCTTAAAACAAGTTTTTGTTTTTTTTTTTCTCGAGAAAGAAAAACAATCAATAGGTTGCATCTCAAAATAATTTCCAACATATAAATGGAGAAAAAACTGCAATATAAAAATTAAACTCTTACATCTTTTAGGTTATACTTCAAGTTAATTAATTCACAATGAACGATTCTCTCCTTTAGCTAATTAATTCTGAGTCATCATGGCCTGTTGCATACTCAATAATCAAGAAGGTAAAGTACCATTTCATAATTATAATAATCTGAGTACAGACATGTGCGTTCTGAAACGCAGATAAAACTTTTTTTTTTTTTTTACATTAAACAAAAAGAGAGACAGAATCCTAAGAACGAAAGTGGAGGGCAGTCCAAGCTGTATTTTTTTTGTTTCGTTTTCCCCAGCATCAGATTGCTTTGCCTACAGATTGTTTCTCTCTCTTTTTTTTTTTTTTTTTTGGATTATTGAACTCAAAACCTTTTGTGGTCATATTTCATATACATTATACTTTCCTTCCTTTTATTTCTTAATAAAAAGTTTTCAGCTTAGGATGGTTTGACCATAGATTTTGTCAAAATATATTTGTTTTTTTTTGTTGGTAAATACATATTTGTTCATAAATTTTAGGAAATTTTACACCCTATAGAAAACCTTAGTACCCTATTTATTTTAAATAAATACCATCTTAAAATATTACATCCTATAAATACCTTTTATCCTTTATAGCAAAATATCTAATTATAGTTACATCCTATATTTAAGGCACCATATATGCTAAATAATATTTTTCTCACTCTTTAGTATTTTCTCTCACATAATTACCGTATATCTGCTCTAAACACGTTCTCTCTCTCTTTTTGCATACACTTTACTCTCTTTTCCCACAAACCCACGTTTCATAACTCTTCTCCCATACAAATTCTCTATTTCTCCGCCATTATCAATCCCACATTCAAAATATATCTTAAATCGCTGTTTTACTGTCGATTTGTTTTTTCCTGGTAAGTTTACTTCTTCGAACTTTGATATCATTAATTTGGTTCTCTAATTTTTATACCGATGTTTCATAAATTTCTGAAACAATAACCATTGGTATTGTTTACTCACCAGAAAGCTTTGGTTTTTCTCTTCAATGGCGGATTCAATGCCACACAAGATGATAACCAGAGGTATACCCACCAAAATTCTCAATTTTGATGGGCCTTCTTTCTCGTTGCAAATAACTCAAGGGGGGTCGGATTTTGCAGGTAAGTCAGCAACTACAGTTTCACAGAGAAGAACTAAATTACACAATGACAAGTCGAAAGAAGTCCAAGTTGAGAAATCTTCAAAAGAAACAAAAAATCCAGTTGTTTCAAAGATGAAAAAAACTATGAATGATTCTTCATGTGTCAATGTAAAAGAAGTCAATGCAAAAAAAAACATCAGATACACGACACCAAAAGGTAATTGCTATTGTATCAATATGCATTCAAAGAAACTTATATGTATTCATAATTATTCAAGTTATTTTACATGTACGATATTGTATTCGTATGTATCTGGTTGTATTTAAATATATTTAGTTTTATTCAATTTCACATTTTTGTACTATTTGGTCTTACTGTATTCAGTTGTATTTATAAGTATGTATATGTACTCTTATGTATTTAGATAGTTTGCAACTGTTCAATTTTCCAGTATGTTTTTAATTGTATTCATATGTATTCATCTTAGTTATTTTTTGTTTGCAATTGTTCAATTTTCCAGTAAGTTTTAATTGTATTCATATGTATTCATATGTATTCTGCTTACTTATTTTTTATGTTATGTGTGTTGTAGCTAGTTTTTTAATATGTATTTAGCCTTGTCAATGTATTTAGTTGTATTCGTATGTATTCATGTCAGATTTACTGTAATATATTCTGTGTATTCAGTTATATCTATACTTCTAAGTGTTTGTAGTTGTATTCATATGTATTCATGTAAGATTTACTATGAAATATGCTTTGTATTCAATTGTATTTACATGTATTTATTCTTGTTAAATGTAGGGAATTAATTTGTTTATGAAACACCAGCCAAAATTTGTAACCCATATCAGTGTTTATACTAATACTGATATAGTCTCCCAGCTAAAAGAGAACCTTACTCCTGATCAGTACCAACAACTTGGCAATACTTGCTTTGGCTCATTTCTTCAAATGAAGCGCTGTGAATTTCAACATCAACTCTTCAGATGCTTCATGGCTCTCCAGTTAGAAGGCACTCCTAATAATGTATTTGCAGCACACGTCAATGGTACTTCATTACATTTCACATTAAGGGAGTTTGCGATTGTGACTGACCTCAAATGTGTTGGTAATGATGAAGATTTTGAGTTTAGTGAAAAGTTTCCTAACCGGCTTATTGAGACTTACTTTGGAGGTGCTAATCTTGTCAAGAAAGAACAATTGATGAAATGTTTTGCTGACAAGAACTGGGGTCCCGACAATGATGGTGATGCCTTGAAGATATCTTTGTTATATTTCATACACACCTTCATTTTTTCATCCGAGAAGAATAGTACAACTATACCAAGGCTACATTTTAACTTGGTAGAGAGTGGGCGCTATTCTGAATATCATTAGGGTTTAAAAACATTTGAAATGCTGACAAAAATCGATTAGCATGAAGATGGATGCTGAGAAAAAGTATTACAGGATAGCTGGGGTGCCACTGGCTATGCAAGTGTGGTTTTATGAGTGTTGTTCAGTTGTTGATTCCAAAACTGCACTTCGAGTTGATGACGTGGTCCCCAGAATACTCAATTGAAGAACTACCGGATATCAGCCAACCTTTGCTTATCTGATGAACGACATGTTCAATGACACCGGGAACATGGTAATATACAAATTGTATCATTGCTAGTTTATATTTTATTTATAATTAATAGGCATACATTTGCATATAGAAATATGCAGTTGCATTCAGATACATTTTTGGTGATGTAATACCTGCTATAGTTTTAGCTGTCATATTCTCACAAATATGCTGCATACAAATGCATCCAGATTACTCATACATTTGCATACAATAGACTGCATTCATTTTCAGAGGATGCATACAACATAATACATTTGTATACAAATACATACAGATAGAAAACTACTTCTATAATCAGCTGCATACATATTCAGGGGATGCATACAGCAATATACATTTGTATACATATGCTTACAGATATAAATACTTGCATACAGATTCAAGATACATGTATACAAATGCATAGGGACTAATAAACAACTGCATACACTTGTATACAAATGCATACAAAAACCGTATACATTTGAATACATCTAATGCATACAAATGCATTCATATGCATACAACAATATATAGTTACTGTAGCCTTCATTATTAATTCTTCATACAATTGCATATTATTTCCAAATCATTAGTGTTGCCTTATATTCAATACAAATTTCAGTTTGTATTCCAGATCTGCATTTGTATGTTTCTAGTAAGACTTTGATTGCATTTCATTTTTCAGATTGTTTACAAGGACATCAGTCCAAGCGATATAGAGTTTGCCATTATTCAGAATCCTCCTGTAGGCGCCGATGTTGAGAAGAGACCTTCTCCTGCTCATTCAGACAAATCGGAAGAGGATTCGGATGACTTTTCTCCTACACCCAAGCTTCAATGTAATAAGAAACATGTTGCAAGTGTTGGTCCATCTTCATCACCGCCTCATAAAAAGCGCAAGGAACACGAAAGGCATCCTAACAAAATAGAATATCAACCCAAGATTCCTCCTGTTTGTATACCCGAATTTGGACATAAAGTTTTGCATGACAATCAGCTGCAAGATTCCCAAAATGACGAAGTATCTTCTTTGAGGAAAGACCTAAATTCATTCAAAGAATACGTGAGTATTTAACCACAAATTAAACATTACAGTTTAATGAATAACATTCATATATTTTTGGCACAATATTATAATTATTTTTGTATTGTTAAGGTTGTGGGAGAGTTCAAGTCTGTAAGAACATTGATCAATGATAACTTCAAGAAGCTTTCTTACCATCTTCAACAAAATCAGCAAACTGAAAGTTTTCACCAGAGAAAGGAACCTATAGGGAGACGTGATGATGGCATTGACACAGATGTCGGAGATAATGTTGAGGTTTACCATTCTTAACATATTGAGCATTTGTTTATATCTCCTGCTTACTGTTATAATTAAATAACTGTATTTATAAATGTTGTATGTATTCGACTAGCCTTTAACTGCCTCACTAAACTGATAAATGCATCGGCCAACACATGTATTTAGTTGTATTCATATTTGTGTTAACCTTAATATGTAAATGGAATTAACTACTATATTTAAACATATTCAACTGTATTTTGATGTATTCTGATTTGTATTTCTTGAATATGTGTGATGTATTTCAAGCTCCCATTTCCATTACCAAAATCTATTTTCTTACTACACTTATATGTATTGAACTGTATTGTAACATTTAGTTAATACACTAACAATGATACATACAACTAACAGAAACAAGTGCTTAATGATCAATGTTTGGAGTATAGAGGAGAGGGGAAAACTACATCAGAGGTGTCGTCCAACATACCATCTACTGGTCAATAGGGTGTATCTACAGAATTCTATGTATCTCAATTTGAGCTGGACGACAAGTTTCTTCCCAGTCAAATTCCAGAAACTAGAATTGTGATTCACAACAATGCAAAAAGAGCTGAATCAACCCCAATACCATCTCATAGGAATCAGCGACCAAGTAGATGGTACTCTTCGCCTTATGAGTCTAACTTCGACTCCGCAGGTTAGTATTTTTATAAAGTAAAGATTCAGCTTTCCTCATGGTTTTTAAATTTAAAAGTCTTTAATCATGAATTCAATGAACAATAGGTACCTCAGTAAAGTTGACCACCATTTTTGAAAAAAGACACCCCTTTGAGGATGATTCAATAACGGGGCAACATCCTACGTTAATCATTCAGGAATATGACAAATGGGTTCATGATGGTCTTCTCGCTAGACATGATCAGAGGTGAGTTTTTCCCCGGTATGTGTATTTAGTTTTTATATTTTTAAAACTGTATATAATATTTTTATACCATACTTGTAGAAGTAATTTGGAAGACCATTACAAGAAGAACAAGTCAACACTTCATATACCATTAGATTTTGGAGTTGATCAACTTAATTCAAAAAATTGGTTTTACCTTCTATCGTTTGACGGGAAGCTATAGGATGACAACGTAAGTTTTTTCCCCCTAACTGACTAATTTTCTTTGAATAACAACATGTTGTTTTATTCAGCTATATTCAGCTGTATTATTCATCTGCATTCAGCTGTATTAAGTTGTATTCAACTGTATTCAAGCTATAGTCAGCTGAATTCAATTGCTATATTCACCTTTATTCAACTTGTGCATTCAGTTTTATTCAGCTGTATTTTGGTGTATTCAGATGTATTCAGTTATAGTCAGTTGAATTGAACTGTATTAATCAGCTATAGTTAGCTGTATTCCATTGTTATATTCAGCTTTATTCAGCTGTATTCAGTTAATTTCAATTAAATTCAACTGTTTTAATCAACTGTAGTCAGATGTATTCAACTGCATTTGTATTCCGCTTTATTCAACTCCTATATTCAGATGTATTTAACTATATTCAGTTGAATTCAAATGTTTTAATCAACTGTAGTCAGCTGTATTCAACTACATTTCTCTGTATTCAGCTGTATTCAACTGTAGACAGTCATATTGAAGTCTTTAAATCATAAGTAGTCAATTGTATTATTCAATATTATTCAGCTGTATTCAGTTATATTCAGTTGTTTTCAATTGTTTTAATCAGATGTAGTAAGCTGTAGTCAGTTGTAGTCAACAGTTTTATTCACATACAATCTGTTGTATTCAACTGTATTTTTCATATGTATTTATTTGTATTCAGCTATATTCTTTAATAGTTTGATTAATTGGACTCACACCATGTACTTAAATTTGTGTATAGCATATTGACGTCATATTCTACTATTTGAGAAAGAAGGGAAAGTACAATCAAACAAGCAACTTCAAGTATACAACTGTTGATTGTATATTCAAGACAAGAATCGCTGAAATATTCGACAGGTATGCTGATATAGATAGTAATGCTAATATAGCCAAAGAAGAGGATGTGGTATGTGAGTACATAAGAGGCTACAGATTGCATGCAAATGTACCTTGGCATACTGTGGATAATGTCATGATACCAGTCAACTTGAAGGACAAACTACACTGGGTATTGGCTGTTGTCTCATTCAAGGAGAGATGTATCAAAGTGTATGACTCGTACAGATCTGCAGGTCATGATTCTTATGTAGTTATTGATAAGCTAGCTAAGCTTGTACCTCTATATCTATCAATCAGTGGCTTTTACAGAGATAGTCAAGGCATAGATTGGTCTACTTACTCAGCATACACTGACAAGTCACATAATGATCCCTTTGAAGTTTTTTTCATTTCAGATCTGCCTCAACAGAAAGCTGGTAGCATGTAAGTATTCAAGCATCATTATTGTATGTTATATACAAATCTAATTGTATGAATTATTTTTAATTGTTTCAATCAATTATTTTTTAGTGATTGTGGGGTGCATGTTGCAGCATACGCAGAATTTCTGAGCACTCTTGGAGAGATTCCACAAATAACATTTGATTCCTCTCTACTTCGTCAAAGATATGGTGCTCTCCTCTGGGACTATGCTATGCGGAAGATAGACGCTGATGCCATAAGCGAGAATGAAACACCTTCAAAGATTGCTAGGCAAATCACGGAGTCAGATTCAAAGATGTAGATAGTGTTAGAGTAGCTTTAGGTTATTGTAGTTTTGGAGTGTAGTTTCAAGATGAATACTATTTTGAGTAGTTTTTGGTGTAGATGGTATTTAGTTTGAAAAACTTATCACTTTATCAACAGTGTTCGTGTATGACAATTGCAACTTTTCAATCACTGTTTCACTGGTTTGTTCATAAGTATTCATGCTTATTCTTCAGTTTGAATACAAATTTATCTTACAGGATTCAAGTATGTGTTAATACCAAGCAACTTTGCTTGAACACTTTTTAGTTAATGAGCATGTTAATGTCAAAGTCAGAAACTTTATGTATGTTGATGGTAGGTTATATAAAAGAATTCAGATGTATTTTTTTCTGGATTCAGTTGTATTTAACTGTAAAATTCAATTGTATTCAGTTATATTCAGCAGCATCCATTCAAATGTATCTTCCAAGTTCAGATAACACATATTAAAGAACACAATTTCAGATGTATTAAACAGGTTTTACGCAATCAGTTGTATTCAGATGTACTCAGTTGTATTCAACTTGTTTTATTCAGCAGTAGTTAGTTGTATTTAAGTGTATTATTCAGCTATATTCAGTTGTATTTTGGTGTATTCATTTACATTCAGTGCTACTCAACTATATTTTTTTCATAAAAATACTTCAGCTGTGTCCAATTGTATTTTTTAGTATTCATCTATACTCAGTTATACTCAACTGTATAGTGCATATGTATTTATTTGTATAAAAATATTTCTACTATATGTATTCAGAAATAATTCACGAAAGTCATTTCAGAATATATTACTTGACAATGAGAATTTATTACTTGACAATGTTAACATAAGTATTGACAAATCGTTGAAGCACTAATACATGTCAGAGTGTTAACTATTTATTACGTGGAGCATTTCTATACGTTCGCTTGTTATGTCCTCCCTGCCTACATATGCTACATGAATGTTGATTTTTCGGCTGTAGCAATTCACTTAAAGTTTTATCGCGCTTCTTCTTTGGCCTTCCAGGAGGTCTTTTCCATTTGGGTGGTAGTACAACCTCCTCAGCAACATGTTCTGGTATATTCCAGTCATTTCTGTCCGGTAACGGGTACACTGGCAAATCATATGTCATTACAATTGTATTTGGTTTGTAATAATTAGAGCAATATTCTTCTGGCATTAGAAACTTGCTCTTCAATACAGCCCAAGCATGTGGGCATGGCAATTCATCAACTTGGAACCTCCCACAAACACATTTTCTCTCTAACAGACAGACTGTGTAATTTCTCCCACCATCGTTAATCATATGTAAGTATTCAGTTGATGGTACCACCTACATTTAAAAATAGAAATATAAGTTTTGAGCACATATATTTGAATTACCAGATGTATAATGCTGAATTAATAAGTTACATACAACTGAAATTTTTGCATATAGATGAATACATCAAATATTTAGATCAGTAGAATACCAACTGTAATTAGTGCATAACTTATCAGAATTCTGCTGTACTTTAGGCAACAGGATGCTAACAAAAGCATTAGAATCATACGTATTGACAATACATATCATAATTACATATAATACAACTTTGTTAGTTATATTCTGATGTATTCCAATAGTTTTTGCAGCATGCTTTTAGTTATATTCAGTTGTATTCATATCAGATCTACGGAAAAATATATCTTTTATGAGTTTGAATATAGTTGTATTCATATGTATTAATGGTAGTTCTACTTAAAAAAATCATTGTATTCAGTTGTATTCATGCCATTAATTCAGTAACAATTAAGCTATATACAACAATGACATTAAAATATAACTTACAGTCATACGTGTAGACATTGGCTCATTCAAAGTCAGCATTTCCTGGTATTTTTTTCCAAGCGTCGTGTATGTCTGTGTAGCTTCTTTGCGGTTACTACAATTCCAACGTCCAAACATCTTCCTAACTTCTTCGAGGAAGTCGTATATTGGCAATTCCCTTGCTGAAACTAGTGCGGCATTGATTGACTCAGCAATATTTGACGTCATTGTCCATCCCTTGTTAACAGGTACATACAACCTAGTTCAATTTTCGTAACCAGCTAACTCTAAGTATTCTTTCACCCTAATATCTACATTCTCCACCTTCTCCATCAGACTGTCAAATTCAGCTTGTGTGTATGCATTTGCCATCGAGAAGTATATCTCGCTCAACTTGGCATGGCTCTTTTTGAATTTCTTATATACGTTGTTCCATAGATGCCATATACAAGCAAAATACGGTACATCTGGATACACTCTCGATACAGATTTAATGATACTCTCATTTCTATCTGAAACGATGCACATGTTTTCCCTTTCACCGTATGCTATCTTGAATTGCTCAAAGAACCACGTCCAAGCAACATCGTTCTCTGAATCAATAATACCATATGCTAGTGGCAATATATGACCTGTAAATATAATTGAATATAATTATTTTTAAAACATGTATTTCAATATTTAAAAATATTAACAGATTGTATTATAATTCAGATACTCACCTGCACCATTCAACGTGCTTGTCGAAACGAATGTCCCGGTGTAATAAGATTTTAGGTGACTTCCATCCACAACAACAATGGGTCTACAATGATCAAACCCCCTTATAAAGGCATACAAAGGATATATACACGTACATGGATTCATTTTTTGGCGATTTTACCATTCTTATGTGGGAACCTGGATATGTCATATCCATTGTATATAAGTATCCTAGTAATTTTTTGTATGAATCAGCCGGTTCACCTATCAGAAAATTCATTGCCTTTTCTTTAGCCCTCCACACCAATATGTAGCTAACATCTACACCTAAATCTGATTTCACATCATCAATAATATCCTTTGGAGTGTATTTCCTCTTATGGTTTGTAAGCTTAGGCCTTATCATACCACCTATAAGGCTGCTACTAGCCTGCCGCTGCTCATACACCTTGTCCTTCAGCGGACATGTATGGTTATCATTGAATTCTCTCACTTTGAATAGTTCTGATTTGTTAATACTTGAAGCCTTAAACCTCCATTCACAATCTTCTGAAATGCATAATAATGCATAGCTGCAAAGAATTAATTATTTTACATTTGATTAGCATAAGTGTTTACAAAAAATGCAGCTCATATACAAACAAATATAATCTGACATAGATACATCCTGACATCTATATATATAAATTTTTATACTACTGAATTCCATTATAGTTATATGCGTTTGAATACAATGAATACAACTGAATACACTTGTTTGTATATGCATACACTTAATATCACAGTAGACATAATAAGAAAATAATTAGAGCCACTGTTGTGTATTTATACCAGTAAAATACATATGAATACATGTATTTAAGCGCCCTAAACAAACATATGTTTACTTCATCTGTGATCATCTAGATGAAATACACAAATACGCATAAATACAATGACGTTAAACTTACAGCTCGAACCAATAATCGAAAATACAACAGATTTTTTTTTTAAATATATGCAAACCTGACAGCATTAGATCTATTAACCCGGAATTGAAATTTTTGAGCTATAGCATAATTCTTCATCACCTCTTTCAATGTAGCCTTATCCTTATAAACTTGTCCAGCCATAACCTCCTTTTGATTAGTTTTTGAAATTATCAAATCCTTGTGGAGTTCGAACACTCCAATCGCTTCTCCTGAATTGACAAAATCTAGAGCCAGTGTATCATCTGTATCGGAATCGTACCTTTGAACTCCTTCATCTATTTGCACAATGTCGCCTTGATTTAAACTACCTCCGGATATAAGATCTTTTTCTATAGTTGTTATGCACAAAGGATACATCCCAAATTCTCTGTTCTCTTTCTTCAATTCTACATACACTCTGTAACCCATATCATTGTGTATTTCCATTGGTGTGCAATTTCCTTCTACTTTGTATTGTATTTTAATGGTCTTGGAGCTCAAATCGATACCCAGTTGATTTGAAATTAAAACCACCAGATCATTAAAGGAGGCATACTCCTTTATCAGTATTCCCTCAATTGAAAAATTGATGTAATTGCCCTCATCGTTCCACTTGCCAGAATGACGCAACAAAACTGTTAAACTTGCCATATGTATAGAGGATGAATACCTTATTTTGTATATAATTTGTATCAATCGAAAAAAAGAGAAGAGAATGGAAGAAGTTCGATCAGATGTTGCTCTATTTTTTTCGCTGTATTCACGTTTCTAAGATGCTGTCTTTGAGCAGAATACTGATTAATGTGTACTAGTTTTAGTTCGTTGAGTTAATTTAGGATAATATCATGTGATTTGATTTTCTTCCCTTTTTAACCAGTTTAACCTTCCAGATTGTGTGCAGATATGTTACTGTATTTCACGTTAAAGCCTCTTAAATACAGTTAAATACATATCAGAGTTAGCTAGAATTCCTGTTTTTACGCCTATTTTTTTGTTGTATTAATGAATACAACATCTCAAATACATGAAATACATTGTATAAAAACATAAAAGATATCTATAACACATAATATAGCAAATGGTATCTATAAATGACTAATTAGACCTAAAAGATGGTTCTTTATGAAAAATTCTCTAAATTTTATCCATATTTTGGCAAATTCCCAAAACTCAAAACCCAAATCCCAAAACTAGTTTGGCCCAAAATATTACTATTACATTTTTTAAAAATTGCCCTAAACTTTTGTAATTTATAAAAGAGCCCACCATTTATTATTTTGTAACAATGCTGCTTCATCTTCTCGGTCATATGATAGTGTATTATGTAGTTCATTATAAAAATGATAATTTTGTACTAAATTTATTTATGTTCAGGACTATTGTTTGCGATAATATAATAAATATTATTGATGAAGGTACCGTTGGATATTTGTGATAGTTTTTAGAACTTGTGGGTATAAGTCATGTTTCATATTTTTTTTTTTAAAAAAAGTGCAATATGTTTTGAAAACTGATATTCAAATACATTTTTATTTTCAAATCAAACTTCACTCAAATCAAAATTTTCAAAACAAATTTGAGAATGTACTGCCAGAGGCTAGCTCAATGTTTCGAATAGATATGTTTCGTTGAAAGGGAATTCCAAATGATTCCAAAATAGACTTCAGGAATCAGGAGTATATATAACAAATAAAATACTTACAGAACAAAACAATTTCCCTATTTAAAGAAAATGAAGAGACGAAAATGACCTCGTTGTGTTGGAAGTACATACAGGAATAACGTCAGAATAGAAAATCGACATATTAAAAGGAGAGAACATTAGTAGGCGTCTGGATAATATTCGGTTGCAGTTGAACAAAAAAACTGAAATTGAAAAAGAGTATTAGCTCGTTAATGTCTGAACATGAATTCTTGGAAAAAAAAAAAGAAGTTAAAGATTTGTGAGTAAAATCCATTATTAATTCATAATTTCATAATATTTCAAATAATAAAGTTCAATATTATTTGTAAATATAAGAATATTATGTATGATCAAAAGGCATAACAAGCAGTATAGAAAATAAATCTGAATAATTGTTCGTTAGGTGTAGAATTGTGTTATGAGTTGAGTTACGAAAACACAATTCACATACAAGGCATGTAAGTTTCAGAGTTCCTGAGAAAAATACATGGAATGGGCAAAAGTAAGCAGGTGGGGGAGGGGGCCATATATATTACGTACTCATTTGATGGTCCATTTGGAAGAGTGCCATATTTTGGATGATAAATCTTGTCTTCCCATTTGCACCTATATTATTCATTACACAAAATCTTTACTTGCTCTTATTTCTCATATCTCACGTGCTCTCTCAAGATAACATGTATCCCTGTCCCTTGATAATTGCCTAAACATATAGAAACTACGTACCCTGATTCTTAACAAGTAAAACTCATTACATATATACTACTGTCACCACGTAGACAGTTCAATAATCAAGAAAAAACTAATTCGGCCATAGTATATGCAAGCTTGATTTAGTAGCCGACCACCATTGTTTGAGTGAAATTTTCTCGCTCTTCGTTAATTATTTTGTTAGTTTAGGTGCACCCGTAAGACTCAAGAGGGTTCAATACAGTAGCGAATTTAGCATTTTAAAGTAATAAGTGTTCACTATGAATTAGTGCTAGCAAATGATGGGTGGAGCCGGATTGATATAGATGGATTGAATACGTTTTAGGCAACACATATAAAATTTCTGAATCACTCATACTTAATACGGATAAAACATAGATTGAATGACGAAAAATATGAATATTCATATTTTCTTGATTATTATTATTATTATTATTGTGCGGATTCCAAATCACAATATAGGCCGTCAAATTTGGAGTGGTAAATTGAGTATTTTTTTTTTTTTTGTGGCAAGATGAACTAAATGAATTGAAGAAAGAAAAAATAGCAAAGTTAAAGAACAAAAGGAATATTAGGTCATACCAAATTTTTGCGGTCCCTACAACGTTTGCCTGATTACTGAAAAAGGACCCCGTACAATATTGTTATTGGGAAAAAAACTTACCCATCGGGTGTTTAATTACACCAAGCCAGGAAGGCAAATATGTATTTTTTGTACACACCTTATCGCTCAACCATGGTTATAAATTGGTTATATAGTTTAATTTAATGTTAATATCTTGAGCGAATAAGTATTTACCTTGTCGCTGTTTTTAAATTTTTGTCTGATTAATCAATAACATGATTGTTTTATCATCTATCTTGTGAAAATAATATCTAAAATGGATATTTAAAAAGTAGTACTAATAGTTAGTATTATTATATAACAATACTAATATATTATAAAATGGCAAATTAAGTTTTGCCAAGTTAATTTATACTAAGAAAAATTCACCAAAATATCGGGAGTAAGTAGTAAAAGAATTAGGTGGCATTTTCGAAATTCTTTGTTCTTTTTTTTTTTGGGCAAATTAGGTATTTCGTTAAAAGCAGTTTTTGGGAATTGAATTTTTTTTCTGGTTGAAACTCTTGGTCAAAAATTACCCCGAAGCAAACATTGAAGAGAAGTAGAAGTCAGGCGTAGGAGATTGGATGTTAGCACTAGCAAAACAGCTGCACAATTACATCATCGTAGAGTAGAAACCTCAGGAATTGACAGTACATAAATACAAGGGAAGTAGGTAGCTGTAATTCAAACCATGCAACGTGCTCTAGTGATGAATTGGATTCTCTTCTTTCATCTGCAATACATACATTATACGCAGATGACATCTTGTTTTTGTCATTCCTTGTACTACAACTAGGTTAATTAACAAAGTTGGATTTGCTTGTTAAGTAAGTAATAAAAAGGTCAGATGCGTACGTCTGATCACTTATCAGATGTTCAGAGCAAATAAGACTCTCGTACGCTGTCGTGACTGACTCTTGAGTCTTGAGTCAGTCAGTCCCTCGTCACAAATAACGTTTTGCACACGAGGGAGCATCATTGACGTAGACTTACATTGGATTCGCCTTGTCAACTAGCACTACTACACTTACAAATATTTCCTCTTTGGTCAACCTATATCTCTACGACTCTATACTAATTCTCCTATTCTGGACTACTATCATCTCTACGTTAAACAATCACAACTTCACTTCAAATTCCTAAGGAAAATAAATCATCAAAGTAATTGTTTTTAAGTGATTTTGAAGCTAATAGGCAATTTCTAGATTATGAACTTTAGAATCCAGAGGAAGAAGATGAAGAATGTCTAGAAGAAGACTAAAGAGAGGTTAGAGAGAGAATGAGTGAAGAAGATAATGAAATCATTTTCTTTCATAATGAGTGGAGAAGATAATGAAATCATATATTTTTCATATTGATTGAAATAATCGTGTAATTACAATATATATAGTTAGGTAATTAACTGATAATCTGACTCAACTAATTGACCTCTTAACTAACTAATGGACATCTAACTACCGGTAATTAGGAAGACTGAAAAGACTAAAATGCCCTTACACTTTAACACTTATGTTACCTCTTTCTCAACACTCCCCCTCAAGCTAGGAGGTGAGAAAATATTTAGAACTCCTAGCTTGGACATTAGGTGTTCATGTTGAACTCTAGTGAGACCTTTAGTAAGAATGTCTGCAGGCTGATCTTTGCTGGGAATGTACTTTGTTACTATCAACCCTTGTATTATTCTTTCTCTTATAAAGTTGCAATCTATTTCGATATGCTTGGTTCTCTCATGGTATACAGGATTAGCTGCAATCTGAATAGTAGCTTTACTATCACTGTATACCTTAATAGGTAAGGTTACTTCAATGCTAATTTCTTTCATGAGACCTTGTAGCCAAATGAGTTCAGCTACTGTGGCTACAATGCTTCTGTATTCAGCCTCTGCAGAGCTCCTAGATACTGTTGTTTGTTTCTTTGATTTCCACACTACTAATGAGTCTCCTATCTTGATTAAGTACCCTGTTACTGATTTTCTGGAAATTGGACATGCTGCCCAATCTGTATCACAGTAGGCAGTAATGTTGTTGTTTGAACTAGATAATAGAATCCCTCTTCCATGTTGGTTCTTGATATATTTGACAATCCTCATTGCTGCTTCCATATGTGATTTTTTAGGCTGTTGTAAGAACTGACTAAGTGTTTGAATACTGAAGGAAATATCAGGCCTGGTCATTATTTGATAAAGCAGTCTACCTATCAATCTTTGATATGGGTTAATATCAACATGAGGATCATCTGTTAACTGATTTTTGCAGTGATCATCATATTCTCTGGTTGTCAGTTTACCATTAGTTTCTAGTAGAGTAGCAATGGGTCTAGCAACACTCAATCCAAGTTCTCATATAAGCTCCAGAGTATATTTCCTTTGATGCATTAGTATCCCTTGTTTAGATCTTGCAGACTCAATACCTAAGAAATACTTTAGCTCACCCAGGTCCTTCATTTTAAACACTTGATGCAAGCTGTTTTTTGTTTCTTCAATCAATTTCAAATTATCACCTGTTATCAGCATATCATCAATATAAAAAAACCATAGTAGTACCCTCAGAAGTCTTCTTCATAAATAAAGAGTGATTAAACTGACTTTGTTTAAAGTCAGATTTTATTAAAGCTTTAGTTAACTTTGCATTCCATTGTCTTGGAGCTTGTTTTAAACCATACAAGAATTTGATGAGCCAGCATACTTTCTCCCCCTGGATCTTAAATCCTTATGGAAGCTCTATGTAGATTTCATCATATAAATCTCCTTGAAGAAATGCATTATACACATCCATCTGGTGTATGTGCCATTTTTCTTTTGCTGCAATTACAAGAACTGTTCTAACAATCTTCATTTTAATTACTGGAGAAAAGGTTTCTTGATAATCAATTCCCTCTTTTTGACTGTATCCCTTTGCTACTAATCTAGCTTTAAACTTTTTAATTTCACCTGAAGCCTTATACTTCACTTTATAAATCCACTTACAACCTATTGGTGTTTTTCCCTCAGGTAAGGAAACTATGTCCCATGTATGATTATTCTATAATGCATCAATTTCTGTTTTCATTGCTTCTATCCATCTAGGATCTCTTATTGCTTCTGCATAAGTTGTAAGCTCAGTAACACTTGAGGAGGTAGCAATAAAAGCTCTGTATGATGAAGACAAACCTTCATAACTAATGTAGTTTGATATAGGATATGGAACTTTTTGATGAACATTGAGTGACACAAAATCACTTAACCCTATAGGTGGTATTTTTTCCCTATCAGATCTTCTATATCCAGTCTGAACTACTGGATTTGTGTTCTGCATAGATCCTGTAGTTGATATTTCAAGTCTCTCAGAGTCTCTATTTTGAGGTTATTGATATAAACTATCCATGACTTGATTCTCACTAGAATTACCTTGTATAGGTTCAGGAATATGACCAAGTTCTGTTTCCACAATATTATTTGGAGTTTGAACTACTGTCTGATTATGTAACTGTATATAATCAGGTATTGAAAATTGAAGATCTTGTAACTGAGAATTTGAAGTTGAGAATATAGGAGTTGAACAGTCTTTTTTCCTTTTGAAAAGGAAGACAACTTCCTTGAAGACTACATCTCTATTAACAAAGAATACCCTATCCTGTAAGTCATATAATAGATATCCTTTTTGAGTCTCTGCATATCCCATGTGAACTGCAGTTTTGATTCTTGAGGATAACTTGTCATGTTGATGGACTATCTTTGCATAACATAGACATCCTAACACCCTTAAGTGAGTATAGGAAGGTGATTTCTGATATAGGTTTTCATAGAGAGTCTTATTGTTGATGACAACACTTGGAAGTTTGTTTATGAGGTAAACAGCAGCAGTTACACAGTGACCCCAAAACCTTATAGGTATTTCATCTTGGAATCTAATAGCCGTGATGACCTCTAAAATGTGCCTGTCTCCTTTCAGCCACTCCATTTTGTTGAAGAGTGTAAGCACATGAGATTTGAGGAACAATCCCAAACTTCTTAAACATTTCACTGCATACTGAGTTTATAAACTCAGTACCATTATCAATTCTGACAGTTCTAACAATTTTGTCAAACTGAGTTTTAATTAGGACCACAAACTGTTGTAACAAAACACACACTTCTGACTTTTGTTTAAGTAAAAACACCCAAGTCATTCTTGAAAAATCATCCACTACAATTAAGAAGTACTTATTACCATCATATGTAGGAGTCTTGTATGGTCCCCATAGATCCATATGTACTAGATCAAACTTGCTTACAGATTTAATGCTACTGATAGGAAATGGTAATCTTGAATGTTTAGCACTAGGACAAACTACATATTGCTTTACTATATCAACTATAAGATCAGTTTTGCTATGAAGTAACTTTTTGAGAACTGTAGATGAAGCATGACCAAACCTCTTATGCCAAAGATCCACCTCCTTTGTTGTAGTTGAATTATTCTGGTCACTTTCCTTTATTCTAGCTGTTACTGCTAAAGATGTTCCAACCACTTGTCTTTCTAATATATAGAGTCCATCATCCTCCCTACCAATCGCCCTCACCTTCCTACTGAAGATTCCTGAAATACACAGAAATCAGGAAAGAAGGCTGGTGAGCACTGCAATTCCTTTGTCAGTTTAGATACTGATAACAAATTGAATTTAAATGATGGAACATAAAAAACATTAGTAATCGTATTTCCTTCTGATATAGTGCTAGCACCAGTATGTGTCACATATGAAATATCTCCATTTAGCATGAATATTTTCTTTGGTTTTTCAAACTGAATTATAGTAGACTCATTTAACATATTCAAATTAGCCACCATATGGTTTGTGGCTCCTGTATCTATTATCCACTCTTGGAGACTATTGGAGACCATCAGAGCACAATTAATACCTGCTGTGTTGGCTGCAAGAGTTGAAATTGTGCTTGAAGACTGACTGGTTCCAAACTTGTTAAGTATTTGAAGTATTTGATCATATTGCTCTCTTGAGAATGTGCATCCTATTATCTGATTCAATTGGTAGAAATTGAGTTCATTCACAGTCCCTTTGTCCTCAGATCCTTTATTTATACTCATATTAACACTCTATAAATAACCTCTTGCATCATTACAACCACTATATGTCTGTTGCACCATATTGTCTCTCATGACATTGTAGGCATCATTGGTTCTTGTTCTCCCTTTCTTTTTGGTCTATAATCAGGTGGATAGCCCACAATTTTGTAGCAATTTTCTTTGCTATGTCCCTTGAGTTTACAAAAGTCACACTGAACATTGTAGTTTTTCTTGAATATTTGATTTCCTGTGGATCTTGACTACATCACTGCATCAAAACTTCCTGACATCATTGTAGGATTGGCACCTAAAATTTCTATGGCATTTGTTATTGACTTCTGACCTTCATCACTAATTATCACAGCATAATCTTGATTAACCGTAGGTACTGGACTCCTCATTAGAGTCTGACTTCTAGCCTGGGCATACGAGTCATTAAGTCCCATTAAAAACTGATACAACTTAAATTTTTGAAGATATACCACAAACTCCTTAGATTTAGGGCAATCATAACCTGGTGCAGGCACCAAGGTTTCAAACTCTTCCCACATATCCTTAAGTTTTGAGAAGTATACTGAAACAAATGCAGTACTTTGAGACAATATTGCAATTTCTTTATGCAGATTAAATGACCTTGAATCATCTACCTTGTTAAACCTCTCAGATAAAACTTCCCAAACTACTTGGGCACAATAATTGCATTTACTCTCTCCCAGTGATTCCATAGGATTTCTGGAAATGTTTCTTTCTTACATGAGCCATCAATTAATCCTAACTTATTTCTTCCTAGTAAAGAAACATGCATAGATCGATTCTAGATTGAGTAGTTCTCAACACCAGTGAGTTGAAATGAGATGATTTGAATACCGCTCACATCGGCTGGAGACAGGAATAGAGGATGATTATAGTCGACTCCAACTGGTTGATTTCAAGTTCCAATGGTTGAATTTCCAACTCCAGAGTTCAATTGATCCCTTGCATGTTGTTGAGATCCAGATCCACGACCTAAACCTTGTTCGTTTTCCATTGACAAGTATTCACAAGATTTTCGAATTGTTTTTCTGTAAATGAGAAAGATCGATAACACGAGCTAGAATTTCAAGCTCTACTGCTCTGATACCAAAAAGTTAATAGGCAATTTCTAGATTATGAACTCTAGAATTCAGAGGAAGAAAATGAAGAATGTCTAGAAGAAGACTAAAGAGAAGTTAGAGAGAGAATGAGTGGAGAAGATAATGAAACCATATTCTTTCATATTGATTGAAACAATCGTGTAATTACAATATATATAGTTAGGTAATTAATTGATAATTTGACTCAACTAATTGACCTCTTAACTAACTAATGGACATCTATCTACTAGTAATTAGAAAGACTGAAAAGACTAAAATGCCCTTACACTTTAACACTTATGTTACCCCTTTTTCAACAGATTCTTCTGGTATGTCTACTTAGTAATTGTGCTGGTAAAAGATAGTACTCCTAATAAATAGAGTATGTAATAGACAAATCTAGTTGCGTGCAAATTAACCCGCCATTATCCAATAAAAAAATTGAACCTTAAAATTGTTTACATTTAGAGTCGTTTGATATGATGGATAAGCAAACATAATTATGGGATAAAAATTTTGTACAGCCTTATCCCTTGTTTAGCTATTAATCGCGGGATAAGTTATCCCAGGACTAATAATAGTACCGGGATAACTTATACCTACTACGGGGTAGAATAATAATCCCACAATCAGTTATCCCAGGATAAAGTAATAATGTTAACAATTCTAGGATTAATACAACATACCAAGCAGTTAATAAGAAATAATACCAGTATAATTAATCCTATAAGGGGTCGTTTGGTTGGAATAGGGCTCATGCCGGTATAATTAAGTTATGCTGGTATACGTTATGTTGGGATAAGTTATGCTGGGATTAGTTATGCTGGAATTGTTGTTTATTCATTGTTTGGTATGTTGTATTAAGAATGCCAATTGTATAATTTTTAAGAAGAAGATATAAGTTATACATGTGCTAATTACCCCACCCTCTATAAGGTATAAGTTATCCCGGTGTTAGTTTAACACCGGGATAACTTATACCTGATTTGCTAACCAAACAGAGTATTAAAGTGGTATTAACTTTTTATACCACCCCTATACCTTCTTATACCTCATACCAAACGAACCCTAACTAATCCCAAAGTAACTTGTCTTCAAACCAAACGACTCATTTGGGCTCGTTTGGTATGAGAGATAAGGAATAATTATTCCCGGGACAAAATTTAAGAAGAGTTTATTTCATATTTGGTTGGTAGAAAATTACAGTATAATTAATCCTAATATTAGTTACCCCAGGATTATAGTTATTTTTTTATCCCCAAAGAAAGATGGAATTACTAATTCCGAAATAATTAATCGTGGAATAACTTCTTTCCAACCAAACAACCACTTAGAAAATTACTTAAACCGTTACACCACATTGACAATATACTGACAAAATAACCAACCAAACAACCCCTTAGAAAATTACTTAAACCGTTACACCACATTGACAATATACTGACAAAATAATCTCTCTCTCTTTTTCATTTTATACTATACTTTCGTTTTACTAATATTTAAAAAAGAATGATATATTTTTTCATTTGAAAATAGCTTAACTTAAAATATTATTATCTTACCCTTAATGACATGCTAATTTTATATTGATAGAATGTCATGCTAGGTTAAAACCACAGGTTCTAAAACTTTTTTTTTATTTCTAGTACTCAATAAAATACTACCACACATAAAAAGAAACTGAAGGAGTATCTTTTTTAGTATTCCATACGTTTCAGCTTATGCATCAAACTTTTATTTTTAGTCTATTTTAAAATTCTTATAATTAGCAAGTACTTATTAATTCTTACATTCCTATTTTTACCTTTCACAACATTCTCTTAAAGGAATAATTTTGACATGTTTAAGACCACAAAATTTAAAAATATTTGTAAATATTATACATACGCTTCAGTTTTAAGATCTTAAAAATGTAAAAGTTTTCTTAATATTATGAGGGAGTAATAGTTTAATCTCGGAGGCCGGGATTGTTGCTCTATATATGGTTTTAGCTGCTCACAACAAATTTCCCAGGATGTGATAGCGTGTGTTTTCAGCGCAACTAATCATATTTTAGTACGTACAAAGAAGTGCTACTAGACTCATCTGTCAGTTTTGTAGATATATTCAGATCACTTAAGTAGGTATTCGTGAATGCGTATTGTGTTCTTTCTTACGATAGGTTTATTTTGGTGAAAGACTTCCACTCCTACTGGCTTAGCACACCAGCCTGCCAATGCTACTGCTAGAACTGTACCAATCACATGGTTTCTTCAAATTGCGGAGTCATTACCTCACGGGTCTATATACAACGTGTACATATTTTAAAATAAAAATAAAAAATATGTATTTTGTATATATATATATATATATATATATATGTATGTATGTATGTATGTATGTATGTATGTATGTATGTATGTATGTATGTATGTATGTATGTATGTATGTATGTATGTATGTATGTATGTATGTATGTCTCAAAGTAATAGTGGATTCGGTGTTATGAAATATTCGTACTCATTGATTCTGTTGTAAATTTTTAACAGGAATCTTTGGATGGATCAAGTAAAACCAATTAATTGTGTCCTAAAAGCACCACTTTGCGCTCGAACAGTTTCGCCAGAAGTTTCAGTGTAGAGATATAAATTCATTCTCAATGTGTGGTCTCACCTCACGAGCTTTCGTAATATCGTAAATTTCGGTCTTATAAGTGAATTATTTGGTGCTGAAATGTCTATAGATCAGAAGTTTCGTCCAAAGAGTGACATACTCGAATGGAGTCGCTTGATGCCGAGAGATAAATATGAAATTTCTGCAGTCAGCATCGTTTCTTGTGACAGAACTTAGTGTACCAAAAGGGAGATTTGCACTGGGATCTTTTGTCACCATTAGTTTAAAAGGGTTTTGCAAAAGATTCATAGCCAGAATTATGTAGTAAATAAAATCCTTAAAAAATGACCATGATTTCAAATTGATGGGACAAACTTGACTATTAGGATTTTTGGTCAAATTATCACGACCCGAATTTTCCGCCATCGGGAGTCGTGATGGTGCCTACTAATGTGAGCTAGGCAAGCCGACTTTTGAACAATTTACCTATTTCCCATTTTAATCCTTTAACAATTTTGAACAATAATTTAAAGAAAGCGGAAATTATAACAGGGGGAAGAAAAATAATAAAAATACTGAGTATATCTAATACAACTGTTTGAACAAGACTACCCAGAACTGGAGTCACAGCTTCACAGACGTTCTAAGAGTACTACAAACAAAGTCTGAAAGATAAATAGTACATTGTTTCTGAAATAAGTAATTGAAACAGGCTAAAGAGATAGATGGAGACGCTAGGGCCTGCAGACACATGCAGGACTACCTTGGATCTCCGTATCGACTGAAGGCAGCCATCCAAACTAAGGTCGAAAAGCTGCTGCTCCGGGATCTGCACACAATGCAGAGTGTAGTATCAGCACAACCGACCCCATGTGCTGGTAAGTGCCTAGCCTAACCTCGTCGAAGTAGTGACGAGGCTAGGACCAGACTACCAAATAAACTTGTGCAGTTAAATCATATACAGCGAAAAAGAAGAACAGTAATATACAGTCAAAAATGGGAAGGAGAAACATGCTGCGGGGAAACATCAATTAAGAATAGAAAGACGGAAAGTAAATACAAGAAATACCATATCTCAACTATCAACAAAAATCAGGAATCAAACAAGTGCACGGCATCACCCTTCGTGCTTTTACTCTCGTCCTCACTATAAAATCAGTATAATCGGTACGGAATGGTACATCGCGCGGCACGACATCACCCTTCGTGCTTTACACTCTTCCTCACAAAATCATACACGACATCACCCTTCGTGCTTTAATGCTCTTCCTCACTCAAAAAACAATCACAAACAATAGGGTAAATAAATAAATGAAATTACAAGAAGAATCCCGGTAAGGGAACAATGGTTCAACAATCAAGTCCCGGCAAGGGAACAACATCAAAACATCAACATCCCGACAAGGGAGATAGCATAAAAAACAACAATATCCCGACAAAGGAGGCAACAATAAGATTCTCTTCTCTTTTTCACTTTTACTTCATAAGTTACTTCACAACTTGAGCCAATGCTCTAAAAGGGTACAATTACCTCTTATACTTTTACCTTTCATTATACAACTTGAGCCAACACTCCTCAATGTTCAAATATCACTATTACTTCCACAAACTTTGCCCAACAATAGAAATAATCATCAAGGCATGAATAATACAACGAAATCAAGATAATCATGATATAAGACTCACAGTCATGCTTGACACCAACGTATAAATACTCGTCACCATGCCTATACGTCGTACTCAACAAATACCACATAACAAATAGGACTCGACTCCTAATCTCTCAAGCTAAGGTTAGACCAAACACTTACCTCGATGCAACAAACACAATTCAAGTCCCAGCTATCGCTTTACCCCTTGATTCCACCACCAATTTGCTCGTATCTAGCCACAAGTTACTTAATTACATCAATAAATGCTAATTGAATCAATTCTAATGCATGGAAATAAGTTTTCTAAAGTTTTGCCCAAAAAGTCTAAAATCGCCCCGGGTCCACAGGGTCAAAACTCGAGGTTCAATCCAAAACCCGATTACCTATTCCCCCACGAACCCAAATATATAATTTATTTTAAAATCGGACCTCAAATCGAGGTTCAAATTCCCAAAATTTGAAAAACCTAGGTTCTACCCAAAACACCCAATTTTCCCCATGAAAACCATTGATTTTGAGTTGAAATCATGTGAAAAGATGTTAAGGATTGAAGAAAACTAGTTATAAATCACTTACAATCGATTAGGAAGAAAAGTTGCCTTTGAAAAATCGCCCTAGGGGGTTTATGTTTTGAGAAGATGTGAAAAATGGTGGAAAATACGTCTAACTTATGAACTTACAGGTTGCAGGTATCGCAATTGTGACCAGGATTCGCAATTGCGAACCCAAACTCTGCTGTTATCGAATTTGCGAAGTCACTTTTGCAAACATTTTGTCGTATTTGCGACGACTGGCCAACATGGGTAACATCGCATTTGCGATGGAAAACTCGCATTTACGATCAGGCCTGCCCAGGCCTTTGTTCGCATTTGTGATGGACTTCTCGCATTTGCGATCCAGGCTTCGCCAGACCTGCAACATATCAGCAAATTCCTAAGTGCAAATTTCACTCCGTGGGCTATCCAAAACTCACCCGAGCCCTCGGGGCTCCAAACCAAACATGTACACCAACCTAAAAATATCATACGGACTTGCTCGTGCATTCAAATCACCAAAATAACATCAACAACTACGTATTATCAAAACTATAAAATCACTTGAGAACATCAAATTTTCCGATTTTCTCAAATAAGGTCCGATTCACGTCATTTCAAGTCCATTTCTTGCCAAATTTCACAGACTCATCTTAAATCTCATATAAGACTTGTACCGGGTTCCGGAACCAAAATACGGGCCCGATACCATCAAGTTTTAAACACATTTCATTTCCAAAAAACTCATAAATATTCTAGAAAATAATTTTCTTTAAAAATTTATTTCTCGAGCTTGGTACCTAAGAATTCGATTTTGGGTATATGTCAAAGTCCCATATTTTTCCACAGACCCTTCGGGACCATCAAATCACGGGTCCGGGTCTATTTACCCAAAATGTTGACCGAAGTCAACTTAAATTCATTTTAAAGGCGTCGTTTCTCATAGATTTTCACATAATGGCTTTCCGGCTACGCGCCCAAACTGTGCACGCAAATTGAGGTGATGCAGAAAGAGGTTTTTAAGGCCTCAAAATACAGATTTTTTTTAAACAAGTGATGACCTTTTGGGTCATTACACAAATCCTGATGGATCACCAGATTAATTTGACCACAAATCTTGACCAATCAAGTTGATAGCAGAACTTGCCTTGTCACAAATCCTAACGTATTGTTGGATGCGTCATCAAAATTTGACCACAAATCTTGATGGATCACCATAACTTACTATGTAAATTTTTTTACCAATACGTTTTTGTTTGGCGAAATACATAAACAACCCCTTTAAATTGTCTACAATGATCAAACAAATACCCCAATTGACCCCTTTATCATCGAGACACTTCAAGTGTCTATTTGGCATATCAAGTAAATACATGTCGCTGATGTGGCATATGCGTGATTGCTAACCAAATTTTGAGCGCGTGATACGTTTTTGCAGCTTAATTTTTTTTTAAAGAAAAAAAAACATGAAATACCTCAACTTAGCCTCTCTTCTTCTTTCAAGTGCAACCCACCATGAAACCACCATAGATTCCCTGAAAATCTGCCACTAAAGCTTCAACTAAGCCACCTTAATCACCAAAAAAATATCGTCTTTCATCACAAAACTTACTGCCCATAACCTCCATAGCTCCGCCTATTTCTATCAAGCCAAAAATAAGCCCGAGCTAGCCGAAAGAACTAGTGAAAATCGCAGTAACAATAGCTGCGAAAAACCACCAAATCTTCACTAGATAAACGCATTTTTCATCTAACAATACCTTCATTCCAATGGAAACACACAAACAATAATCAATTATTTGAATCGACCGATAATTTTACACCAAAAATAATAAATTAGAAAAATAAAAGTGAAATAAGCCCAAATTCATAACCAAGAAAATGATGGAGAGAGAAGACTGAACATTCCAGTAGAATCGTTTCTTTCGGCTTTTCTTGGAGGTCAATTTTTCGATGAAAGAGATGAGCTTTTTCCAGCGAGGCCTGTCAATGATTCCATAGTGGATTCTCTGCTTTGTCTATTCTCTTTTGTTTCATATTTGTATTAGTTTCATGGAAAGAATTTAGATTTTCAAGTATGGATGGGTAAATTTTAAGTATAAGGCATGTTGGAGAAGAAGGTGGAAAGGGGAAGGGATCTAATGAAAAGAGTTGTGTTTAATTAGTTGGATGGAGGGTAGATTTGGGAAAAGAGGAAGGATACGCAGAAGAGGATCAGAAGAAAGAAGATGAATGGGGGTGGGGGTGGGGGTGGGAGTGGCGCTGGTTTTGGGTGGAAGGAAGAAGATGAAGTTGAGGGGGGATGAGAGGGCACTGCTTTGGGTTAAAAGTTAGGGGAAAGGTTTTTTTTCTTCTTTAAATTCTGTTTCTTTTTTTTTATTAATGTTGGCCCAAGTAAAGGTGAAGTTTTGAAGACTGACAAAGGAATTCAGACATGGACCAAGTTCATCTTGTGAAGCACAGTTATGATCAACTTAAACATGTGAGATGCACGTGAAGAAGATAAACTTAACTTACCAGAAATGATATCTCCTGATCCTGATCGAAAAGGTTGCATATTGGATAAGGAGAAAGTCTCCTTACACAAAGAGAAACACTGCTTAAGAAATGGATAGAGTTAGAGGATGAGGCCAACTAGAACTCTTCCACCAAGGAAGAGTAGCATCTGTATTCTAGTCAATCTTTTTTTACTAACTCCATAAATATCAGTGTTGTTCTCTTTTACAAGTAATGCACATAAGTAGAAGTTACACGTGAATTGAGAGCAAAATAGCAAGGCAATTTTGCAAGCAATTTATGTGTGATTCAAGCGTGCAATACTGAAGCTACTTGAACCAGATAGAAGAACCTGTTCCAAGCGTCTGTCTTTTTATTCTAGTTCAATTGTAGTAGGTGTTTTAATATTGTACTTTTCAACTTTATCTAGAAGTAATTGTATTAGGTACTTAGAGTTTTCAAGTTAGAGTTAACTTGAAGTTGTCGCAACAGTTGAGGCTATGTGCTAAAACGGATTAGAGTTAATCCTAGATTTACAAAAGAGTTTTTGTAAATGCAGTTTTTGGCTCAGTGATTTTAGTGGAGAGTTTGGGAAAATCCTACTGGAAGGTAGGTCATAGTTTTTTTGCCTTTTGAGCCAGGTGTTTTCCACGTAAAATCTCCGTGTTATTTAATTTTTATATTTATTATTTCGCAACAGTAGTAGTTGGAACACATAGAAGAATCAGGTCCTTCTATAATCAAGTTAAACGAAAAATTTGGCACCACACAAATCATCCCCCCCTTGTGTGGGGTATTGAAGTATAGAACGTCAATTGGTATTAGAGCAGGTTATCCTTGAAGAGGCTAACACCTTAGGAGCAGATCAAGATGAGTGCATCACCTCGAAATTGGAAGGACAATCCACTGCTAGGCCTCCACTCTTTAATGGCCAGTACTATTCTTGGTGGAAGAACAGGATGAGAGACCACATCATATGAGAAGATTATGAACTTTAGGATATTGTTACTGATGGTCCCCTGGTACTAAATAGAAGAATGCTGAAGGAGTGGATGTGCCAAAGACTAGAGCTGACTGTACTACTGATGATTTGAAGAGGTGGGAAAAGAATGCCAAGGCCAAGAAATGGCTTGTGTGTGAACTAGGTCTAGACGAGTACAACAGAATTCAAAGCTGTACTATTGCTAAGGATATCTGGGACACTCTACAAGTGGACCATGAAGGAACTCCTCAAGTAAAGAGATCAAGAGGAACACTGTTGTATTCTCAATATGAGAATTTCACCATGAAGGAAGGAGAAACCATCCAAGAGATTTACACAAGGTTTAAAACACTAACAAATGAACTTAAGTCTCTTGGAAGAATTATCCTTGAAGAAGACAAGGTTGAGAAAATCTTGATAAGGGTCTTGCAGTAACTTGGGAAAGCAAAATCACTGCTATTCAGGAATCAAAGAACATTGCTACTCTCAAGTTAGATGAGCTGATTAGAAATCTCACTGCCTATGAACTGAGAAGGCAAACCATGAAGATGGATGGACCCATGACGGAAAGAAGCATGGCTCTTAGAATAGTTGAAGGTGCAGACTTAGAGGATGATGAAATGGCTATGATCACAAAGGATTTCAAGAAATACCTAATTAGAGGAAAGGGTTCTTCAAGAGGCGCAACTTTTAATAAACAAAGGGCTTCTGAAAAACAGACCAACAGGGGCTGCTACAAATATGGTAAGACTGACCACATGATCAAGAATTGTCCTCAATGGGAAATTGAATGGAAGAAAGAAAGGGCTGACTGAAGAAACAGGAAGAAGGAACAGGTTTAACCCAAGAAGAACAAAGGATCAACAAAGGCTATGGTTGCTGTTTGGGGAGAAAGCCCAGATGAGGATTGGAAAGATGAAACTGGAGATGAACAAGAACTTATGGCCATTGGAGAATCAGATGATGAACAAGAGGTAAGTGTGATTCATCTCAAAGATAAGATTAAATTTTTGCCTAAAGAAAAGCTATCTGAATTACTGCTAGACTTCATTGATGAGTCTAAGGTCATAAACAATGAGAAGGAACATCTGTCTAGGGAATGTGTGATCCTAAAAGCTAAGTGCAAAAATCTGGAACTCAAGGCTAGTGGAAGTGATAGTAAAAATACTAAGTTGAAGAACCAAGTTCTTGAACTTGACACCACAGTCTTAGAACTTAGATCTGAAAATTTAAAACTAAAATTAGGAACATGTAAAAAGAAAGTTGATCACACATACCTCACCTTAGAAGAAAATCAAGAAAAAATAAAGGATGAGTTGTACAAGAGAGATGAGCAGATAAGAGTCCTAAAAGAAGATCTAGGCAAGGTGAAGCATGAACTAGACAAAACTTGCAAATGGAATAAGTCCTCTGATGCATTATCTTGGCTACAAGAGCATCATAGTAGCAATAAGAGAGGACTTGGCTATGGGACCCCAGCACCTAAGTGGGATTCCAAAAGCAAGTACATCACACTTTCTGAGAACAAAATCTACACACATTGTGGCAAGACTGGTCATTACAAAAGTGAGTGTAATGCAAAAGAAAAGGCCAGTCAAAAGAACAAAATCTTTGTTCAAGGGAAAAATAGGCTGCCTAGATGGGCTAAAAAGAATTTAATTCACCCCTTTGCCTATAGAAAGGGACCCAAACTAGTTTGGGTTCCTAAGACTAACCCCTGATTTCGTTTTGCAGGTCCAATTGAAGGAAAGTAGCCAAATATGGTACATGGATAGTGGCTGCTCAAAGCGTATGACTGGAAGTAAGAACCAGGTCCTTCTTGAGAACCTAAAAGGAGGTAATGTCTCCTTTGGAAATAGTAAGAAAGGTGAGATCATTGGGGTTAGAAAGATAGGTAAGACAGACTCACATTCCATTGAGAATGCCTACTTGATAGATGGCTTGAAATATAGCCTAATCAGTGTATCACAACTGTGTGACAGAGGTAACTTGGTAGCATTCACTTCTACCAAATGTTTTGTCATAAATCTTACCACTGACAAGATTGTTTTGCAGGGAAAAAGAGTTAACAGTATTTACATTGTAGATTTGTCCACTCTTTCAGAAAATGAACTCACTTGCTTAAGTGTGTTGGACAATGATCCCCTCTTATGGCACAAAAGACTTTATCATGCAAGTCTAAGCCAACTCAACAAATTAGTATCCACGGACTTGGTGATAGGGTTACCTAACATCAAGTTTAAGGAAGACAAAGTTTGTGAGGCTTGTGCAAGGGGGAAGCAGGTAAGATCCTCTTTTAAAAGCAAGAAAGTGGTAAGCATGACCAGGTCGATGGAACTGGTTCATATGGATCTCTGTGGTCCAATGAGAACATTAAGCAGATGTGGTAAGAAATATGTGATGGTGCTTGTTGATGATTACTCTAAGTTTACTTGGACATTATTTTTAACATCTAAGGATGAAGCATTTGACATGTTTATTGCCTTTGCTAGAAAAACTCAGAAACAACTAGGTAATCAACTTGCATCAATTAAGTCAGATCATGGAACTGAATTTGAAAATGCTAAGTTTGTTGAATTTTGTGATGAGCATGGTATAGATCATAATTTTTCTACCCCTAGGACTCCTCAATAAAATGGAGTAGTTGAAAGAAAGAATAGGACTCTTGAAGATATGGCTAGGACTATGCTTCTTTCTAGTAAACTACCACATAGCTTCTAGGCAGATGCTGTAAATACTGCATGTTACATCATTAATAGGTGCATGACTAGACCTCTTGTAGAGAAGACTCCCTATGAGTTATTTAAAGGGAGAAAACCAAATATATCGCATCTTAGGGCATTTGGATGTAAGTGCTTTGTGCACAATAATGGAAAGGACTCCCCGGGTAAGTTTGATACCAGAAGTGATGAGGGAGTATTCTTGGGATATTTTTCACATAGAAAAGCTTATAAAGTGTACAACAAAAGAATTTTGTGTGTAGAAGAAAAGTGTACATGTGGTTTTTGATAAATCTAACATTCTTTCTAAGAGACAGGAACATGGAGATGAAGCTATTGGGCTGGTAAAAAAATTGAGTGAAGTCATAGCTCAAGCTGAAGTTGCACCAAAAGAAGGAACATGTGATGGAACAAGTTCTTCCATCTAGGGCAACCTGACAGGGGGAACTGAACAAAGAAGAAGTGAATCTAATTCCCAAATAGAACCTGTCCATGAGCATGTTCCTCAACAACAGAACATGAGAGAAACTCCAAATAGAAATCAGTTGGTTGTGAAACCTTACAAGTATCAAAGTTCTCATCCCATTGAGAACATCCTTATTGACCCAACTTCTGGAGTTAAAACTAGATCTCAATAAGAATCTATGTGCTTTTGATGCATTCTTATCTCTTATTGAACCTAAAAATGTTGCTGAGGCTTTGCAGGATGCAGACCGGGTGAATGAAATGCAAGATAAACTCAATCAATTTGAAAGAAGTCAAGTGTGGCATCTGGTCGCAAGACTCAAAGATAGATCAGTAATTAGTACTAAATGGGTCTTCAGAAACAAACTTGATGAAGATGGAACGGTTACAAGGAACAAGTCAAGGTTGGTAGTCCAATGTTATAGCCAAGAGGAGGGCATATACTATGATGAGACCTTTGCTCCAGTTGCAAGACTGGAGGCAATAAGACTCCTCATAGCCTTTGCAACACACATGGAATTTACCCTTCACCAAATGGATGTGAATAGTGCCTTCCTAAATGGCTACTTAAAGGAAGAAGTCTTTGTCAAATAACCTCCAGGGTTTGAAAGTAAAGAGTGTCCAGATCATGTATACAAACTAGACTAGGCCATATATGGACTCAAGCATGATCCTAGAGCATGGTATGAACACCTATCCAAATTCCTGCTTGAACATGGATACAAAAGAGGTAAGATTGATAACTCTTTATTCTTGAGGAAAAAAGGTAATGATCTACTAGTAGTATAGATATATGTTGATGACATAATATTTGGGGCAACCACTGAAAAACTCAGTAAGGAATTTGCTAAATTAATGTGGAGTGAATTTGAAATGAGTATAATGGGTGAGCTTAACTTCTTCTTAGGCTTATAGATCAAACAAAACCCAAATGGAACCATGATCCATCAGCATAAATATGCAAAAGAGTTGATTACAAAGTTTAAAATGGATGAATTAAAGGAAATAGACACACCCATTGCAACAACTACTAAATTAGACATAGATGAACCTGGATCATCTGTTGATCAGAAGTTGTATAGAGGTATGGTTGGTTCACTTTTGTATCTTACTACTAGCAGACCTGACATTGTCTTCAGTGTAGGACTTTGTGCTCGTTTTCAAGCAAATTCTAAGGAATCCCACTTCAATACTGTCAAGAGGATACTGAGATATTTGAAGGGCACTACTGACCTTTGCCTTTGGTACCCTAAAGGTAGTAACTTTAATCTAGTAGGATATGTTGATGTTGACTATGTAGGTTTCCTTGTGGATAGGAAAAACACCTAAGGTATGGCTCATTTTATTGGTTCATGTCTAGTTTTATAGGCCATTAAAAAGCAGAATTCAATGGCCTTATCCACTGCTGAGGCTGAGTATGTTGTTGCTGCCTCTTGTTGTGCTCAACTGTTGTGGATCAAACAATAGCTGATGGATTTTGGCATTGATGTTGGTTGTATCCCTATTTTTTGTGATAACACTAGTGCTATTAGTATGACTAAGAACCCAGTTCATCAGAAGAGGACTAAGCACATAGATGTTAGATATCACTTCTTAAGGGACAACTATGAGAAATGATTGATTGCTATAGAATTTTATGCTACTAATAAGCAGATTGCTGACATATTTACTAAAACACTAAGTAGAGAAAGCTTTGAAAGGAACATGTTAGAATTAGGGATGATTAAGTTCACCTAATGGGATCAGCTCAGAATGCACAATGAAAAAAATGATTTTTTTAGCTAGGAAATCTGGAACTTGTGTAAATATCTAGATTAATTTTTACTCAGTTTTATACTGTAAATAGTATACTCTTGTGACATGTGTTGATATGACTCACTGATCTCTAACAAATTTCTCTACTTTGGTAAATAGAGTCATGATCAAGAGGATTCTAAATGAAGAACCCGGTTCATCAGAATAACGAGGCGTGTTTTCTATACTCTGCACAATTAGAAATATAAATATTTAAATTATGAGTAGAGTCCTACCTATGTTCAAAAATATTAGAAAATCCTATCCGTTTATTTTTTAAACCAGTTCTGTCTCTACTAGAATTCTCACCACATAAATTGCCTACAATCTAGGGAAGCTTAAAAGCTCATTCAACCTGAAATTTCAGGTTGATTGGACTTCTAATTGACTGCAAAAAGATACCGTTAGTCATTAATTAAGTTTCTCTCTTTAAAAACCCATAATCGCCTTCTGCCACCCTCATTGTTCCAAAACCGTCAAAATTTCTTTTACTCTCAACTGTTCTCTCTTCCAAAAGCCAAACTCACAAATTCTCTCACGAAATCAGTCACAATGTCGAACCCTCAAGATAACCCAGGCACTCCTACACAACCTACCTTTTTTGATTCCTCCACACCTTCTCAATCCAGTACAACCCCCCAGCCTATGAGGAGACGTGTTAAGATGCTCGCTCGTAAAACTGTGGCTATAGGTGCACTGTCAAAAATATTGAACGCACAATTGAAGGCTATCCAAGCCCAAGAATATGAACACTCAGACAATTCCTTCAAGTCTGCAAGTGAGGGGGAAGGAACTGGGTCTTCTGATTTTGAGAAGATTCAGAGTTCCCCTTTTGAGGTACGTTCCGTTTTGGTTGAAAGTGTAGAAAATAGGTTTGTTCTTATTGGGTCTATTAGAAATATGGAAATGCTTGAGTTGAGAAGGAGATGAGGTAAAAATAAAAATGAAAAAGAAAAAGAGAGTGAGGGTGCAAGCTGTGATGTGAGGGGAACAAGGATAGAAGTGGTTGATTCGTCACCCACCTCTGAGATGGTTAGACCAACAATTTGTGGGACTGGGGATGAAATTGTAGGAGAAAGTGTCAAGAAAATAGGGGGAATTGGATAAGGGGAGATTGCTGAGGGTTTGGTAAATTTAAGTTCTCATGTGGATGAACCCGGTTCATCTATTGAAAAAACCCTAGCAGACTTTCTGAAGAAAGTAGGTGCTAGTTATAATCCTAAGAAAAGGAGAACACCAACACCTAAGGTTCCCAACACTACAAAGAATACCAAGAAAAGAAAGGCTAAATCCCCAACAACTACTGAAATTCCCTTGCCAAAGGGGAGAGCCACAAGAAGTATGGTGAAACAGAGTGAGAGTGAATTACAAAAGGCTTTGGATGAAAGCAAGAAGAAGAGGATGGATAAAGGAAAAGCTAAGGTTGCAGAGTCCTCTGAGGCTGTTGATGGTTAGGAGATAGAACAGGTCCATCAGGAGGAACATACAACTGTGGAGGTTCAGACCCCCAAGCCTAAAAAGACTAAGACTTCTTCTAAGAAGTCTTCATCTGTGTCTGAGACTGCTGAACCTTCATTGGCCAAGAGGACAAGGTCTGCAGTGAAAAATAAACAAGTTAGAATTACTGAGGAGGAGGAATGGAGTGGTGAAGAAGAGAGTAAATCTGATGATGAATAAGACAAGCTGGCTAAGTTTGGCAAGAGAAAAATCTTAAAGGGTAGACTTCTGAAGGATTTGGTGGAACCAAGGATGGTTCGATTGGTTGATGCTTTAGCTACTCAAGGTTGGAAGGACATAGCCCTTCAGTTGGATGGTAGGTTGACCAGGAATGAGATCATTGAATTCATGGCCAATGTAGAGGTCAAGGATGGCAGAGTTACCAGCCAAGTGAAAGAGGTTCAAGTGACCTTCGATGCAGAGAAGCTGGGTGAGATTCTTGACATCCCTGTTGAGGGATATGATGACTATACAAGGCAAAGATGGCCAAGTTTGGACTCCCTTCCTACTGCCCTTGCAATCACCAGGAGATTCTTTGATGTCTCAAAAGTGAATGAGGCCAAAGTTGTTCATAAGAGTGAAATGAAGCCATAACACAAAGTTCTATTTGAATTTGTCAACAAGTGCTTGCTGCCTAGGCAGAAAAGAAGGCACATTGATAAATATATGGACTTGGTGTTGATGGAGTGTCTTGAAAGTGGAAGGCAGATCAACTGGCCTGCATTTATTATCAAGCTACTAGACAGGGTTATCAATGGCTCCAAAGCCCATGCTACTCCTTATGGGTTTATGGGATCGGGTTGCACGCCGCAACATGTTTTACTAATTTATGGCTGAGTGAGGTCGAGGTCCTGATTGATTTATGCCATGATTGGCTTGTTATAGAACTTGGGCTGAAGAACCCTTCTAGAGTTTGCACACCCCTAGTGAGCGCAGGTACCTGCTGAGTGCAAGTGTCGAGTGCTGAGTGATGGTGAGGTTTGCCTGATGGGCTGTATATGAGTGATGGTGAGGTTTGCCCGAGGGGCTGTATATGAGTGATGGTGAGGTTTGCTTGAGGGGCTGTATATGAGTGATGATTAGGTTTGCTCGAGGGGCTATATATGAGTGATGTTTGCCCGAGGGGCTGTATACTAGTGATGTTTGCCCGAGGGGCTTTTATGATTTCATCATTTTGCTCACTTTTGAAATGAACTTTTGTTCAAAAACTATTGAAAGATGTTTTTAAATGATTTTTACTGGAACTGGATTTAAACAAGCTGATTTGATTTAAACTATGGTTTTAAAAGCATACCGTATTTTACTGAGTTTTTGTAAAATGAACTATACTTGCATTATTGATCGTCACTACTTCTCGGTCTTTATTTACTGTTGTTACTTACTGAGTTTGCATACTCACGTTACTCTCTGCACCTTATGTGCAAATCCAAGCATTTCTGAAAATGGTAGCCGATGTTGTTTATTCAGTTGCAGATCTATTAAAGTTAGCAGGTAGCTACCCGGTGATCACAGCCCTGCATTCCTCCTTCCTTATCTTCCCTTAGTTGTATTTGATTTAATCCCAGACTATATTAGTCTTGATATTTTCAAATAGTTGTAGTAGTTGCTCATGACTGGTGGCACCCGATGTAAGGCTTTCTTTTCCGCACTTTTGTTTTGATTTGAACTCCTTATGAATATTTTATATTAAATAGCTTTGGAATTGTCTTTGAAATGAGAATATCAAATTATTTTGGAAATGTGTCGGCTTTCCTAGTACCACTTTAGGCACCATCATGACAGAGTTAGTTTTTGGATCGTGACAAGTTGGTATCAGAGCCTAGGTTACATAGGTCTCACAAGTCATGAGCAGGTTTAGCAGAATCTTGCAAATCGGTACGGAGTAGTCTGAGCTTATCTTCGAGAGGCTGCAGAACCTTTAGGAAATTACACATTCTTGAATCCTTATCTTGCGGCATTAATTCAGCTTGAAGCGTAACTCATTGAATTCCTTCCAAGCATTCATGTGTGCACATGAGTGCTCGATATCAGCTGTGCATCGACGACTTGTGAGTTCCATGGTTGAGGTGTAAGATGTGATTTTGGCGTGTTAATGATGGGTCGGTCTGGAGGACTTGAGGCCGGGTTTTGTCTGTGGCTTGAGTACTGGGATTTTGATTGTGTGAGCATGTGCATTTGGGACTTATATGTCCGTTTGTGTCTTTATTGGTGGGATTTATGACTGGATGACTATGGGGTGAGTATGATTTGATTGCGAGATGTGTTCAAATTGTTTGAATGTGACAAAAAGAGTTTGCTGGAGATATAGCAAGGACTATTGGGTGATTGACTTCTGTCTTGAGTTGTCGTATGGCCTCGAGTATGGGTGTATTGAAGGAACTCTTTTATAGTTTAGTTGTGGAATTAAGTAATCTTCATTTTGTGGTATGAGTTCAGATTCAAGGGGATTAAGTGAGTGCATAATAGTTATGATTATGGAGGATTATAGAGAGATACAAGTTTGAGGCTAAGCAGGTGGGTTATCTTCTACGGGGAGTTCTGAGGATTGTGTGATCCCTATGTTGTTTGTTGGGAGTCCTCTTTTACAAGAGAAATATGTATGTTGCAATTTGAGTTTGGATCTCTTATGAGAGTGGGTTTGACTGTTACGAGGGTAAATGCAAGATTTGCAAATGATTTGAATTACTAGATGGGTTGTGTTGCATGAGCTTATGAAGGATTTAGTTGAATCTCACTATGGTATTATGACAGTAATAGAGTATGGGAATTGTGAGTTTTTTGTGTTTTGATCTATGGCTTTGAGCCAAGTGGGGGAGTCTGCTATTGATAAGTTGATTGCACGGCTAAGTGTCGTATTAGTTTCAGTTTGAGGTATACTAGTGAATTAGTTATGACTTGCAAAGGTTGAGATTAAGGATGACTCGAGTAAAGGGGATTTCTAGATACAAGTTGTATTGGGCTTTACGAGTATATGAGAATTATGGAATGATTTGAGTGTTATTGGTGAAAGATGTAATGTGTGTGGAGCAAAAAATTTATCTGGTTGCATTAAGGTGGGGTTAATTTCTTGGGTGTTGGAGTGCAAATGGGGCACAGGTCGATTGATTCGTTTGATCAGTGTAATTGAGATTTGAGCAGAGTGGATAACTCTCGGGAATGGTTCTAATAAATTCAAGATTTATATGTGGATATTGAGAATTTTTGCGGATTTGTATGTGGCTAGGAGCTGAGAGTTACACTGGATGGTGTCGAGGCTCACAATATTTCTTCGTCGTTGTGGATTACATTTCAATATCAAGAAGGTGAGATGACCAACTTGAAATTCACAGGAGGTCTCTTCAGAGTGGGTATCTCGGTTGTGGTACTTTAGGGTGCTTAAGAGAAAATTTAGCGGCTTATGAGCCTTAGGGTAGTGTGGTTTTATGTTAGGGTCTCGTGTGGTAAATCTGGATTGAAGATTGTGGCATTATGGCAAGGAGAAGTATCAATGTGAATGCAATTCAGAAAGAACTCAGATAGATAGGACAACTTGGTTGTAGGTTGGATCGGCATGGTAATGGGTATGATTAGTTCTGTGGATGTTTATGAGGTAATGAGTTTCTACAGGTGTTTCGTGGCAATGCTCTTGAGTTCTGGTGACCTGCGTAGCTTGGTTGGGTTAGAAGGATTTAGTCCTGATGGTTGGGTTTTATGCAAATGGGATTCAGAGAGTTCTCAGTGGTTCTACCATTGTTCGAGGTGTATTTTTCCTACCGGTGTGTGGAACATGTTGCAAATAGGGATTTTCCCCTAGATGAGATCAAATGGAAGGTTTCTAACTAGTTGAGTATGTAGTTTACTGTGAGTCAGAGTGGATTATGAGATTTTCATACTTTTCATACGATGGAATGGTACATGCAGTTTGTTGTGTGAGATTGAGATTTGCATGAGCAGGGTTACAGGGTATCCTTAGGCAGCATGTGCAGTTTTAGATGACTAGGTGAATGATATTACTATTTGGTATGGATTGATGAGAGTATACATTTCAGAAGGGGGCAATGTGTTTTGATTTATAGATACTTCATTAGTATTGTGGTACTCGTCTAATTGATCGACTGCTGATACTAAGATTTTGTGATGTGGCACGAAAGAATCAGAGAAGCATTCCTCGTGGGATGATCGTGTATGAGAGATGCATCAGATTTTTGGTCGGTGGAGTTGGGATTAGATATGGTGATTTGTGTTTTCTATGGATTTGGAGACTGGGAGTTCTCATGTGGATTTGTGGTTGTAGACTGTGAAAATGTAGCTAAGGTTAGTCAAAGGGTAGTATGTGTTGTGATTTAGTCACTGTGGACTTTCAGAGGGTTATTTATCGGTTGTGGGTGACCAGAGTTTATTTGGGGTTCATTGGTAGGCCCAATATGGATGTGTGTTCTTCCCTAGGTCGGGTTTGTTGACTCCGAACTGCTATTATTGAGGGATATGCCATTCGATTATTATTGAGCTTATTCATGTTCTGGAGTGATCTATGAGTAACTCTTCTGTGTTACAAGGGGTTATGATTTGTGTCACGCCCCAACTTCGGGAGGCGCGACCGGCGGTCAATCGAGTGAACCCAACTGAGAAAGCCTTGTCAACCGCTATCTACCCAACTCGATAGGAATAAGGAAGTCATACTTACCTTTATTTAAACTAGGAAAGATAGTACATTAAACACGGTTAGTTCATTTTATATCCCAACCTTAAACCATAGTTAAGTTTCCAAGTTCCCATACAATTACAGTGTAGAAGAAAGCAAGAGTACAAGGTTACAACATGGTCCATTGACCTATCCAATACCCATACATAACCCATACAAACGTCTACGGAGCCTCTAAGGATGCAAAAGACGTGATAACAATGCCGACAACAAGGCCCCGACTATACCTCAAAAGTGAAAGTCCAAAATAAGAAGATGTGCAATGTAGCCCCTTGAAGGAGAAGGGGGCTCACCAAGATCTTGAGAAGAAGGTACTTCGCTACGCGCGATCGGCACTATCCGCAATGGAGCCACCTACATTCATTAAAAAAAATGTAGCTCCCCCGGCAAAAAGGGACGTTAGTGCCATCGAATAGCACTAGTATGTATAACTAAACACCATTTTACTAGAAATAACTATCAAGCAAGTACAAGTAAATCGCATGAGTAAATCAAATATGCAATTCATACAATCCTTCATATAATTTCCAAAACTTAGTTTGGGGCATTTCTTTCATATCTTCATCACTGTTCTCAATACCACCGTTATCTTGAGCGGAGTCCGATCACGACCCGACCGGCTAGGTTTCCTCATTGGGGGCATATATCTCAATCACTATTTCATTTCCCTTATTCGGAAGTCAATAACAGCACATTACCACCATGTGTGCGGCATGGTGTCCGATCACGACCCGATCGGCTAGGCCGCCTTACCTAGGCGTTGCTCCTTTCTCCTTTATCATCACATCTGAATCTTTATTTCACACATATCATGTCAAGTCCTTGGAACTTAGGGCCACCATTACCACTTAATCTTCAATTTTCAATGTGCATTTTGCAAGTTGTAATCATAGGCATATACAAATGTAATTTAAGTTGCAAGCACATGTAAGTGAGCACATAGCTATCATGAATAATTCTCAGTTTCAATCTTGGTTTATAGCCTAAGCATTTCAACACATAAATCGTATTCTTCATACATATCTAATTAATAAGAATGGTACATTACTCACATTGAGGTACATCCTTCACGTATAGGTGTAGATAATTGCAAATCAATTAATGCGCGATAACCACCAATACATTAACCAATTCAAATCTTACCATACTTTCGTAAATGCCAACGGAGCTCAATTTCTAATAAGAGGGGTTTTTAGCCATACATACCTCGTTTAAGCTTTCCTTAAGTTACTACGACGTTTTGAAAATTCTAGCAATCCCAATCTACTTGAGACATAACAAAATTGAACACAAATTAGGAAGGTATTCATGAATTCAGCTCATTTGAGCATTTTTATCAAACACTAGTTGAGCATCTTGATTTTAAATCTCTTTTACAAGACTTCCTTTATTCCCCAACCCAATATTTACTTATTTATATTTTTCAATCTTCCCACAAACCTAATTTGTACATGCATGTATACATAATACTATTACCCCAAGAATCATACCTCAATAACCCATCTCACAATATCTACAATCGCAACACAACCTAGGTTAGGCACCTATGGCTTCCAATCACCATCCCATGAGTTACAATACTTAATCCATACTCATATTTCCATAATAACTCCATATATGTAAGTCTAAGGTGTAGGATTACCTCTTGTAGACCAAATCTTGAAAGACAACTTTGGGGTGTTCTTGAGATTTTGAAGAAATCCTATGAAATCCAATCAAAATCATATTGTAACTAGTGATTGAGAAGTGAAATTACCATGAAAACACACTTAAAAACTCACCTTAGGTGTGCAATTGGATGCCTTGGTCGAGTTGGGGGTGTAGAGGAAGCCCTAAGCTTGAGAAATGTCTCAAATTCTCTTATTTCCGGTCCTTAGGTGTATTTAAAAGCCTTCCACTAGCGCTATCGCGCACCCGGTCGCGCTAAAGTAGCGCGATGAAGGCAGAAAGCTTCCCAATATGCGCGTCCATTAGCACAATCGCGCACCTGGGCGCGCTAGTAACACAGGCTCAGTAAAATGGTCATAACTTTCTGTATACACCTCCAAATGACGAACGGTTTGTTGCGTTGGAAATGAGACTAAAAGGGATTTAATATGATAGGTTGTTCATCACACAACTCCTTATATAAATGGAGATATGATTGTTCAAAGTGAGGTCTTGTGCGTACTCATTTACAACTTTCGTCTAATATGAAATTTTCCAACTTGGCTTAGACTTAGGCCTCTCCTTAGACCCAATTAACCTCTAATATGACTTATATGCTTATTAAAATATCCCATTGATACCCATTATATCATGAATCCTCATTTGTACACAAAAAATAAAATAATTAGCCTACCTTGGCATGACGAAATCTCAAGTTACTTGGAATAACTTTCTGGGGCCTTACAATTTGTTGGTTATATGCATATATGGTGCGATTCTATTGGGGTCTTATAGCGAAATTTGAGCGGGAAGATTATTGTGTATTGCTTGAAGGATGGCGTATTGGTTATGCTCTTTTGGGTTTTGTGTGGCGTTATGTCATTTGCTTCTCCATGATTATGGGAATGCACTTTGAGTACTTGATGTCGAATTGCGTGTGGTTAATGATTTTGAGCAAGGTGGCTTGAGGTATATGCCATGGATTAGTATTTGGAGGGGCACACATTGTAGCAGAATTATGTTGAGGTATGAACCTTTGTGTTAGAACCGTGTGATGGTCCTACGAGGTGTGATGGATTTACAGTATTTCGTTGTGGCAGTACTTGTTAAGCCTACGGGAGAATCCTCTCGTTTGAGTCATTTTTCATGATTTGAGTACGTTTGGGATGTTGCTATTGGGTGCACGAATTGCACAGGTTATGGCTTTGGATTGTATTTGTGTGTCATGTCATCAGAGTGGTCGTGTTGGATGAGATGAGTTCATTGGACCTAGAATGAATACTATCAGAATTGGTTACAACATGGTTGGAAGGATAATATCAGAAGTCGACTTAGAAGTTTGCTATAGTTCCTGTCGGAGACGAGGGAGCTCCATGACTAGTTGATCTGATGAATAATTATGAGGTTTTGCGTGTTTCTCTCATCATTGGAAGTATATGAAAGTGTTAGAACGAGGCTTTGTTTCTTAAGAGGTTTATTACCGGTATTGGGTTATTTTGAGTAGCTATTGTGATTAGAAGTTATTGTTATGAGTATTTGAGTTATGTGGTATATAATTTAATACATCTTGGGTTACAGATATGGTTTGATACAACTTGTTCGGACTTATACAATGTGTAGATGCAAGATTCCGATCTTATAGAAAATTTCAGATATTGGAAAATTGGGCCCTAAGACTTATGGACTAGGTTGAATTAAGAAATTTCAGTCATGTTGTGTTATCAGACCTATATAGGATAGGGTGATGTGGGTTCACCCCCGGGTATATGCATAGTGAGGTTACACGTCGATTTGATAGCTTTTGGAACAACTCTTGGCACGTTTGAGGACGAACATATGTTTAAGTGGGGAAAGATCTAATGACCCGACCAGTCATTTTGAGTATTTGCACTTCGCTCAGTTGTTTGAGGGCATGAGTAGGTCCGTATGAATTATTATGACTTGTGTGGATCGTCAGTTTTGATTTTCAGGTTATTCGGAATTCAAGTTGGAAGAATGATTCTCAGCTAGAAGCATTACATTTGAAAGGTTTGGCCAAGTTTGACTTTTTAGTATTTGACCTTGGATTGGATTTATAATGGTTCTGTTTTCTCCATTAGGTGATTTTGGACTTAGAAGCGCATCCAGAATATGAATTGGAGGTCTGTGGTAGAATTAGGCATGAATTGGCGAAAGCTGGAAATTTGGCGATTTTGGTCGGCAATGGAAAATTTGATATCGGGGTCGGAATGGAATTCTGGAAGTTGGAGTAGGTTTGTAGTGTCATTGGTGGCGTGTGTGTAAAATTTGAGGTCATTCGGACGAGGTTTGGTAGGTTTCGGCGTCGTTTGCAGAATTTGGAAGTTTAGAAGTTCTTAGGCTTGAATCCGAGGGTAATTTAATGTGTTGACGTTGTTTTAAGTGATTTGAAGGTGCGACTAAGTTTGTATGTTATTTTGGGACTTGTTGGTATAATTGGTTATGGTGCCGAGGGGCTCGGGTTGATTTGGATGGCTAACAGAGAGTTTGGAATTTGGAAAATGCAGGTAAAGCTGTTGCTGCTGGTGTTTCCGCACCTATGGAATGGGAACCGCAACAGCGAGGTCGTAGGTGCATTTGGTTAGCCGTATATCTGAAAATGGAAGGCTAGGGCTGGTTCCGCAGAAGTATAAGATTGGTCGCATCTGCGAACCCGCAGGTGCGAAACCTGGGGCACAAACGCAGAAGAAGAGAGAATGGCCAGTTCTGCAGAAGCGGAAGGATGTGCCCAGGTGCGCCCCCCATAGGTACGGAACCTGGGGCGTAGATGAGGCTTTGAGAATTTAAGTGGTTTCTGCAGGTGCGAAGAAATGACCGCAAGTGCAGTTCCGCAGGAGCGGATATATGGTTGCAGGTGCAGAAGACCTGGATAGAAAGTATAAATAGCACACTTCGCGAATTTTGGTTCATTTCCACCATTTTCAAGTCGATTTTTGGAGCTTTTGGAGTGATTTTGAAGGGAGATTCAAGGGGGTTTTAGTGAGGTAGGTTGCTTGAGCCTTGATACTCCTATCTATGGTGTTTTTCCATTGTTTTATCAATTAATTAGGGGAAATTAGGGGTGAAAATGAGGGGTAGGACTTGGGATTTTGGAGAGTTTGATTAAAGGATTTGAGGGGCCAAATGGAGTCGGATTTTGATAACTTTCGTATGTATGGACTCGTGAGTGAATGGGATTTCAAGTTTTATAATTATTGTAGGATTTCGAGACGTGGGTCCGAGGGCTGGGTTTGAACCAATTTCGGGTTCTTGGTCTAATTTAGTAGTTTTTCTTGTGGAATTCATTCCTTTAGCATATATTGACGGTATTGTACTGGTTGTGAATAGATTCGGAGCATTTGGAGGCCGAATCAAGGGGCAAAAGCATCGCGGAGTAGAGATTTGATCGGTTTGAGGTAAGTAACGGTTATAAATCTCGTCCTGAGGGTATGAAACCCCAAATTTTGTGTCATGTGACTATTTTGAGGTGGCGCACATGCTAGGTGACAGGCGTGTGGGCATGCACCGTTAGGGATTGTGACTAGGTATTTCCCGTAGCTACTGTAAAGTTGAATATTTAGTTGAAACTACATGCTTCTTATGTATTTTAGAAAGATTTCTGTAAATCAGACTGGATGCCATGTTTAGGCCTTATGCCAGTGTCATTTGGACCCTTAGAGGTCTTTTATTGCTATCCTCTCATTGTTTTCGATTGGAAATCTATACTCAGTCATGTTTATAGTTATTTACTGCATAACTCAGTCTCTATTACTCTGTTTTTATGCATCATATAAATGTTGTTTGGGTTGAATACCTTGTTTTTTTCTGAGAGCCTGAGTGGCTGAGAGGTTATGACTGAGTGAGGCCGAGGGACTGATTTGTGAGGATATTTATGGGACCGGGCTACACTCTGCAGCATGTTTTATTGATTCATGACTGAGTAGGCCGAGAACTTGATTTGTGAGGATATTTATGGGATCGGGCTGCACGCCGCAATATGTTTTACTGATTTATGACTGAGTGAAGCTGAGGGCCTGATTGATTTATGCCATGATTGTCTTATTATAGCGATTGGGCTGAAGGAGCCTCTGTAGAGTTTGCACATCCCCTAAAAGCGCAAGTACCTACTGAGTGCAAGTGCTGAGTAATTGTGAGGTTTGCCCGATGGACTGTATATGAGTGATGGTGAGGTTAGCCCGAGGGGCTGTATATGTGAGATGGTGAGGTTTGCCCGAGGGGCTGTATATGAGTGATGGTGAGGTTTGCCCGAGGGGCTGTATATGAGTGATGTTTGCCAGAGGGGCTGCATACGAGTGGTGTTTTCCTGAGGGGCTGTTTATGATTTCATCATTTTGCTCACTTTTGCAATGAGCCTTCGTGCAAAAACTGTTGAAAGTTGTCTTTAAATGATTTTTATTGGAACTGTATTTAAACAAGATGGTTTGATTCAAACTGTGGTTTTAAAAGCATGCCGTATTTTAATGGATTTTTGTGATATGAACTTTACTTTCATTATTGCTCATCACTACTTCTTAGTCTTTATTTACTATTGTTACTTACTGAGTTGGCATACTCACGTTACTCTCTGCACCTTGTGTGTATATTCAGGCATTTTTGAACACGGTAGCGGGTGTTGTTTATTCAGTTGCAGATCTATTGGAGTTAGCAAGGTAGTTGCCCAACGATCGCATCCCTGCTTTTCTCCTTCCTCATCTTCCCTTAGTTGTGTTTGATTTAATCCCAAACTATGCTAGTCTTGATATTTAGAAATAGTTGTAGTAGTTGCTCATGACTGGTGACATCTCCATGTTGGGCTTTCTTTTTCGCACTTCAATTTTGATTTGAACTCCTTATGAAGATTTTATATTAAATAGCTTTGGAATTGTCTTTGAAATGATAATATCGAATTGTTTTGGTAATGTGTCGGCTTGCCTAGTACCATGTTAGGTGCCATCATGACATGGTTAGTTTTTGGGCCGTGACACTGATACTACACAGGTAATTTCTTTCATCAAAGAAGGATGCTAATCTTATGACTCAGTTATTAACTCATATAGGTTGTTTCTGTCGCAAATGAACATGGTGGTGATGCACCATAATTTCAAACAAGGGAATGAAGTAGCTCACATCCTGGAAAATCACGCAGGAGCCTTTTTAGTATTCAATAAAATTGAACTTTTGTTGTTGCCTCCACCCTTTGTTATGACCAGGGTGCTGGCAGCCACGAGTGGACATGTTTGTGTAAAAACTATCTCTATAACTACTTGTAATCAACTAGCAAAGTTTGGTAATCAACATGCTATACATGGGTTATCATCTACTAATAATCCACATGATCATAACTATTGTAATCCCTAGTTCCGTTTTGCTATGAAATAAATGTCCACTTCATCAAAAAGAAAAAAAAGAAGAAAAGAAAAAGAAAGAAGAGATTCAGAGGGCTTTATCTTCATTCAACATAAATGGTAAAGAAGGCTGAATTGCAGCAATTAAAAGCACTTGGCCTGTTTTTCCCATCCGTTGTAGATACGCGCAGTGACGAAGTCAGGAATTTCATCTGGGGTTTTCAAACCTGAAATAAGTAAAAAGAGTTCTCAATAAAGGGGGTTCAATATATGTTATATACTATTAAAATCTAATATTTACCTATATATACAGTATAGTTTTTCGACGAAGGATGGTCAGTTGACCACCCTTAGGGCTATGTACCTTCGCCCTTGGATATATGTACCTAGAATTCAAGGACCCAAAATGTTCGGAGGGGGGAAAAAATTAAAAAAATATATAAAGACTACCTACTTATTCATAATAGAAATATTTTCAACTTTGAATTAAACTATTTAAATTTTCATATTTGCAAGTGAAGTTTTTTATAACAAGATCCAAGGTAATGTATTGCAAACACATGGCTAGCGTCTTATTAATTTAAACTAACCCTTATAATATAATTAATAATATAACTATATGAAGTTAAAGGTTTTATGTATTGTAAGAATACTGCACTCCGTATGAAAATTACTACCCATTAAACAACAATAATAATAAATGGAAAGGAGACACTAAATATTTCCCTAAGTGTGTATATGAATATAAATACTATTAAAAAATTTAAGGTATTTTATCAAAATTTGACTTTAGGTACCAATTTTATTGAGACGCCCTTCTCAGTATTTTGCATATCATATAAAGCAAAAGAAGCATATAATAATTGGGACAAAATATTTTCTTCTTCCTATGTTCATGAATTTCGGTAAAAAAAATAGATAATTAAAGTAAACAAAAAGATTATCTAAAATACTAGATCTATCGGTCTCTGTCTTTATGGCCCCAACACTTCCTCTTTAGTATCCCTAGGGTGTACACATAAAAATCTAGGACGACACCTAATGTATATTATTAATCCAATTAGTATGTCCAAGGCCAAGTGCTACCTATGATCTGCGGACGAATCAACTGTTTTATTGGTGGTAGGTTTATCCATTTCTTAACTCACAAAAGATTAAAAAAATAAAATATCAAATAATAAGATGGAAGTTAGAATTGAAGATAAAAAATATGTGATTGGAGATTTATGTTCTTAGTAGAACTTTAGACAGGTTAACCTTGCGCAACCTCTTTTATACCGTGCAAGGTCAATTGGCCACTGAAACATATTTTCGCAATGAGGATGATCACATATAAAGCGATTGTGTCGGTGACGGTTCCCGTTGTGAGTCTGATCCCGAGAGAAGAAGAAACTCCTTATCATGACAATGAACACACAAAAAGGGACTATTTTGGTTTTGCTGGTTTTCATCATGTTGTTGATTTTGGTTATCTTCCACTTTTGTTTTTCCATACAGAGTGCGAGAAGTTTCTGGGTTTCTAAGCACGAGAGAGTTGTTTTTAGGTAATGAGATAGAGAGAATGAGGTCATACAATATATAGTAGCCGTCAATGGGCCAAGGACATATTTTGTTAGATGTAGATTTAATGATAAAAAATAACATAGTATTATATGCAGTATCATGTGAGATGTAGAGAATAATGCAAGTAAATCTATCAATAATGTATGGACGAAGACAAGAAAGAAATGAGTAGAAGAATCAAGGCTAAAGATTTGTCAACGGAAGCAAGAAAGGAAGATTCAAGATTAAAGCAATATGACAGCTAGGGTAATTGGTATAAAGAAGGAAGTACCAAGATTCATGAAGATCTGAACTAAATTTACGCCTACCCTAATTGCTGAAGATATGTGTCTAAAAAGGAAGGCTAGCAATCATAGATCAAGGAATAACTTAAGGACCAATTATAGGAGATCCTCTTTCGAAGAAGGAAAAGACCGGCAATCACGGACAATCTATGAAAGCTCCGTAATTATTTTAGGAATAAATCATAACAGATTCAATTCCAAGGATCAATTCCCTTTGGTTTGCAAATCTCTCAACGGTTTGCCAAAGATTCGTCAGGCCAAGCTCAAGCATATAACGAAGTCTCTCAAGGAAGAATCATATACTTTGATCGAACCACTATCAATTTTTTTGTTCTAGTTCAAACAAGCATTGTAGTCTATTCTAGATTTACTGTTTAACTGTGGAGAGAACAAAGAGAGAAAAATCACTAGTGAGGCATTGTATCCAGAAGTGAGAAAATAACTAATATTGTGACGAAGATGTTGGTGTATAACAACACCAACCTACCTGTATCAAGAGACTTCAAATAGTTGAAAGAGAACACCCTTGCAACCCAAAGGGTATAGACGTAGGATTCATATTGAATCCGAACCAGTATAAAATTTTGGGTGCCTTTAATTCCTGCATTTTTACTTCTGCTTTCATTTAGATTCTACCTTTATTTTCAGTCGACTAATTGGTAAACTAGTCAACTACTTAGTATACAAATACAATATTCGACAATTCATCCCTCCCGTTGAACCCAATTGTTTCCTCATATATTTTAAAATACATATATACTTTCAAAATAGTGCATGAGCATCAACCAATTGTTAATACCCAATTTTTTCCTGTATATTTTTATTTTCAAATTACCTTTCAAATAGCATATGTATGCATATACAAGTATGTCCAAGGGTTTTCTTATTTTTCATTAATTTTTAAAGATTTTTAGATCAATTTATTGCCCTATTTTATCAAGAAAAACCCAATAATTATTCCCAAAATTGTCATTTTGGAAATTCACTTATTAGATTCTCATATTTATACTAAAATATAGCTAACATAATTTTTGCATAATTTTACAAATATATTTAGTATTTGTAAAAGCTAAATTGCATATATTTGCAATATTATCCTATTTTAAGATTTAATTGTGTTTATAATTATAAAATTGACTCCAGTATTTTTATTTTTATAATTATATATTATTAATTATTTAGTACCTTTAAATTATTTTCAGAAATTATTTTACTATTTTTTATAAAATAAATAAGGAAAAATGGCTATTTAAATGATAGCCCATTTGTATTTCAATTTTGGCCAGATTGGGTACCCCTAATTGAACCCAATTTCAGATCCCATTACTCGGACAAAATCCTAAATTTACCCGACCCATGACCCTCTTAATAACCCGCCCGGATCCCTCTTTCAATCCTAGCCGTTGATCATTTAGATCAACAACTCATACTCACCCTTTCCTTTTTAATTTTCCAATACCACCCAAACCCTAATCATTTCTCACCGGTAGCCTCCCCCAGATTCCTCTTCTCCCAAATTCTCTCTCAGAAACCCTAGCTGGCTCCCTCCACTTCCACCCTAAAACCACCGGAATCCATGGCTTTCAAGGTTATAGAAGTCCTATACCGGCCCCTATAACTCCTACACATTTGGTTACTGAAGTTTCAAAGCCTGACCATGAATAAGCTTGGTCCAGAGCTTGTTTGATTCGAGTTCTATGGCCACCTCCGGCCTTGCTCCGGCAAGCCATGGCTATTCGAGCCTGATCTTGACTTCTCCTGCTCAGATCAACGACTCTCCAAGCCTTTCTCACCATCTGGTTTCTTCTGAAACCCTAACTTTTGAGGTTCTTCTGATTTCTTTAGATCTGTTCTAGATCCGTGTTTCCCTAAACTTTTAAACGGTTTCTCGAGATTTCTTTCAACAAACTATGCTTTCAAAACCTTTATCTTTCCAATATAGGGTTTTTGTTAAGTTATTTAGATGCTTCTCTGATTTTGTTTTTCTCTTGTGTGTTTCTTCTACTATGTTTCTTATGAGTTTCTTCTACTATGATTTTTATGTGTCTCTCCTAGTGTATTCTTACGGGTTCTTCTACTGTGTCTTCCTATGTGTTTCTTCTACTATGTTCTTATGAGTTCTTCTATTGTGTTTCGCATATTGTTCTTTTACTATGTTCCGCATGAGTTTCTTCTACTGAAAGATGCATGTTAAAGGTCTTAATTCCTTTCTGAAATCTCTGAACTTTTTTGATTTCAAAAGAAAAGAACGCCTTAACTTCTTTGAACCTATTTCGAGTTTCTGAAGTTATCTCATCTACTACTCGATTAGGCTTCCAAAGCTTTGTTTCGACCTTTGTTTCTTTATATGGTTCTGATTTCCTGTTAAACTCTTCTAAGGTCTTTCTAATGGACCCTTTGTATGCTATTTGATACTCTCTCTCTTCTACATTGCTGAGTTACTGAGACTGACCTATGTGACTACCATATTCCTATAGTCTACTACTTACTGATTTTGCAATTGCATGACGTTTTTCTTTGTCCTAAATTTAGCCTCGCATACTTGTGTGTTTTTTATATGTGCTGAACTTCCCTCTAAAATGTCTTTCAGTTTTTGATTAATTTCAGATTTCCTTTGTGTAAGCCTAATTGATTTCTTTCCTTATTTGTTGATTTCCTTGTTACTTGGTTGAAAACTTTCCTTAGCCTTTCTGACTTGGTTTATTCATGGACCAATAATTACAAATCTCTGACTCCTTGATTTACTATGTACTAATTAATTTTTACCTTATTTATTTAATCATGTATTTCAAATTTCTTTCCGTAAGTAAACTCCTATGTATCTACCCCTAATTGCCTACTTTGCACAAGATGCTTACTTGATCCCTTTCCTTAAATAATTTTGTTCATTACCGTTTAAGTTTAAACTCATTAATTAAAGGAAGTCTCGTACTAAATGATTTTAATTGATACCCAGTTCCTTAATTATTTTCTTACCTTCTTTCCGCCCGTTTTCACAATATAAATACCTGGTCTTCATTGACACAAACACACCAACACTCATAGTCTTTCTGAACTTATACCCATACTCAAAAGTGTTTTCTCTTGTTACTTGTACTGTGGCCTATTTGCAAGTCCTGCTGCCTGCTTTTCTCTATTTGCTTCTTTAAAAACTGGTATGGCCTGATTTAAGGTTTTCAGCACCATAACAATGTGTTTATTTACTACCTTTGTATGCATGTCTGCCTACTGCTTCTGTATAGTTCAACACTTACGCTAGCATACTGAAATTTCTTTCTACATGTTCTATTATGAATCCCAAACCCCTACCCATATGTGTTCATGCTATGGTTTGAGGCACGACAATACTACTGATTATTGTCCATGAATCAAACTTGATCCCCTGTGATCCTAGCCTCTAATAATGTGTGTTCTAGCAGGCTTATAGGTATGCTAGCATTCTTCATTGTTGGGCATGCCTAAAGCCTGCCCTTGCCTAAGCAATAGGCTCTTCAAAATTTCCCTATTCCCCTTGGCCCCTAATGAGTACTTATTTGTAGCTGTTTTTCTCTCTTTTCCCCCCTTTAGCATTCTGTTCTTCACTTGCACACTTTCTTAGTCTTTAAGTTCTGCCTCCCTCTTGTGAGCCTTGCCTTGGGACGCTTTGAGCTCCCTCTGAACTTGGACACTTGAGGGTTGGCCCTTCCACACTGCACTTATCCCTGTTCTAATAATACATTTGGGTGTGAGCATTGCCCGGAGTCCCATTGAGGTTCTTAGAGAACTTTGACACACTCAAATGGGAGAAAGGATTTGGATCATGATCTCTTGGAGTTGGTTTACCTCATAACTCAGTGAGGAAGTCAGAATCAGGCTTCCTCTAGTTGTACTTTTATTTATATTTTTCTGATGTATTCTTATTTTATTCCAGGCTGTAATAATTTTTAATAAACTCTTGGGGATGGTTAGTGAAAAAGGTGGGTAACTATGTATGCAAAAGGTAGATACCATAGGTATTTTGAATTTTGCATATTCAAATGAATATAGAAATCATGCCTATAGGTCATTTTGAATTCTGCATATCCCAATTCTCACATAGATACCATGTCTATAGGTATTTTGAATTCTGCATACTCAAATGCATATAGACATCATGCTTATAGGTCGTTCTGAATATCCAATTCTCATATAGAAATCATGTCTATAGGTATTTTGAATTTTGTATATTCAAATACATGTAGAAGTCATGCCTATAGGATTGTTCAATTCTGCGTATTCAATTACACCTAGATACCATGCGCATATGCCTTAAGCAAAATTCTGCAAACTAGATACCATGTTTGTAGGATTAAAACCAGTCTTATGCATTTAGATACTATGCCAATAAGGTTTTCTGCATTTTTACACCATGTCTACAAGGTTCAAAATCAACAATGCGTTGAAAGCATGCCTATAGGATCCTTGTCCAATGCTTAGGCAAGCCTTAGGGTAAAATTATAAGCTGAATCTGTTTCTGTTAATTATTACAACCAGCAGGCATGCCTGATTCGAACTTCTTATCTGAGTTATGTATTAAACTAAAAATGCCTCAGTAACTGTCCTTCTTCATCTATGATAATCAGACCTAAACAGTATGTGTAAGTCATGTTGATTACGTGCTTCTTTGTTCAAGGAGGTATATCTGAGCCTCTACTTGTTATGTGCTTTACCTTAACTTGCAATACGTGTTTTATATGTCGCCTTAGAGTTTTTACCTTTAAAACTACAAATAAGCCCAATATCCCTCCCTTTAGGATTAGTAGTCTTAAATGCCTCCGGGACTGATAGGATTGGGATGGGTAATAACATGCAATAAGTAAACGAGACCAACCCGCGCTTTAAATACCTTAACGGGGTGGGAAGGGTAAATATGGATATGATGACCACGCGATAACATCATGTGTAGCCCCTCATTGAGGAGTGATTACCGGATATTGTGTGGGGTGATCCATATTTTTAGTAAACCTAGGACCCCCCTTTCCTTTACTCTTATTTCTTTAACATTTTCATTCTAAAATCCGCTTCCTCAAATTGCTCTTTTAAACTTTGTCTATTTTCAAACCTTTATATGTGAAATCCCCTCCTATTTGAGCTTTATTTGTCTATATGTTAATTGTACCCTAAACACACAATAATTGTCTGGCCGGGAACCACACTAGTGGATTCTGAGGGGTTCCTAACACCTTCCCCTTGGAATAATTTCAAGCCCTTACCCAATCTCTGGTTACTCAAATCAAACCCTCTTGGTGTCCTAATGCACCCTAATCATTAGGGGGCGATTCTTCAAATCAAACCCAATTCCCAAAAGGAATGAGTTGTCCCTCCAAATGTCATAAACCCGATTCGCGAGGAAAAAGGGGGCGCGACAGCGTGGCGACTCTGCTGAGGACTTTTAGGCTTTTACCATTTCAGACTATTATTGTGAATTTATGCTTCTTTATGCGGAATTATCTATATATTTATTTCAAGCATTCAATTTTCTTTTCGATTGCAAAACTGACTTGTCTTTTGTTTCTTTCCTTTACTGCTTTCCCTTACTACTGCTTTAAATTATGAAGAACTATTGTATTTACTGCTTTCATAATGTGCAAATACGTGACAACCTACTTTAATTATTGCATAATCATGTTCAACATCATATTCCACTCGTGCCAAACAAAATACCATAGCAAAGCTTATAATGAGTGGTTGCGCTCTTTTGATATTATCACCCCTAAATCCGGAAAAGGCGTATTTGCGGTAAAACTAGTCGATCAACGGTGTAGTCGACGGTTCCGTGCTTTTCCCCCTTGAGTTGTCCGCAAGGGTACCGGTCTAAAACCCCATAGAAACCTTACTATGTTTAACTGTGCATGCATCATGGTCAAACCTAGCCGAGTCAGTTATGTTATCCGCATAATGACTCTTTAAGATAGCCTTGTCCAAAGTCCACTAGGTTTCCCTAAAACCCAAACGGACACTACCACGTTCTGTGCATTAATTTGGAGAACTAAATATTTTTATGTCAATTGTTGATATTAAATAGTCGAGTCTGGTGGGGGTCACCAACACCAAAATTCCCCAGATTCGGCATGGTCACCAACATCCACCCAAAATTGTTAAGCTAGTGGGAGGATCTTCACTCTAGTGATCAAACTCTTATCCGAAAATATCTGGGCAATCTACCTTCTCTTTTGGAGATTCAACCCAACAACAAGATCATAAAAGCTGCTACTTTGTTCTAGGACTGTGAGAGGGCTGTATTCCGCTTCGGGGACATTGAAATGATACCCTTGCTAGAAGAAATAGGAGGATTGGCCGGTATACCATGGGAAACACCAGGATTGTTAATGCCTGAGAACCGCAAGGGCAGGTGTTTTCTCAAAATGATGGGTCTGAAGAAGAATCCAGAAATGACATGTCTGAAGGAATCTTATATCCCCTTCGACTACTTGTATGAGAGGTATGGTCACAGCAAATCCTACCGTACCTATCCTGACGAATTTGCCATCACATCATTAGGACATATTCACCAAAGGATCTTTGTATTTATGTTTTATTTCCTGGGGTTGATAGTGTTTCCAATGAAGAAAGCAAGGATACATACTATGCTGGCTATGGTAACTAAAACTGTGATGGAGGGCATTGGTGGGCAACCTTTCAGCATTGTGCTCATAATTATTGCGGAGATATACCGAGCCTTGGAGAAGTGTCAATGAGGAGCCAAACACTTCGAGGGCTACAATTTTCTACTCCAGCTCTGGCTCATAGAACATCTCTAAAGGGGTGAATACCGGCAAGAGATTCAGCAAAGGGACTAGGATGATCATATAGCTTTCCATCATCCAAGGCGAATGAATTACATGCCCAACATCGCCCTGCCAGAAGACGCCAAGGGATGGTTAGAGCTGTTTGAAAACCTAACCGAGGATCAAATACAATGGATGTTCGAATGGTTCCCTACCGAGGAGTTTATCGCCCGATCGAGGGATGCGTCGTTTCTGATATTAATCGGTTTGAGAGGAACCTACCCTTACGTCCCTCTCCGAGTTATGAGACAGGATAGTAGGAAGTAGGTTATACCAAGGGTTGACAAGATGAGTCACTTCTGGGCTGACTTCTAAGCTGATGACAGTCCTTATAAGTGCGAAGCTCAGCATATGTGACATTGCAAGATCATCATGGGAAGAGATACTATCGAGCCAGACAGATACCACGTTGGTTGCGCTCCTTACTATTCAGGCTGGTTAGAATCTAATCACGATGGTCTGGGTCAACCAGGACTTGCTAGGGGCCACAGGATCATAGATGAGAGGGTCGAGGCACATGTCAAATACAATCAACTGCACAAGAGGATTCGGGAATGCGAAAGCGAGCGCCGTGAGATACAGGAAGCCAACCAAAGCTAATTGAAGAGTGGAAAGACATGGCTGTCGGTGCCAACAAGCGACTGGATACTTGGAGGGGGGCATAGTAGAGCTAGAAAGGAAATTTCTCAAAAGGATCGAGGATTGCCAAAATGCTGAGGGAAATGAGGGCGGACATCTAGCCAAAGCCTACCTATTGCTGGGACTTCGAGAGTTGGGAAAGCTGTTTACAGAGCTAAAGATGCCGAGTCTGGGGAAGGTTCTTCTGGGACCAAATAGATAGGAGTTTTCTTTTGCTTTATGCAATGTAATAAGGCTAACAACCACTAGTGATATCTTATTTCCTGTTATTTAGTGTCGATTTGGGATTCGTCTACTTTTTATCAATAAAATGAGGCATTTTGCATTCTAAGTTCTCCAAATCAACTTGTCGCTAGGCCTACCTTGGGCACAAAGAGGTTTCCAAATAGGACACAGTTTACATTTTTTCACTATGTGTTTAAATATCGCAACATTTTCTTATAATCCTCACTAACTTGTTACCTTTTTGTTTTTACTTTTTATTTATTTATTCCCCTCCCTAAAGGTTAGTTCGTGCACTCTGGCTACAACATCTTATTCCACGAGATCCAGGGGCCCTCCACCCACTCCCCCTCTTAGTCCTGCTAGAAACAAGAACAAAGGGGAGATGGAAGATCTAAACAATACCAGAAAGGAGAACTCAACTAAACGGGTAGAGGTCACTTATGCCCATGGTACTCAGGTTTCCAAAGAAAATGCATCCCAACTAGAATAAAAGTTGCTGAAGTTCCAAGAGGAACTTGATCAGGTTTGGAATCTGGCAAATCTGTCATTTTCCCTCACCACTCCGGATGTCAACTTCCTAAATGCTCAAAATCCCACACCTCCACAAAATATCCCAAAGCAAAAAAACCATCCCGCTCCTCACCACCACTTCAACACCTGCCATACTGCAAACAACGCTCCACTGCTCATCCCAGAACCCTTAGACTCCACAAATGACCACTTCCACACCCATCATAACACCCCTATCTATGTGGAGACTATGCCACACTCCACCCAACCCGTCTCAAACACACCCAAGTCTGATGATAAAAACTCGCTCATCAGGAACCTGGCTGAAGAACTTAAGAAATTGACTAGCCGAATTCAAGGCGTTGAAGGAAGTAAGGGAATTGAAGGGCTGAACTATGAAGATCTTTACATACAACCCGATGTCGAACTGCCCGAGGGGTACAAACCTCCAAAGTTCGAAATGTTTGATGGTACAGGGGATCCAAGGGTCTATTTGAGAACTTACTGTGACAAGCTGGTCGGAGTGGGGAAAGACAAGAGATTCCGCATGAAGCTGTTCAAGAGGAGTTTGAAGGGAGATGCTCTGTCTTGGTACATTAGTCAGGATCCAAAAAAGTGGTCAAATTGGGTAAGTATGGCGTCCGGCTTCATGGACAGGTTCAGGTTCAACACCGAGAATGCGCCGGATGTGTTTTATATTCAGAATCTAAAGAAGAAACCTACAGAAACATTTCACGAGTATGCTACTCGTTGGAGGTCCAAAGCTGCTAAGGTCAGACCTTCCTTAGAGGAGGAACAGATGAACAAATTCTTTGTTTGGGCTCAAGACTCGTAGTATTATGAACGACTAATGTTGATTGAGAGCCATACATTTTCTGACATTATCAAGCTGGGTAAAAGGATCGAAAAGAGCATCAAAAGCGGTATGGTTACGAACTTTGAGGCCTTTCAAGCTACAAATAAGGCTTTGTAGTCTGGTGCCGTATCCAAGAAAAAGGACGTAGGGGCCGTAATGGTTGCACAGAGAACCAAATCTCCTATCAAATACCAAACTTACCCAATACCTCCGCTCACATATCAACCAACTCCGAACTACCAAGCACCATCACCCGCATACCAAGCTCCACCACCCACTTATCAATCACCTCCGCCTCCCACATATCAGCCTACTTCACCCAGATATTCCCAACCCGCACATGTTTACCAAGCTTACAATACTCAACCATCCCGTTAATCACCTCCTACACGCCAAAACTTTCCTAGACCTCGACCAAATTTCAATTATAGACCTCCTAAACAATACACATCCATTGCTGAACCTATTGACCAAATATACGAAAGACTCAAAGCTGATGGTTACGTCATCCCTCCTACGGTAACCCCTGAGAACCCTTCTCAGTGGGTTAATACAAACAAATCCAGTGCATACCATTTCTGCATGAAAGGACACACCATCGATGAATGTCGCTCTTTGAAAGACAAAATCCAGGCTTTGATTGACAACAAGATTATTGTGGCAAAGGAACTCACTCCGAATGTCCGTAATAACCCGTTGCCAGACCACAAGGGTGGAGGCATTCACATGATTGAAATAGAGGATGATTGGGATCCTGAGGGATTGATCGGTTTGATCACAGAAGGTGATGACCCAAAGAAACCAATAGTTACTCTTAACCCGATCGTGGTCCAGATTCAGACCTCTGGGGACGCTGAGGTAAATATGTCAGTACCACTGGAATTTGAAACAACGTCATCTACAAAGACACCAGCGCCAATTGAGGTTGAATTCGTGTCTCCAACAAATGCACCTGTACCATTTGAAGTTGCAGTTTTACCACCCAAGGAACATGCTTTGTTCGTAGTGAAGATAGCCACGCCAATCCCAGTGGTAATGTCGACCATGACACCATTCCACACATAGGCTGTACCATGGGACTATACAGCTAAGGCAAGGAGGAAAGGCAAGGTTAGGTTCGAGGAAACTGTTGCCGCACATGGTATGATGAGAACTGGTAGGATCTATACCTTTGAACACCTAGCTGAGTCAAGCAAGCAAGCCTCCAATCGGTCACCCATCATTGAGACAGGTCCAGACGATCTTTGTAGAAAGATACAGGCCAAGGAATACTCGGTCATCGACCAGTTGAACAAAACACCGGTGCAAATCTCCATACTTGCTTTGCTACAAAATTCTGAGGCACACAAGAATGCTTTGTTAAAGGTGCTGAGTGAAGCATACGTGCCAAACAACATTACCGGCAGAGAAATGGCTAACATGGTCGGACAGGTATTGGAGAGTCACAAAATTACTTTTCATGAGGATGAGCTACCGCCTGAAGGGTTGGGGCACAACAAAGCAGTGCACATCACTGTGCAATGTGAGGATTACTTTATCACCAAGATCCTGATTAATAGGGGTTCTAGCCTCAACATTTGTCCACTAGTAACACTTAAGAAATTGGGCAAAGAATTGCACGAGATAAAGGATGGAGCTATCAACGTGAAAGCCTTCGACGACTCCCAAAGATCCACCATTGGGGAGATTAGTCTGTGTTTGCAAATGGGTCTAACTTGGTTCGATGTTGACTTCTAAGTGATAGACGTACCGACATCTTACAATCTGCTTCTAGGACGACTATGGATTCATGCTGTTGGGGCTGTGGCATCGACACTGCATTAGGCAGTGAAATTCGAATAAAACCATCAAGAGGTAATCATTCACGGCAACAGAAGCAATCCTATATACAGTCGCCAGACCATTCCGTCAATCGAAGGAAGAAGGAAGCTAGAAGAAGAAACTTACCATCACATCGAAAGGGTGAATGCTATTGACAAAAACAAATGGTGGGATAAAAAAATCGAGAGTATACTGAATTGGTGTGGGTACGAACCTGGCAAAGGGCTCGGTAAAAACCTCAAAGGAATCGCTAAGCCCAAAAAACTCAAGAAACATGGCACCACCTTCGGTCTAGGATATGAGTACACCTAGGAGGAATTCAACAACTGGTTGCCACCATGGCGCGGTCCTTACTATCCGCTGGAGCAGCTAGTACCACACTTGGAACGGACTTTCCAACCGGCCAGTGTTATCTATCGGTCAGAATAAGAAAAAGCACTTGCAGCAGCGAGGAATTTGCTCCTAGAAGACAATGACATGGCCTGTTATGTTGTTCTTGAGGAGGAGGGGGAGGAAGGCCCTTCCATACAGGCCGTAAGCAGAGGGGCTCACCTCAATAACTGGACTATCAGGACAACCAGAGCCCGACGAACCTCGGGGTAGCAAGGCTAAAATAAGCACTGTTTTAATTTACTGAAAGATTTTATTTTCGCACGTTTTCAATTCCTGCAATAAGAAATCCAATCTTTAAAACAATTATGCAATTTATCAAAGCATTTTGATTTTTCTTATGAATCAACACTTATTACTATTGTTTTCTCTCATTACTTTACTTATACAACATTACTATTACTTATCTTGATGAACCGATTATTGTAACATGCAACAAGACAACGCAACAAACGAACATAGATTCCGAGGAAGATGATATACCAGAAGAGATTATTAAAGAAATTGAAAGTTTTGAGAACAGACGTAAGTCCAACTTGGACGAGACTGAGGTCCACCAGTACATCTATTGTGGCTCACAAACTGCCAACCAATCCAACATGTCCACCAGTAAAGCAAAAGCTTAGAAAGTTCAAGCCTGATATGAGTCTGAAAATCAAAGAAGAAGTCACTAAGTAGGTCAAAGCTAAAGTTCTCAAGGTAGTAGAATATCCAACATGGTTAGCCAACATCGTGCAAGTACCAAAGAAGGACGGGAAGGTTAGAGTCTGTGTCGACTATCAGGATCTCAACCAGGCCAGTCCAAAAGACGACTTCCCTTTGCTGAATATACACATCTTGATCGACAATTGCACCAAGCATAAGCTGTAGTCATTTGTAGATTGTTTTGCTGGGTATCATCAGATCTAGATGGATGAAGAAGATGTTGAGAAAATGGCTTTCATTACACCATGGGGTATGTACTATTACAAGATGATGCCATTTGGATTAAAGAATGCTGGGTCCACCTACATGAGGGTCATGACTACCATTTTCCATGATATGATACACAAGGAGATAGAGGTATACGTAGACGATGTTATCATCAAGTCCAAAAAGGCCACTGATCACATGGAAGATTTGAGGAAGTTCTTCAATAGATTGAGAAGGTACAACCTGAAACTGAATCCCGCAAAATGTGCATTCCGGGTTCCTGCTGAGAAACTACTTGGGTTCATTGTGAGTCGCTTAGGAATAGAACTGAATCCATCAAAGGTCAAAGCTATTCAAGAATTGCCACCGCCAAAGAACAAGAAGGACGTGATGAGTTTCTTGGAGAGACTTAACTACATCATCCGATTCATAGCACAATCTATGGTTATCTGTGAGCCAATCTTTAAGATGTTGAAGAAGGACACCGCTACCAAATGGACTGATGACTGCCAAAAATCTTTCAATAGAATCAAGGAGTACCTATCAACACCACCTGTCTTGGTCCCGCCAGAGCCAGGTAGACCTCTATTACTCTACCTTGTAGTATTGGATGGAGCGTTCGGTTGCGTTCTAGGACAGCATGACGAAACAAGGAGGAAGGAGCAGACCATCTATTACATCTATAAGAAGTTCACCCCGTATGAGGCCCGATATTCTCTGTTAGAGCGCACTTGCTGTGCTTTGACTTGGGTAGCTCAGAAGCTGAGCACTACTTCTGTGCCTATACTACATATCTCATATCAAGGATGGATCCTTTAAAGTACATCTTCCTGAAGCCCATGCCCACTGGCAAGCTATCCAAGTGGAAAATCTTGTTGAGCGAATTTGACATTGTTTACGTCACTCAGAAGGCAATCAAGGGACAAGCACTAGCAGATCACCTTGCTGAAAACCCCGTGGACGGAGAATACGAACCCCTAAAAATGTATTTTCCTGATGAAGAGGTATCATTCATAGGAGAAGACATTGCGGAATCCTATGACGGTTGGAGAATGTTTTTCGATGGAGCAGCAAATTTCAAAGGAGTTGGCATAGGAGCAGTCCTAGTATCAGAAACCAGTCAGCATTATCCGGTGTCCGCCAAGCTCAGGTTTTCCTGCACCAACAACATGGCCGAGTATGATGCCTTCATCCTAGGGCTCAAAATGGCCATTGATATGAACATTCAAGAGTTGCTAGTGATCGGAGATTCAGACCTACTTATACATCAGGTCCGGGAAGAATGGGCAACTAAGAACTCCAAGATACTCCAGTATCTGCACTATGTACAGGAATTGAGAAAGAGGTTCACAAAGACGGAATTCCAACATGTTCCCAGAGTCCAGAATGAGTTCGCCGATGCATTGGCGACCCTATCCTCTATGATACAACATCCAGATAAAAACTTCATTGATCCTATTCCGGTAAAAGTCCATGATCAGCCATCCTATTGTGATCAGGTTGAAGAAGAAGCAGGCGGAAAGCCTTGGTTTCATGATATCAAGGAATACTTGGCGAAAGGAGAATACCCGGAACTTGCAAATCCTACCCAAAAGCGCACACTTCAGAGGTTATACAATAATTTCTTTCACTCGGAGGAATCATGTATAGGAGGACTCCTGATTTGGGATTACTAAGGTGTGTCGACGCGAAAGAAGCATCCAAGCTATTAGAGGAGATTCATGCAGGGACCTGCGGTCCACATATGAACGGTTTCATCTTAGCAAAGAAGATACTCCGTGCTGGTTACTTTTGGATGACTATGGAAACAGACTGCATCCAGTATGTCCGGAAATGTTACCGCTATCAGATACACGCAGACATGATAAAGGTACCTCCAAACGAGCTTAATGCAATAAGCTCACCATGGCCGTTCGCTGCCTGGAGAATGGATGTTATTGGACCAATCGAACCTGCCGCATCAAACGGGCACAGGTTTATCTTGGTAGCAATTGACTATTTTACCAAATGGGTTAAAGCAACATCTTATAGAGCAGTAACCAAGAAGGTCGTGGCAGACTTTGTCCGCGACCGCATTGTTTGTCGATTCGGGATTCCAGAGTCAATCATTACCGACAACGACTCTAACCTCAACAGTGACTTGATGAAAGCCATGAGTGGCACTTTCAAAATCAGACACAAGAATTCTACAGCCTACAAACCCTAGATGAATGGAGCAGTAGAAGCCGCCAATAAGAATATAAGGAAGATATTGAGGAAAATGATAGAGAAGCATAAACAGTGGCACGAGAAGTTATCATTTGCTCTTCTAGGGTACCGCACCACAGTCCACACATCAACTGGGGCAACCCCCTATATGCTGGTTTATGGTACAGAAGCAGTCATTCCCGCCGAGGTAGAAATTCCCTCCCTAAGGATCATACAGGAAGCTGAGCTCAACGATGCAAAGTGGGTGAAAAATTGTTATGAGCAGCTAGCCCTCATAGACGAAAAGAGTATGAATGCAGTTTGCCATGGTCAACTTTATCAGAACAGAATGTCCAGAGCCTTCAACAAAAGAGTCAAGCCAAGACAGTTCACACAGGGGCAGCTAGTGTTAAAGAAAATCTTTCCAAATCAAGATGAAGCCAAAGTCTCTCCCAACTGGAAGGGTCCATACATGGTTCACCAGGTTCTGACAGGAGCAACCCTCATACTTGTAGAAATGGACGGAGAAGTCTGGCCAAAGCCAATTACTTCAGATGCAGTCAAGCGTTACTATGTGTAATCTTTATTCTTTCCTATAAGATGTAATTTGAACTACGCCTAACCTGACTTCCGTTTAAGAGGGGATACATAGGTAGCCCTATGGGTTCGGTCACAATGCAATAAAAATTTTATTTTCCCCGCAATTGGAAACTAGGGCAGAATTTTGAGGAGGACCCTCAAAATTCCGAAGTAATTTCAGCCAATCGTCGCAAACAACAGTCAAAAGCATCAACTCAGTAAACTGGGGCAGAATTTTGAGGAGGACCCTCAAAATTCCGTAACAAGAAGGGTTGCAATGTCTTGAACCACGTCGCAATTGTTGGTTCATCAAAAGAAAACTATATTTAATTATGTTTTTATGTATGCCTTTACTAAATCATGCATGTTTATTACCAAAATTGCCTTGTTTGGCAACGCTACCCCAATGATACATGCAGTATCACCAGATCAAAGCCGAGTAGGTAAAGCAGAGCCAGTGAGAATATGAACTAACCTCCCCTCTTTACAAAACTCACGATTTTTCTTTAGATGCAGGCACTTGAGTTGCAAAATCATCGAATATGCTACACTCACGAGACTCACATTGCTTAGAAATACAACTCTCAGAACCGTGCACTTTCTCACAGCTGCTATCCGCACATAGTGTCCCCATCAGACACAATATCCCCAACAGTTGCAATATCGCAATCCGCTATCAGCTAAGAAAATTCTATTATCATTTTGCCCTCTTACTTCTTGCATAAGCCTACCATTCTGCCTTCCGAGGTTAAGCTCTACCTCCATCTGCATGGCTGAAAGATCGCCACCTTATTTGCATGGCTAAAAGATCGCCACCTTTACATTTGCATGGCTGAAAGATCGCCACTTTTACATTTGCGTGGCTGAAAGATCGCCACCTTATTTGCATGGCTGAAAGATCGCCACCTTTATATTTGCATGGAAGAAAGATCGCCACCTTTACATTTGCATGGCTGAAAGATCGCCGCCCTATTTACATTTGCATGGCTGAAAGATTGCCACCTTTACACTTGCATGGCTGAAAGATCGCCACCCATTGCATCTCATCGGCTGAAAGATCACCACCTACTACATCTCATCGGCTGAAAGATCGCCAAATCATCCGAAGGCATCATTGTTCGGAGGCACCATCTTCATAGCCTGAGAACACCATATCATTGCCTGAAGACTCTTTTAATCTTTTGCATATCATTATTCAAAGGCATCATAGTTCAGAGACATCATTCGCATAGCCCGAAAGCATTATTTCATGGCCTACGAATCCTTTATTATACGCTTCATGGCCCAGGACATCATGGTCTGAGGACATCATCCTAACCGTCCAAAGACAACATTCATGGTCCGAAGGGAACTTGCATCATGTTTAAATTTACGCACAATATACGCTCGTATTGCTCATATGTAGGTAAACCGACGAGCAATGCCCATCTCAGCAGGAGCGATCCCGCTCCAGTTCCCGCAGCCCTGTTAGACTTTGACCATTCACCCCGTCCTCAATATCGCGTCCGTTTTTGAAAAGTCTCCATCAGTATACTCTGCCGCGGATCCTGAACTACATATGGCCCAATTCCTGTAAGACCAAGGATATGTAGGTAGCTAAGAAGCCAGAGTATGGCCTAAGTCTCCTCGAACCATTTTGTTCGGTCAAAATTGGCCATCATATCTTTACCCGCAACTCTTTCATCCTTCCCGGGTAAAGAGGGGCAGCTGTTGATACCCAATTTTTCCCTATGTATTTGTATATGCAAATTACCTTTCAAATAGCATATGTATGCATATATAAGTATGTCCAAGGGTTTTCTTATTTTTTATTAATTTTTAAAGTTTTTTAGATCAATTTATTGCCCTATTTTATCAAGAAAAACCCAATAATGATTCCCAAAATTGTCATTTTGGCAATTCACTTATTATATTCTCATATTTATACTAAAATATATCTAACATAATTTTTGCATAATTTTACAAATTTATTTAGTATTTTTAAAAGCTAAATTGCATATAATTGCAATATTAGCCTATTTTAAGATTTAATTGTGTTTATAATTATAAAATTGACTCCAGTATTTTTATTTTTATAATTATGTATTATTAATCATTTTAGTACCTTTAAATTATTTTACTATTTATTATAAAATAAATAAGGGAAAATGGCTATTTAAATGATAGCCCATTTGTATTTCAATTTTGGCCAGATTGGGCACCCCTAATTGAACCCAATTTTAGATCTCATTACTCGGCCCAAATCCTAAATTTACCCGACCCATGACCCTCTTAATAACCCGCCCGGATCCCCCTTTCAATCCCAGTCGTTGATCATTTAGATCAGCGGCTCATACTCACCCTTTCCTTTTTAATTTTCCAATACCTCCCGAACCCTAATCATTCCTCATCGGTAGCTACCCCCGGATTCCCCTTCTCCCAAATACTCTTTCAGAAACCCTAGCTGCCTCCCTCCACTTCCACCCTAAAACCACCGGAATCCATGGCTTCCAAGGCCATAGAAGTCCTATACCGGCCTCCTATAACTCCTACACGTTTGGTTACTGAATTTTCAAGGCCTGACTAAGAAGAAGCTTGGCCCAGAGCTTGTTTGATTCGAGTTCTATGGCCACCTCCGCCCTTGCTCCGGCAAGCCATGGCTATTCGAGCCTAATCTCGACTTCTCCTGCTCAGATCAACGATTCTCCAAGCCTTTCTCACCATCTGGTTTCTTCTGAAACCCTAACTTTTGAGGTTCTTCTGATTTATTTAGATCTATTCTAGATCCGTGTTTTCCCTAAACTTTTAAACGGTTTCTCGAGATTTCTTTCAACAAACTATGCTTTCAAAACCTTTATCTTTCCGATTTAGGGTTTTTGTTAAGTTATTTAAATGCTTCTCTGATTTTCTTTTTCTTTTGTGTGTTTCTTCTACTATGTTTCTTATTAGTTTCTTCCATTGTGATTTTTATGTGTCTCTCCTAGTGTGTTCTTACGAGTTTTTCTACTGTGTCTTCCTATGTGTTTCTTCTACTGTGTCTTCCTATGTGTTTCTTCTACTATGTTCTTATGAGTTCTACTGTATTTCGCATATTGTTCTATTACTATGTTTTTCATGAGTTTCTTCTACTGAAAGATGCATATTAAAGGTCTCACACTATAACAAAAAAGGCTTTTAGCGGCAATTAAAATACTTTTTAGCGGCAATAGAAATGGCCGCAAAATCATTTTCCGGCAATTAGTTTTTGGCCGTGGTATCGGACGTCGACAAAGCTATTGGTGGCCATTAGACCAAGTGCTGGTAAAGACCTCTTTATGGCCAATAAAAGTCCTTAAGTTTTAGTGGCATTTATTTTCCGGCAATTGCAATGGCCACTAAAATCCCTCTGGCATTTCATAGGTCAAATATCCTGCAACCTTTAGTATTTCCGCTAAAAACTAATTTAATGACCGATAAAAGGCACCTCTTTTGGCAGCAAATACAATGGCCGCTAAAGCGATTTTAGAATTCAGGTTTTTTCATCTATTAATGACTTTTGTTATGGATGGTAAAATCTGATTGTTATAAAAGAGGATATTTAGTGACTTTTGTATTTTGCTGCTAAACATTATAGAAAGAACTATCCCAACATTTGCAATGCATGTTGTACCTATTTACATTCTACAATAATAATATTAATTCACTTCAAACAACTCAATGCACTATATTAAATCCATAATTTGAGAGTGCAAACAACATAAAAAATGCTAAATTATTTGAATCCAATAATATTTCACGTCTAATTAATTATTTTATTAAGTAGCTATAAGCTCGATAATAAGTTACATCGGACAGATTCTCCCAAATCTTGATTATATGAACTTCCACGTGCTATATCTCTGAACATCACAATATATGACTTAAAATGATAAAACAAAATAATTATAATATAAATGACATATAAAGTTCATCAATAGTCAAGAAAAATAACTACTTGACCTTTACATATACTGGCGGCATATCATGGAATTGCTACTACAAAATTTAATCAAAACCAAGTGTACAAGACATGCATTTCTTTTTTTGCTAACCATTACAATATAACAAACCTCAAAAAGATTTATAGAGTTCGAAGAAAGTCAAATACCAGTTCAAACAAAATATATTGTGTTACACTTAACAAATTGCATTTTCTTTTGTCTTTAGCAAATCCTAGATCTTTGAAACACTGTAATGCCTATTTTTCCCAATAAAACTCTTACGGTAACAGATAAATTTATATGCCTATGACACTTCAGGATATAAATGAGACGGAAATTTCATTATTCATGATTCTACAAGTAACATCAAGTAGACAACATCATTGTTTAAACTCATTTAAGTAGTTGGATTTTTAAGTCCACACAGTTATGTTTTAGCATAGAGATTACTTTATGTAATTTAGTGCAACGGTAGACATATTTTTAGCAAATTACAACTCCTAAACTTTCAGCTTTTTGCTCTTTTCAAAAAATAAATGAAACTTCAAGAAAACACCTTTCAACCCCATGCCTAATCATACTTAATTCAAATTCCTCATCTGCTAATAACATATCAGCAATATAGCCCATCTTTCAGCATAACAAAGTAATAATCTATATATATATATATATATAAGTAACTAAATAACTTTTGATAACTTCTGATATTGAAAACTATAAAGGAAAATAATCTCTCTTTTAATCTAATATTTCAGCACTCATCCACATTCAGTGGGTATTCCATTCTCTTCCCTAAAGAGAAGATAAGATATTCAGAAAAGAATACAATCACAGTCTAATAAAATTATCCACAACGAAAATGAAGTTGACGAAGTTGACAGATAGACTGTAGACAACATATATCACTTGAACCAAATAGAGATATTAGTTAAAAAACTGAACAGTTAATGAGTTAACAATGAAATTAGACTAAATAAGAGATACTAACCTAGCTTTGTTCGAACAAGTATAATTGGTACTCCAGGAACATAATGTCTCAATTTAGGAATCCGCTAAAAAATAATAACAAGAGCAAAAAATAAGGTATTCCTTGAGAGAAATTATAAAATATCACGAACCATAGAATCGTTTCATTTTTCTCTTTAACAGACAACCTTTACCTGTTCATTTCTAGTAAACATACGAAATCCTAAAATGTCGGAGTAGAGTACTAGTATTTTTAGTATATTCACCAGTCGTCTTCACCAAATAACTAAAGTGAAAACTAAAACAAGCCAAGGTTTTCATGAACTTACTTCAAGTAACAAGGACTGGTATTACAACTAGCGTACACATTTCTCCGCTGTATTATAAAAAAACAAATAAAAGTACTATAAAGAAACTTGAAATTAAGAAGGAAGTCTACCTTTTTTGGAGACATTTTTATAATTGGGCTTGCTAGCGAGAAATTTTTCTGTCTGAAATTCCAGATACATCTGCCCATGATAGCTCAAGCCTCAAGGGTCTCATTTTATTGTAATCTTCCTTCCTTGTTCAATCAAATAGTAGAGGTAGTCAATAATATCACAACGATATTAAACCAACAACATTAACTAATGTCCTGGATAAAAAGTATACCAGCAGTATCCCGCAGACTCAGATTAATAGTGCTACCACCGGCAATCACATTTGCTCTAAAATGTCAAATACAATTGGGACTTAATCCTGAACGCAAGATAACAGAGAATTGAAAATATGATACATCGGAAAGATTTTGCTGGATCAATTCACGCACCATATATATATATATATATATATATATATATATATATATATATATATATATATATATATATATATATATATATATAACTTTCCTAACCATCAATTAAGCTAACTCTTTAAGACTTCAATTAGGGAACAACCAAGCATCTAAATTAAAAACTAAACTATTCAAGTTCAGAAGCAAAGACAAGCTCTTCAATAATAAGCCTTCATCTTTATAATAGAATATCCACATATTCAATCACAAGGTCCTATATTTGAAGCGTTCTTCTCTATTCTTTTACAGAAGTTATCACCAATACAAAAGAATTCTACGGACAAATAATTTAACCAAACAACTTCAAGAAGAAGTTCACTAATCTAAACATTGCCAAAGACTATTTTCAATATGGAATCCCTTCCCCTCGTAATATCAAATGCATAAACGATATTATACACACACATACACACCAAAAAAGAACCTACTGCTATTGCTAATCAAAAGGAGCTTGATGAGGTAATCTGTAGTCGTGATGGGCTAGAGCAGGTGGAGCGGCCATTTGATTTTCTCAAAAAAAGATGAAGGGAACTACTCCAACCCTAGATATAAGAAAATCACCTTAGCAACTGCGAGAATGTGAGGAAAACTGATCAAATTAGAATAAAATTAACTGAAATTCATATGTATGAATATATGTACAAGGATTTATGCATACATACACCCTTATATCAGATCAGAGAACAGTAAATGAAGAAAGAGAAAAATGAATATATGTTTGAGATCTACTAAATAAATGGGTGAGATAACGAGAGAGTAGAAAGAGATAGTTGTGTTACCTGGAATTGGTGGCCAGCGATGAGATAAAAATCAGTTGTAGTGGCGGTAATGGTTTCAACAGCGGCGAGATAGGTCGAGTCTTTGTGAAGTATTCCCAAATTTTTCAAATTTTATTTTTTTATTTTGTGAAATTGGAGGGAATATTAGGTGATGTGAAAAAAGTGAGGGAAAGATAAAATACTAAAATTTCTTTTGAATTAGTTGCTTTTAGTGGCCAGTCATTTTTTTTGCCGGTACAAGAGTATCTTTTCCTCACCAATATCTATTTACCGGTAATCTTTCTCATAAATAAATGAATTAGCGGCCATTAAGCTATTGCCACAAAATAATTGCCGCTAAATACTTATTTTGTTGTAGTGTCAGTTCCTTTCTGAAATCTCTGAATTTGTTTGATTTCAAAAGAAAAAAAAGCCCTAACTTCTTTGAACCTATTTCGAGTTTCTGAAGTTATCTCATCTACTACTCGATTAGGCTTCCAAAGCTTTGTTTCGACCTTTGTTTCTTTATATGGTTCTGATTCCCTGTTAAACTCTTCTAAGGTTTATACTGGACCCTTTGTATGCTATTTGATACTCTCTCTCTTCTACATTGCTGAGTTACTGAGACTGACCTATGTGACTATCATGTTCCTATAGTCTACTACTTACTGATTTTGCAATTGCATGACATTTTTCTTTGTCCTAAACCCAGCCTCGCATACTTGTGTGCTCTTTATATGTGCTGAACTTTCCTCTAAAATGGCTTTCAATTTTTGATTAATTTCAGACTTCCTTTGTGTAAGCCTGATTGATTTCTTTCATTGTTTGTTGATTTCCCTGTTACTTGGTCGAAAACTTTCCTTAGCCTTTCTGACTTGGTTTATTCATGGACCAGTAATTATAAATCTCTGACTCCTTGATTTACTATGTACTAATTGATTTTTACCTTATTTATTTAACCATGTATTTCAAAATTCTTCCCTTAAGTAAACTCCTATGTATCTACCCCTAATTGCCTACTTTGCACAAGATGCTTACTTGATCCCTTTTCTTAAATAATTTTGTTCATTACCGTTTAAGTTTAAACTCCTTAATTAAAGGAAGTCTCGTACTAATTGATTTTAATTGATACCCAGTTTCTTAATTATCTTCTTACCTTCTTTCCGCCTATTTTCACACTATAAATACTTGTTCTTCATTGACACAAACACACCAACACTCATATCTTTATGAACTTATACCCATACTCAAAAGTATTTTCGCTTGTTACTTTTACTTTGGCCTATTTGCAAGTCCTGCTCCCTACTTTTCTCTATTTGCTTCTTTAAAAACTGGTATGTCCTGATTTAAGGTTTTCAGCACCATAACAATGTGTTTATTTACTACCTTCGTAGGCATGTCTGCCTACTGCTTCTGTATAGTTCAACACCTACTCTAGCATGCTGAAATTTCTTTCAGCTTGTTCTATTATGAATCCCAAACCCCTACCCATATGTGTTCATGCTATGGTTTGAGGCACGACAATACTACTGATTATTGTCCATGAATCAAACTTGATCCCCTGGGATCCTAGCTTCTAATAATGTGTGTTCTAGCAGGCTTATAGGTATGCTACCATTCTTCATTGTTGGGCATGCCTAAAGCCTGCCCTTGCCTAAGCAATAGGCTCTTCACAATTTCCTTATTTCCCTAGACCCCTAATGGGTACTTATTTGTAGTTGTTTCCCTCTGTTTTCCCCCCTTTAGCATTCTGTTCTTCACTTGCACACTTTCTTAGTCTTTAAGTTCTGCCTCCCTCTTGTGAGCCTTGCCTTGGGACCCTTTGAGCTCCCTCTGAACTTGGACACTTGAGGGCTGGCCCTTCCACACTTCACTTATCCTTGTTCTAATAATACATTTGGGTGTGAGCATTGCCCGGAGTCCCATTGAGGCTCTTAGAGAACTTTGACACACTCAAATGGGAGAAAGGCTTTGGATCATGATCTCTTGGAGTTGGTTTACTTCATAACTCAGTGAGGAAGTCAGAATCAGGCTTCCTCTAGTTGTACTTTTATTTATATTTTTCTGATGTATTCTTATTTTTTTCCGGGTTGTAATAATTTTTAATAAACTCTTGGGGATGGTTAGTGAAAAAGGTGGGTAACTATGTATGCAAAAGGTAGATACCATAAGTATTTTGAATTCTGCATATTCAAATGCATATAGAAATCATGCCTATAGGTCATTTTGAATTATGCATATCCCAATTCTCACATAGATACCATGTATATAGGTATTTTGAATTCTCCATACTCAAATGCATATAGACATCATGCCTATAGGTCATTCGGAATATTCAATTCTCATATAGAAATCATGTCTATAGGTATTTTGAATTTTGTATATTCAAATACATGTAAAGTCATGCCTATAGGATTGTTCAATTCTGCATATTCAATTGCACCTAGTTACCATGCGCATAGGCCTTAAGCAAAATTCTGCAAACTAGATACAATGTTTGTAGGATTAAAACCAGTCTTATGCATTTAGATACTATGCCAATAAGGTTTTCTGCATTTTTACACCATGTCTACAAGGTTCAAAATCAACAACGCATAAAAAGCATGCCTATAGGATCCTTGTCCAACGCTTAGGCAAGCCTTAGGGTAAAATTATAAGCTGAATTTGTTAATTATTACAACCAGCATGCAGGCCTGATTCGAACTTCTTATCTGAGTTATGTAATAAACTAAAACTGCCTCAGTAACCGTCCTTCTTCATCTATAATAATCAGACCTAAACAGTATGTGTAAGTCATGCTGATTACGTGCTTCTTTGTTTAAGGAGGTATATCTGAGCCTCTGCTTGTTATGTGCTTTCCCTCAACTTGCAATACGTGTTTTGTATGTCGCCTTAGAGTTTTTACCTTTGAAACAACAAATAAGCCCAATATGCCTCCCTTTAGAATTAGTAGTCCTAAATGCCTCCGGAACTGATAGGATTGGGATGGGTAATTGCATGCAATAAGTAAACTAGACCAACCCGCGCTTTAAATACCTTAACGGGGTGGGAATGGTAGATATGGATATGATGACCACGCGATAACGTCATGTGTAACCCCTCATTGAGGAGTGATTACCTGACGTAGTGTGGGGTGATCCATATTTTTAGTAAACCTAGGACCCCCCTTTCCTTTACTCTTATTTCTTTAACATTTTCATTCTAGAATCCGCTTCCTCAAATTGCTCTTTTAAACTTTGTCTATTTTCAAATCTTTATATGTGAAATCCCCTCCTATTTGAGCTTTATTTGTCTACATGTTAATTGTACCCTAAACTCACAATAATTGTCTCGCTGGGAACCACATTAGTGGATTCTGAGGGGTGCCTAACACCTTCCCTTTGGAATAATTTCAAGCCCTTACCCAATCTCTGGTTACTCAAATCAAACCCTCTTGGTGTCCTAATGCACCCTAATCATTAGGTGGCGACTCTTCAAATCAAACCCAATTCCCAAAAGGAATGAGTTGTCCCTCCAAATGTCATAAACCCGATTCCGCAAAGAACAAGGGGGCGCGACACCAATATATTTCCATAATTTTCTGTAATTTTTAAAAGGATTTTAATTAATTTATTATAACATTTTATTATCCAAATAATTACTAATTGTATCACAAACGGTTTTATGATAATTTTATTGCTTAATCATTTTTATTTATACTAAGCTTTAATTATTTCATGAATAGCCATATGTATATACAAGGCTAAATTGCACATTTTACAATAATAGCCCATATGCATGTATAATTACATTATTCATACAGAAAATAACTTTTTATATTTTTATAATATTAAGTAATTATTTTAAATTATTTTCATGCATAAAAATCATTTTTATCATTTAATTAACTATTTTTACAAATTATTTTATCAAGTAATTGGTATTTAACAAATAGCCTCTTTAATTTTCTTAAATTTTTGGACCTAGCCTAAAACTACCCTAGCCCACTTAAATATAACCCATAACCCAATCTCCAAATAACCCGCCCTAACCCGGATGGAATCCTGGCCGTTGATCTCAGAAGATCAACGGTCCAGGATTCATTTCCTTTTTATTAACCAAACGACCCCCCAAACCCTACCCATTTCTCAAACACCGCCACCCCTGAATCCCTACCTCCTCTCGTCTCTATCTTCCTCTCCCTCCCTACCCCACCATTACTTGAACCCCCTTCAATCCATAGGGTTTCTCTTCGATATTAGGCCCTATCCGGCCTCTTATCTCTATTGGTTGTTCGATTTCTTTGTTGTTTGATGGAACCTCAAGGGGATTCGAATAGATTTGGTTCAAATCCCTCAATCTTCTGATGAATCCATCTGTATTCACCATTTGTTTGTGAGTATTATCACTTTTGTATTTTTGTGGCTTCAAATCTCCAATCTAAAACTCGATTTTTACACCTTCATTTATTTTTGGACAAACCTAACTATTTTTGGTCGAATAGGTCGAGATCTCTTTAGATTTGAAGTGTTTGGGGTTTATTTAACCATTTTCCTTTAAGTTTCTTTTATTTTTACCACTATTATCTTCCGATTTCACTTTTTCCCTAAGGACTATGGTTTCATCTTTTCAGTTTCTGCAAATGTTTTAAAACAGTTAAAGGTTCAACCATGGTCTTTCTTCTTTACTACTCGACTGATTGCTTTGATTGATATTTCATCTCCGTGTTTCAATATGCTTAAAGTTTTCCGTTATTCGATTATTTGCCTCACTGATCTTGCCCGTTTATTTTGGCTCTGTTAAATAAACGAATTAATTGGTTTACTTGCTTAATTAAGGTTTGAAATTATATTTTTCTTTTTAAAATTTGTATCTTTCTGAGATTTTCATTTATTCTTTCCTATATGTGACTTATCATTGGTACTGCCTTCCTTAATTATGCTACTGATCTGATTTCTGGGTTTGATTTGTTCTGACCAACCTATAAATGGTCTCTGACTTATTTTCTACCTTATTAACCCTCAATTCTACCCGCTAATTGATTTCTTATGAGATTTTTCCTAATTTAAGGGGTCTTTCCGGATCCTATCATGTTAGTTGATTGAGTTTAGCCTTAATTAACTGATTGAATAATTTGTATACCTTATTTGTGAACTCTCAATTTACTTGACCTTCTTTGTTCTACTATGCTGAATGCTATATAACCTTACCATTCTGATTTTTTTAAAAGACACATGAACACACACGCTCAGACTCAGACACCTATACTTACAAGCACACATTGATACACACTTACACACCTATAGTTCTTTGTTTTGTTGCACTGTGGCCGGCTGAAAGCCAAGGCTAGACCCTTGGATTTCATTTGTCTTCACCACCTTGTTTGCTATCTCCTTAATTGGTATGCCTCCATTTCTGTTATCATGTTCTCTTCTATATGCTATGTAGTTAGACTTCAATATGATTGTGTTTGCCCTTCTATTTCCTATTTACTACTCTCTCTTGACTAGTATGCCTCAAATCTTGTTAATTTGCTTTGTTCTATGTGGTTATGTGATGGGCTTACCCTAATATGTTCCTTTTTGATACATGATTCTTGTTCATCTTGTTCTCACCTCTTATGCTTCAGTTATTGTTGTTCCATGTGATTATATGTTTAGTTTCTGTTTGCCATGTGTTTCCTTCTTGCATTCTCCCTGACTAGTATGCCTCAAATCCTGTTAATTTGATTTGTTCTATGTGGTTATGTGATGGGCTTACCCTAACATGTTTATGTTTGATCCTCGATTCTATTTACCTCTTCCTAGACTAGAGAGTCTTAGTTTCTACTATCCTGCTCTATATGTTTGTTTGGCTGGTTATCTTAACTTCAACATTCTTCTGTTCAATATATGTCTACATGTCCCTACCTAGTGGTAATTAATAAGTTAAATCAACTTCAGCCATATGAAACCTTGTTGATTCAGTTGTATGCCTCTATTCATAACATGTTTAGATACTGCAAATATGTATGGTCAGTTCTATTTGTAATTCAATTACCCCTACTTCTTTGTGGTTTCTTTAGTTGACACAATATTTATACAAATCTGTCTGGATTCTGCTTGTCTAGGTAGAATTCTACTTCTGTTTGCTCTTGAAGAAAAACAATTTTCTAAAAAATTATTCCCTACCCCGTACATGTACTATTTTTCAAATTTCCACTCTTAGACACTTAGGTTCCTACCAACTCCAATGTGAGCACTGCCTAGGGTCCCAAAGACTCCTTTGAACTATGACACATTGGAGCTGGTTTCCAATCTCTTACGAATCTTGTGTTGAATGTGTTACATCCCATGTTTTTATACATGAAAGTATACCATAAGTGAATTGATGAAAGCTCGGGAATGAGATGTTACATCCCACATTTTCGGACATTAAGGTTTCGTCATAAAGTTAATCGACACAAGCTCGGGAATGAGATTATTTTGAGGATATAAGTATTATGCTATTTCAAACAAGGGATAAGTAAATTCGTGAAGGTGAGAGGGTGAGTAAATTGAAGAATGAGTTTCGTTGAAGGTTATCAATTTGGGATAAAATACAGGCCAAGCTATAATACCCTGTATTTATAGACTAGTGTCATACAAGGTACCATATGACCACGATAGTGTGATGTATAAGGTGTATTAAAAATGAGTAGTATTTTAAGTAATTTGAGATAATTCTTAATTACGCGGGTAATTGATTAATTATTGATTAAATGGGATATTGACTATGTAATTAAGGATTTGTGAATAATTTTAGGTGGGGGACAAATCCCCCCACGTGGCAGCAAGTGGAGTAAGGGCTAAGTGACTCTTGCCTTTAGACTATGCAATTAGAAGGCACATGTATAACATTCTTTATCCATTTTACATGTAAGAAGTAGAAAGTATTAGTCATATCTAACTCATGTTCAAGGGAGATTAAATCCATTTGACAAAGATTAGACAATACTACAAAGTCATTGAATTTAAGCTACAAGAATACACAATGCCGTGAATGGTGTAATTGTGCAATTTACAATGTATATATGACTACAAAAATCTAAAAAATCAAGAATTATTTTGCTGTCAATTGTGTGCTAAGTTAATTGGCAACAGTTCTTTTAGTACAAGACACACGTACATTACTGCTTCACAAGATATTCCCTGTGCTAATCCTCATCCCTCATAATTAGCTTTGGAAATTTTTTCTTTTTTCTCGTGGACTTCAACAATTGGCAAATCATATACAACCATGAATGCAAAAAAAAAGAATGGCATGACCGTCGTCATTCTCTTATGCTTTGGCAAAATGGCTGTGAAATTTCTGGATAAGTTATATTAGATATAAGTACTCCAGCTTCCCCTCCCAAATTATTTTCATTAGGAAAATATAATATAGCATATAGAAGGCAAAACAAGGAACGAAGGTGAGGGAATTTTGAAATTCATACGAAATTTGCACTGCGTAATAACAACGAGATTTTGCAATTCTAGAGGAGTACGGTGCAATTCTTCTCAAAAATATCATACGGATTTTTTCTCTGCTCCAGGTATGTTAAGGCTATCCCTTATTTCTTTTTGGCATGATCTATACGACACGAACGAAACGAGTAAATGCATAACTTCTATAAATAACTCTATTCATAGAAACATTAGAGATGCTTATGTTCTTGATTCTCCATGTGTCATATTATTCTATCATCTGTTCATGGGTATAAAAAATATGTAAGTTGGTAAAACTTATTTAATGGTATTAATCAGAGGCATAATAGTCTTATGACGTACCGAGAGATTTTATTAATTTATCTCATATGCATTTCATGCATTTATACATGCACGTTGACCCATGACCAGATGGCATTATATATGTAAATATATATATATATATATATACGCATAAACACGTATATTATATGTATATCAGATATGGGAAAATGTTAAGGCGTTATATACGCACCACCACCTGATCAGCTGGTATATGTTGATGATTTTGCCCATAGTGGCCGAGATGATATGATGGGATGCCCTTAGAGGCTTGATAATGTTATGAACACATGTACCTATGTACGACATGACATTCATAAGCATATTCATGATACTATAAGTATTCCATGATTTACATAGTTGTCCAGACTTACAGGTTGAGTCATTTAATCTATAATTCTTCTATGTCTTTTATGGACTTATTTATGTGCCTTACATACTCGGTACAATATTCGTACTGACATTCCTTTTGCCTGAGGATGCTGCGTTTCATGCCCGTAGGTACTGAAAGACAAGATGAGAGTCCTCCAAGTAGGCTATCAGCTCAGCGAAAGGTGTTGGTGCGCTCCATTTGCTTCGGAGTTGCTTATTTGGTTAGTATGAATAAGACATATATTGATTAGTATGGTGGGCCCCTGTCCTGACCTTTATAACATTTATGTACTCTTAGAGGCTTGTAGACATATGTCGTATATGTGAAAGATTGTACGGCCTTGTCGGCCTATGTTCAGTATACGAGTGATCTTTTTTGGTCTTATAGGCCAGTATGTAATATGTATAAGTTTGTATTCCCCCATGCTTTACTTCAGTTCATTTATCTATGAAATAATGATACGAAAGATACGTTACGTTGGTACTCGGTTGAGTAAGGTACTGGTACTCGTCGCGGCCCATCGGTTTTGGTTGTGACAAAAGTGGTATCAGAGCAGTTCTATCCTAGAGAGTCTACAAGCCGTGTCTAGTAGAGTCTTGTTTATGGGTGTGTCATGTACCACACTTATAAGCAGGAGGCTACATGGCATTTAGGACTATCACTCTTTCTTCTTACTCTAGATCGTGTGGTAGAGCTTAGTTGTAAGATTTCAATTTCCTAAACTCTATCTTAATCGTAATACAACGATGCCTACATCCAGAAAGACTGTTGGTAAGAGATTTAGCTGTGGAAGAGTTGAGTCAGAGGAACTCAATTTTTGCATCATGCTTATGATGGATAAATATGAGGTATTCAGCAGATTATGTATATAATAAAATGTGTAAGCTCCTTGGTAAGGATACTTAAGGCAAGAATACTTATCCACTCTTACGGTGAAAAGGAATAATAGAATCAGAAGGAAGAAAACAAGTTTCAGCAAGTGAAAGAAGAAAGGTGAAGAAGGGTACGGGGTACGCAGTTAATGAAGATTATCATTATTTACCATTCAGGAAGGGAGATATAAGCATTTGAGTTACCTTCACACATTGACAGATGTACGTAAAATCAGCCACACTGATCTCAGTTATGCCCTATGAGAGCTAACGGATATAGTTTAAGAGAATGACGGGTTATTAGGATCCGACTAGGGTTAGAGTAACCCAAAATAGGGGATGGATTGGTAGATTTAGTTGACATTTCTGAAGGATAGTGTAAACATGGTAATGGATCTCCTTGTGAGACATCTAGATAGTGAACTCTAAAATAGTACAGCTAGATATGGGTGCTACAAAGATAGGATCTAGAAGCCTGAAAAGGATAAATATTATCTTAGTATAACTCCAGTTCTAGTAGAGAGATAATGTTAGGCAATTCGAAGAGCCAGTGGATGAAGCAAAGGGGAGCTAAAAGTAAAAGAATATCTTGTTGAAGTTTTCAGTATAAAGTGATGGACAGAAATGTTAGCAGGATATAAGAAGAAAGCTAATGAAGCATTAAGAGTAAGATGTGATACATGGATGACAACGGTAGGTCAAAAAGATGACAGTATTACATAGTCTATAGTCAAGTAAAGGAAAAGACGAAAGGTGACAGGCCTTGAGACAACAAAAGAGTATAGGCCATGAAGTCATATCCTCACTTCGAGAAATAAGTTTGTGAATCCAATGCAACTACCAGAAGGAAAAGTTAGACCCCAAAGTAATAGAAATCAGTACGAATTGGTGAACAAAATAAACCAAACATGAATTAGGGACTGAGTAATTTGATAATGGTCGGCATCATGAGAGTTTCAGATTTCACTCCGGTGATAATAGAATGGACAATAGAAGAAGATTCATGAGAAATTCAAAGAATAGTCATTCAGGAAGACACTTTCCTAAAGCAAGCAATGTGAGCAAAGTTAAGCTTAAGGGACTATTTGTGCTAGTTAAACTAAGTGCCACCCTCGTGAGTAAGGAATTTTATTATCCTTGGTATAGAAGGAATACCGCAAGGCGGGTAAGGGTCATCGATTTGAGAAAACGCCAATGATTAAGAGGTAAAACATCTATAGGTAGATCGTTGTAGCACTATATAGTAGTACTTCCTTAAATGGGAGAATGTGGAGTGAGGTAGCATCAAGTCAGAATTAAGTGGTTCTAGTAATTATGGAATGGTAAAGGAAGAATGCGATAAAACAAAAAAGGGATGAGATTGCACTTATTCAAATCCTATAGATATGCAACGATACCACAACATTATGCAAACACGACATCAAGGGGAGGAAGTAAGGGTTCCTACCCAAGATATTATTGATTAATAAGGAGCCAGTGCGAGAGGTAAGTTAAGACAAAGGAAATGACCCTAGAAAGATTATGCGGAATATTGACACAGGAACGGGCCAACAAGTAGTTAGTAGTTGATTCAGGAAGAGCCTAGCTGTGGCTAGACAAGAGGATATATATAAATCAACAGATTGTGCAAGATAAACATAGGGAACCCTAATATGTGGAATTAAGCCTCGCAATTATGACATCGTGATCCTTGAAATATATCCATATAGGAGTTGGGGAAGTTAAAAAGGTACTGTATGAATGTTACGGAAATAAAAGAGAGTGCCATTGTGAAGACAATCAAAATATTAGTTCAGAATTAATCCTACAAGTACAAGAGCGTGGAGATAAATAACTACGGGTAATTATAGGCGAGGAAGAACATAAAAAATTCCGTCAGGCATACGATATGATAAGCTCGCAGCCTTACAAGAGTTAGAGAACCCCCCCCCCCCAAGTACCACAAGGAAAGACTAGTTGAGGAAATAAGGAAGAAGGCTTCAACCAAAGCACAGTGACCTAAAGAGGAAATAGTTGTATAACAACAGTCTAACTACAAAATTGTATGCACTCCAAAAGAAAGTTGCACCTACCATGGCTAATGAGCGGGGAATAAAACCAAAAGTAATATTCGAGACCATATGAGCTGTACAAAGGTTTCGGCATGCATGAGAACTAAGATAAACGAAGTATGCACGCAAAAGGAGGCAAAAAGACTAGGAAAAGCAATTGCTTATGTTTGAAGAAAGCTGAGATGGAACGAAAGGAATTATACGATTAATGATCAGTCGTAAAAGACTCTGGTATAAGTTAAAAGAAAAGAATTGAGCCCAGGTCATAGACAAAGGATTGAATTATTAGAATATTGTGTCATAGATAATCCATAGCGTCCACGAAACTAAAGTAATAACAAATACCATGAGCTGCAAATCGGAAGATAGCTTAAGCTTACATAAAGGCTGATTAGAAGGAGGATGCAACTAAAGAGTTACACCAACGAAGTAAATTAGGAATATGATTATCGGACCCAGAAAATTATAGACCTCGTGATTGAGAACATTGTCGAATTACACTTAGATATCAGAGGAACACGAGAGATAGTACAGTAGCCATATTCTATAGTGGTTCTACGATAAAGCCAGTTTGAAAAGTACCAGCCTCATAAGAAGTCAGTATGAAGCTCTTACCGAATTGTGTATGCACCGGAGGTGCAAGTATTATAATAGCGCTTCAAGTTATGGATGTACATTATACCTATGTGGAAGGGAGGCCATGAAAGAGATAGAAGATAATATGCAATATTTTAAGGAGAGTAAGGTAAAGGTGGACAACGTACGAGATACTCAAAAGAAAAAGGTTATGAATAATACACACTTCAGATAGAGGGCTAGAAGCGTCGGGATCCTGTATCCAGGAATAATAGCAGTATCATTAATGACATACCTTCCATCCCATGAGTATCTAGAGGTCTAGTCAAAGGAGTAAAGAAGATCTAAAGGCGATGCAGTGTCTCGCTTGATGTTCCAAAATAACATAAGGAAATTTATGGTGCAAACAAGTTGAAGGAAGGTTGCGAGCGGTATAAATAGATATTTATAGATCGCAAGCTAAAGTATGGAAAAGAAACAAGGTTTTAGGAGGACAGGAGAAAGGATAAGAAAGGACAAGTGAGAAGGTGACGAGAATGGATAATTCCTCAGGACTAAGCCCATGTAAACAAGAGAGCTGATGGTTTCTCTAAGTTGTAGAAAGCTCAGTATAGCCGAATGAACTTAAAGGAGTCTAAGACTAATAACATTTAAAAGAGATGGAATACTGACCTAGTAATAGAATGAGGGTGTAATTGTGATAAATAAAGAGATTTCAGGAATTGTATAGTTCTAAAATACCCATGTAAGTGAATCACATTGGGAAGCTATGAAATACAGTTATCGAAGTATAGTATCGTATCACCTCAGGTGGATCAGGAAAATCACTTCATATGTTCCACGATGCAACATGAGCCCTATGATTACGTAAGAGGTTCCAAGTTATCGGTGGTATATTATAGATCAATATTGAGGTGAATCAACAATAAATGGACATAGGTCACAAAGTATGAAGTGAGATTAGGCTGTCATTCTTAAGTTGAACAAGTAATGAGGAAGCATTAAAGGACTTAGATTTATACATATGGGATAAGTAATGAAAGTAACCTGGAGTTCAGTAGCAGACCTCAGTAATAATAAATCAAAGTAAGAGTTATGGTATCGTATGACCTACCTAAATGCAGTAAAGTCATACGAATGGATACGCGAATCTATGAAATAAGATATAACAATATTGGTAAGTTCAAAAAAAGTACCGAGCAAAAAACTTCAAGTATACCTATAAGTGCCCAAAGGAACATCTTGTCAAGCTCAATATATGTTTAAAAAATGAGGCCTAGAGATTGGCTAAAAGCTAGAGGGAAAAGGAGAGAAGAGCCGCATAGGCGCACTTACAAAGTTAGAGTCATATAGGCTACATGACAAGAGGTAGCAACAGTTACGAGATTGCAAAGGTTTCGACCACAAGTCGTGGTATGTGAAAGAAGACTAAAGGGGGAATACCCTAGATTTTGGAATTATTCACAGAACGGTTGCCTAGATGGCAAGGAAAGTACTAAAGTATTTGAAAGACATACGTTATGAAAATGATAAGTGCATCAGTCAACATTCGAGGACGAATGTTCCAAATGGGGGAATGATGTTACACACCATATTTTCGTACATGAAAGTATGCCATAAGTGAATTGATGAAATCTCGGGAATGAGATGTTACATCCCGCATTTTTGGACGTTAAGGTTTTGTCATAAAGTTAATCGATGCAAGCTTGAGAATGAGATTATTTTGAGGTTACAAGTATTATGCTATTTCAAACAAGGGATAAGTAAATTCGTGAAGGTGAGAGGGTAAGTAAATCGAAGAATAAGTTTCGTTGAAGGTTGTCGATTTGGGATAAAATACGGGCCAAACTATAATAACCTGTATTTATAGACTAGTTCATACAAGGTACCATATGACCACGATAGTGTGATGTATAAGGTGTATTAAAAATGAACAACATTTTAAGTAATTTGAGATAATTCTTAAATACATGGGTAATTGGTTAATTATTGATCAAATGGGATATTAACCATGTAATTAAGGATTTGTGAATAATTGTAGGTGGGGGACAAATCCCCCCACGTGGTAGCAAGTGGAGTAAGGGCTAAGTGACTCTTGCCTTTAGACTATGTAATTAGAAGGCACATGGATAACATTCTTTATCCATTTTACACGTAAGAAGTGGAAAATATTAGTCATATCTAACTCATGTTCAAGGGAGATTAAATCCACTTTGACAAAGATTAGACAATACTACAAAGTCATTGAATTTAAGCTACAAGAATACACAATGCCGTTAATGGTGTAATTGTGCAATTTACAAAGTATATATGACTACAAAATCTGAAAAATAAAGTATTATTTTGCTGTCAATTGTGTACTAAGTTAATTGGCAACAGTTCTCTTAGCACAAAACACATGTACATTACTGGTTCACGAGATATTCCCTGTGCTAATCCTCATCCCTCATAATTAGCTTTGGCAAATTTTTCTTTTTTCTCTTAGACTTGAACAATTGGCAAATCATATACAACCATGAATGCAAAAAAAGAAAGAAAGAATAGCATTACCATTGCCATTCTCTTATGCATTGGCAAAATGGTTGTGAAATTTCTGGATGAGTTATAAGAGATATAAGTACTCCATCTTCCCCTCCTAAATTATTTTCATTAGGAAATTATAATATAGCATACAGAAGGCAAAACAAGGAACGGAGGTGAGGGAATTTTGAAATTCATACAAAATTTGTACTGCGTAATAACAATGGGATTTTGTAACTATAAAGGAGTATAGTGCAATCCTTCTCAAACATATCACATAGATTTTCCCCTACTCCAGGTATGTTAAGGCTATCCCTTATTTCTTTTTGGCATGATCTATACGACATGAACGAAATGAGCAAATGCACAACTTCTATAAATGACTCTATTCATAAAAACACTAGAGATGCTTATTTTCTTGATTCCCCATGTGTCATATTATTCTATCATCTATTCATGGGTCTAAAAAATACGTAAGGTGGTATAGTTTATTTCATGGTATTAATTAGAGACATATGGTCTTATGATGTACCGAGAGATTTTATTAACGTATCTCATATGCATTTCATGCATTTATACATGCACATTGAGCATGACTAGATGGTGTTATATACTCGTAAATATATATGTATATATATGTATATGGGATATGAGAAAGGTTATGGCGTTATATACGCACCACCACCTGATCAGTTAGTATATGTTGATGATTTTGCCCATAGTGGCTGAGATGATATGATGGGATGACCTCAGAGGCTTGATGATGTTATGAACACATGTACCTATGCACGACATGACATTTATACGTATAAGAATGATACTATAAGTATTCCATGATTTACAAAGTTGTCCAGACTTACAATTTGAGTCATTTACTCTATAATTCTTCCATGCCTTTATGTACTTATTCATGTGCCTTACATACTCGGTACATTATTCGTACTGACGTCCCTTTTACTTGGGGATGCTGTGTTTCATGCCCGCAGGTCTCGAAAGATAGGATGAAAGTCCTCCAAGTAGGCTATCGACTCAGCGGAAGGTGTTGGTGCGCTCCATTTGCTCAAGAGTTGCTTATTTGGTCAGTATGAATAGGACATGTATTGATTAGTATGGCGGGGGCCTGTCTTGACCTTTATGACATTTATGTACTCTTATAAGTTTGTAGACATATGTCGTGTACGTGAAAGATTGTATGACCTTGTCGTCCTATGTTCGGTGTACGAGTGATCATTATTGGTCTTATAGACCAGTATGTCATATGTATAAGTTTTTATTCCCCCATGCTTTACTTCAGTTCATTTAACTATGAAAGAATGATACAAAAGATACGTTACATTGGTACTCGGTTGAGTAAGGTACCGAGTGCCCATCGCAGCCTATCAGTTTGGGTCGTGCCAGAATGTATGGATCCAATGTGAGCATTGCCCGGGGTCCTTGAGGCTCTTTGGGAACTTTGACATACTGGAAGCATGGCTTAAGGTGTTATGGATCCTGATAGCTCTGTATATCAGACTTGCTTGCTTGAAGGTCTGGTTTTCGAGATTGATGTTGGGCCTGCTAAGGCTCCCTATAGTGTAATGATTCTTATTGTGTAATTTATTCATATTGGCATATAATAATCTTTGTAATAAATAGATATGGGGTTATTAGTAAAAGCTGGGGTGGGGGGGGGTCCATTCAAATAACTCCTGTTGAAATTGGGTAGAAATCCTGTCTATAGGACTTAACTATGCTGATTTCACTATGTGGATATTGTATTGTGATCCTGCCTGTAGGATTTTTATGATCGTTTGATTCTGTTAGAAACCCTACTTATAGGACTTTATGTTTAATTCTGCGCATTTGAAATCCTGCTTATAGGATCTACATGTATTTTCAACTCAACGTACATTGGTGACCATGTCCATAGGTTTCTGTCTGTTTGATTAACAAATTTTCCTGGCAATGTGCTTAAAGAATTCTCCCCCACGTGTGATTAATAGATAACATGCCTATAGGTTTATAATCGTAGATACAATGACTATAGAATTTCAAAATCAATTTTTGCTTTTAGAAATCATGCCTGTAGGATTTCAAAAATCAGTTCATGCATTTATATATCATGCTATAAGGTTTTAAAATCAGTTTCTGCATTTAGAAATCATGTCCATAGGATTTCAAAACTCGTTTCAGCACTTAGAAAGTATGCCTATAGGATATAAAGATAAAACCTGCCTGTTAAAATTAGTAGTTGATTTACAACTTAGATTCCATGTCTATAAGGTTCTGCCCGACTATCACTTAGGCAAGCCTGTAGGTTAATTAAAATTCTGGGTCTAAAAACTATGACTGCTTGTTTAACGTATGCCCGGATTTAGAGTATTAACGAAAAATTAGTAGGCAACTTCTAGGTACTTATCTGCTCGCTTTGGTAAACTACTGCATATTCTGTTTGTGCTCATTTAGATATCCTGCCTATAGGATCCTAAAATCATTTAAAGTTGTTTGTTTGAACAGCGTGCATTTGTTTGTCTACTTGTGGAGGTTAATATGAGCCCACTTAATTGCTCCTTATGTGACAGTCCTACTTGACTTTTGTTTTTCGCTTAGTTTTCTCCTTTTAAACAACATAGGTGAGTCTAGAACCACCTTAAATAGAGGCCCTAAACACCTCCAGGGCCAGAGGTAAGGGACGGATAGTACACGCATAAGGTACATATTGGATGTTATTAGAACGCTTAGGTAATAATTGAAAAGGGAGGGTAATTGGGTAGTACAGGAAATGATGACATGTGCGCTAATGTTATGTGTAGCACCCCAATTTGGGGGCGATTACCAAGTATTGCATAGAAGTGATCCTATAGGCTAAAAAACCTAGGACCCCCTTTACTCCTTGTTTTAAGAGTAATATCTATTTGTTTAAATTTCTTATAAGACTAATTCACTTAAATTGAGTTTGGACGGGACCTACCATTGTGGACCTCAAGGGGTGTCTAACACCTTCCCCTCAAGGTAATTTCGAGCCTTTACCCAATCTCTGGTAATGCAAACTAGTTCATGAGTTATTTGCTTTAGGTGCCCTAACACACCTTAATCCGTTAGGTGACGACTATTCAAATCTCATACCCAATTTCAAAAAGGAAAGGAGTTATACCAAAATGTCGAAACCCGGACTCCGCGAGAAAAAAGAGGGCGCGACAACATGGCAACTCTGCTGGGGATATTTTAGGCTCTTACCATAACAAACTTGTTTTTGTGAATTAGTCTTAAGCATGCTTTATTATTTTAATAACGTGAACTCTTTCCCTTTCCTCCTCTATTTGGAATTAATTGCTTATTTTTCAAGCATTTATGATTTCCTTTATTACAGAAACTGACTTGTCTCCTTGTTTTCTTTCTTAAACTTCTTTCAATTATTAAATACTGCATTTATCATTTTTAACGTACAAATACATGACAACATGCTATTTATTGTTGCATAAATCATGCTCAACATCTTATTCCACTCGTGCGTAATGAATCCTATAGCAACACTTGATGAGTGTTTGCGCCCTTCCTATATGTCACCTTTTAAATTTGGAAAGACGTATTTGCAGTAAAACTAGTCGACCCTTCCTATATGTCACCTTTTAAATTTGGAAAGGCGTATTTGCAGTAAAACTAGTCGATTACCAGTGCAGTCGACGGTTCCGTGCCTTTTCCCCTCAAGTTTTCCACTTGAGGGTACCAGTCTAGACCTCTCTAGAAACCTTACTCTGATTAATTGTTCATGAATCATGGTCAAACCTAGCTGGGTTAATATGTTGTCCATATAATAACCCTTTAAGACAAGCCTCGTCCAAAAAGTCCATCGGGTTTTCCATAATCCCAACGGACGCAACCACGATTGTGTGCATTAATTTTGGAGAAATAAGTGCCAATATGCTAATCATTATTGTATAAATAGTCAGATCTGGAGGGAGAAAGGGCCTAACCATATTTGTTTTGTAGAAAATGAGGCACGAAGTCCACAGGTTCGGTATATTCCATAACATACCACCATTATTTCTAGATTAGTAGAAGGATTTTCCGTCAAGTGATAAAAATAATGTGAAAAGAGTCTTGGGAAATTTGCCTTCTTTATTGGACCTCCAGTCGAACAACATGTTAATTGAAGTTGCCACAATGTTCTGGGACAAAGAAAGAGTTGTGTTTAGCTTTGGAAACATAGAAATGACCCATCTATTGGAAGAATTAAGGGGATTCGCTAGGCTACCTTGGGATAGTCCTGGTTTATTGGTGCCAGAAAATCGCACTACTAAGGGGTTTCTGAAGATGATGGGATTAAAGAAGAATAATGACTTGGAGTGGCTGAAAAATTCCTACATACCCTTCTACTTCCTCTATGAACGATAAGGTCACAACAGATCTTATCGTATTTTTGATGACGAATTCTCCATCACTTCCTTGGGTTGTATTCACCGTAGGGTTTTTATGTTCATCGTCTGTTTCTTGGGCATGTTAGTGTTCCCGATCCAAGGGGACAAAATCCACACCAGACTGACCATGGTAGCCAAAATCTTGATGGATGGGATTGGGGGGAAAACGTATACCATTATCCCTATGATCATAACAGACATATACCGGGCTTTAGAGCGCTGTCAGAAGGGGTACAAATACTTCAAAGGCTGTAATCTGCTGTTACAAGTTTGGTTGTTAGAGCATCTCCAAAAAGGTCAATACCGTCAAGAGCTTTCGCGAAGGCCGTGGAATGACCACATAACTTTTTATCATCCTAAGAGAATGACTTATATTCCAAACAGGTTTGCTCAACCCAAAAGTGCTATAGGATGGGTGCAGTTTTTAGTAATTTTATCAAGGATCAGGTTCAATGGATGTTTGAATGGTTCTCTACCGACGAGTTCATCATCAGATCTAGAGGTATTCCACACTTGATACCGATTAGGTTGAGGGGCATATACCCTTATGCTCCCATCAGAGTTATGAGACAGGCAGACAGAAAGCAGGTCATACCGCGAGTTGCTAAAATAAGTTACTACAGGGTAGATTTTCAGGATGATGACGTCCTATATAAATGTGAAGCTCAACACATGTGGCATTTGAAAATTATCGTGGAAATGCATACCATCGAGCCAAATCGATTTCATGCTGGTCATGCGTACTTTTACCCATTATGGCTAAAGGATAACATAACAGGAATATTCGAGCCAAAGGTTGGTCTAGGAAATAGAGTCATAGATGAAGTTACCGAGGCATAAGTGAAGTACAACAAACAACACAAAAGAGTTTACGAGTCTGAGTCCGAGCACATGGAGCGACACAAGAATGATATGGTACTAATTAATGAATGGAGGGAGAGGGCTGTTAAATCAAGCGAAAGGCTGGAATAGCTGGAGTACAATCTGATGGAATTGGAGGGAAAAATGAGGAATAGAGTCACCGATTGACAGAACACTGAAGGAAGCGAAGGAGGACATTTAGCAAGGGCATACCTACTGCTAAACCAGCGCGAACTGGGGAATTTGATTGATGAAGCCAAAAATATCTAGCCTGGAGAAGGTCCTTCTAAGACCAAGTGAATTAGGTTTATTTGCTTTCTCAAATGTAATAAGGCCAAGTGCCATTAGTGACTTATCTTATTTATTGTCGTTTTAGATTCATCTATTTTACATTAATGAAATGAGGCAGTTATTGGCACTGAAACTCTCCAAATCTATTTGTCACTAGGCCAACCTCGGGCACAACGAGGCTCTCAAATTAGGACTCGAATTTACATTCCCGCAATATGTGTTTAAATACTACAAACACTTTCAGAATCATTACTGACTTGTTTACCTTTTGTTTTTCTTTATTTTTATTATTCCCATCCCCTAAGTTTGGTTCGCACATACTGGCATCATCAACATATCACACCAGATCTAGAGGCCCTCCACCTCTTCCTCCTCCAAGTAATCCGAGAAGCAGAGGGAAAGCTAAGATGGATGATTTGAGTTGTATCTGAAAAGAAAATGCTGAGAATATTGAAACTTCAGATGGCCGAAGTACTCCGGCCCAGAATGATTTGGTCCTACGATTGGAACAAAAGATACTGGAGTTACAAGGAGAACTTAAGCAGGTCCGCAACTTGGCAAACCTCTCCCTCACCCTAAACGTCCCAGACATCAACCAACAAAATGCTCAAAACCCAGCACCTCCTCAAAATACGCCAAACCAACGTCCACAAAATCCTCCCGCACCCCATCAGTACGCCACAACACCTCAAAATCCTAATCCTCTACCGATACTAACCCCTCCACAACACTATCATCAACCAACCCAGTACCCACAAACCACTACCTATCACACTCCTCAGAATACACCACAACCTATTCTCGATCCTCAAAACTCAACCAACGACCACCATTACACCCAAATCTCTGGCTCCCACCAAAACAACCCCATATAAGTGGAAACCCTACCTCGCTCCACTCAACCAATCTCCTATACACCAGAATCCGCTGAAAAGTACTTGCTCATCAAGAACATGTCCGAGGAACTCGAGAAGTTGACAAGTCGAGTTCAGGGTGTTGAAGGAGGTAAAGGGATAGAAGGTCTGAACTACAAGGATTTATGCATACAACCAGACGTGGAACTGCTGGAGGGTTACAAACCTCCCAAGTTCAAAATGTTTGACAGAACGGGTGATCCCAAGGTTCATTTGAGAACTTATTATGACAAGCTCGTGGGGGTTGGAAAGGATGAAAGAATTTGAATGAAGCTCTTCATGAGAAGTCTTATCGGAGATGCCCTGTCCTAGTACATAAGCCAGAATCCCAAGAAATGAGCCAATTGGGTGAGCATGACATCAAACTTTATGGACCGGTTCAGGTTCAATATGGAGAATGCACCAAATGTCTTCTATATCCAGAACCTAAAGAAGAAGCCAATTGAAACATTCCGTGAGTATGCTACTTGGTGGAGGTCAGAAGCAGCCAAGGTCAGACTAGCATTAGACGAGGAACAGATGAACAAGTTCTTTATCAGGGCACAGGACCCACAGTATTATGAAAGGCTAATGGTTATTGAGAATCATAAGTTATCCGATATAATAAAACTTGTAGAAAGGATTGAAGAGGGCGTTAAAAGCGGGATGGTGACAAATTTGAGGCACTGCAGGCCACAAACAAAGCATTACAATCAGGTACCATATCAAAGAAGAAAGAAGTAGGGGCAACAATAGTGGCCCAGAGCCCAAAATCTCCACTCACATACCAAACACCCCCACCTACGTACCAACCCTCACCTCCAAAATATTCTTAACCCACCAGTCAGCCTACTATCATTCACCTCCAACTTGTCCAAATTACCAGAACCCCGACCTAGTTTTGATCGCAAACCACCCAGACAGTACACCGCTATTACTGAACCCATCGACCAGTTGTACAAAAGATTGAAAGCTGCTGGTTATGTCACCCCTATTCCCGCTGTGGCAATGGAGAATTCCTCTGAATGGGTCAACCCGAATAAAACCTGTGCATATCATTCCGGTATGAAAGGGCACACCATTGACGATTGCTAGACATTGAAAGATAAGATCCAGACATTGATCGATAATAAGGTCATACACGCGAAGGAAGCTGCACCCAATGTCCGCAACAATTCTCTTCCAAATCATAGGGGCGAATAGATCAATGGGATAGAAACGGATGAGGAGTGGAACCCCGAGGGATCAATTGGACTTATCAAAGAGGGTGACGATCCTAAGAAGCCCACAGTCATGCTGAATTCTATTGTAATCCAGGTACAACCGCAAGTTGAGGTTGAGGTAACCGCGTCGGTTCCATTTGAGGTAGAAGTAACACCACCTACAGCCACACCCATTCCATTTGAGGTAGAAGTGGCCATGCCTTTCATAGTGACAGTACCGACCATGCCTCTTTTCAAGTCCAACTCCATACCTTGGGATTACGTTGCCGAAGCTAGGCGAAAGGGAAAAGCAAAGATGGAAGAATCTGGTGCCGCACAGGGAATCACCAGAACTGGAATGATCTAGACATCTGAAAATTTGGGAGGATCAAGCAAGGAGGCTGCTACCAAACAACCTGTCATCGAAACTGGACCGGACGATCTTTGGAGGAAAGCACAGATGGGGGAATACTTCTTCGTCGATCTTTTAAACAAGACCCTCTCTTAGATATCCATCTTGTCACTATTGTAAAATTCAGAGGCGCATAATAATGCTCTGATGAAGGTATTGAATGAAGCTTATATTCCTAACAATATCACCAGTAGAGAGATGGCCAACATGGTAGGGCAAGTACTGGAGAGTCACACAATCACCTTCCACGAGGATGAACTACAGCCTGAAGGGTTAAGTCAAAATAGGGCACTACATATCAAGGTACAGTTTGAAGACAAATTCATTGCCAAGGTCCTAATAGATAGGGTTCAAGCCTTAACATTTGTCCATTGACTACTCTGAAAAGGTTGGGCAAAGATTTCCATGAGATACGAGCAGGAAGTATGAACGTGAAAGCATTTGATGGGTCTCAAAGGGCCATGATTGGGGAGATTAACCTTTGTCTGCATATGGGACCAACTTGATTCGATGTTGAGTTCCAAGTACTAGACATATCAGCTACATACAATCTTCTATTGGGTCGACCTTGGATACATGCCGCTGGTGTCGTGGCTTCCACGCTACACCAGGCCGTGAAGTTTGAATGGAACCATCAGGAGGTAATCATTCACGGAGATAGCAGTACCCCCATTTACACCAGTCAAACTATCCCGGTTATCGAGAATAAAAGAACACTAGGTGGAGAAACTTATCACCACATTGAACATGTCAATGCAATTGAGAAGGACAAGTGGTGGAGTAACAAAATGTAAAGCATATTGGCATGGTTTGGGTATGAACCAGGCAAAGGGCTGGGGAAGAAACCCCATGGCATTACTAAACCGATACAGTTGAAATGTCATGGCACAACTTTCGGGCTTGGATATCAATATACATGGCAGGAATATGATGATTGGTCGCCTCCATGGCGTGGTCCTTATTACCCTCTCAAGTAGCCGATACCACACCTAAGTCAAACTTTTTACCTGGCCGATGCAATATGGGGATCTGTAGAGGAAGAAGCTTTGGCTGGGTTGAGAAACTTGTTCCTAGAAGACGATAATATGGATTGCAATGTGATAATTGAGGAGGAGGAGGAAGAAGGCCTCACCATTCATACTGTGGAGAAGGGAGCTGTTCTTAAGAATTGGACTGCCACACCATCCTGGGCCCGTCAAGTTCCTGGGTAGCTTGACAATTAGCCTGATTTGTTTGAATAGACATGCTAGGCATTTAAGATATTTTCAATAATTTTGTCTTAAAGATGCATTTTGTTTCAAAATAATTGCTCGAGTCATCGAGCTTTTACCTGTTTTGGATATTTTCAAATTTAATCAATGCATTGCTATTTAGTATTCATTATTATCTTTCATATTTTTCTTCTACAGCGTTATTATTACTTTTCCTGATGAACCAATGATTGTGACATGTAATGAGACAACACAATATAAGGACAACGATTCAGAAGAACAGGATGAAATACTTGAGGAAGTTGTCAGAGAAGTTGAGAATTTTGAGAACAAACCTAAATCCAATCTGAACGAGACCGAAGTAATCAATTTGGGAGATTCCGAAACCGTCAAAGAGACTCGCATAAGCATTCACTTATCACCGACAAAGAAGGAGGAATACACTCGTTTCCTGAATGAATATGAGAATATTTTTGCGTGGTCATATGATGACATGATAGGTCTGAGCACATCCATAGTGGCTCATAAGTTGCCTACCAATCCAATGTGTCCACCGGTGAAGCAAAAACTCAGGAAATTCAAACCAGATATGAGCCTAAAAATCAAAGAGGAGAAGCACTCATACTTGCAGAAATGGATGGGGAAGTTTGGCCAAAACCTATCAATTCAGATGCAGTCAAGAGATACTACATTTAGACTATTTACATTTCTTCATCTGATGTAACTGAACTATGCTTGACCTGATTCCCATTTAAGAGGGGATACGTAAGAAGCCCTGTGGGTTCGATCATATCTTAATAAAATTTTCATTTCCCTCAGAACCAAAAACTGGGGTAGAATTTTGAGGAGGACCCTCAAAATTCTGGAGCAAGTCCAGCCGACGCCATCATATGCTAGAAAGTCAGAAATCGGTTAAGTAACTGGGACAGAATTTTGAGAAGGATTCTCAAAATTCTGGAGCAGATCCAACAAACTTCGCTACATGCAGAACGACCAAAAGATCAAACTAAGGCAGAATTTTGAGGAGGACCCTCAAAATTCTATTGCAAGGAAGCTGCAATATCTCTAAAAGTGTTACGGTCATTAGTTCATCTAATTTACTTGATATTATGTACCATTATTTTCTGCAATAACTCTATTTCATCAAATAAGTGCATATTTTTCGAAAGCTTTATTTCTATGGTAGCAGGTGTTACCCAGGACAAATCGAACAGGGCCCCCAGAGCAAAGTAAGCAGATGAAGGCACGAACTAACCTCCCCTACAGAACTCACAACTTTTCTTTGGATGCAGGCACAAAAAACATAACAGGAGTATTCACAAGTGTACACATATCAAAATTGCTACCCTCATAACAATCAAGCCACCAGATGCAAATATATCTCCAGCTAAGAAATATTCTTCTCCTACTTTCTATTTGTCCACTGCATGAGACTAAGCTCTGTCTTAAATCTTGCATGAGGCTAAGCCCTACCTCCACATTTGCATAAGGCTAAGCATTGCCTTCTCTTTGCATGAGACTGAGCCCTGTCTGAAATCTTGCATGAGGCTAAGCCCTGCCTCCGTATTTGAATAAGGCTAAGCATTGCCTTCTCTTTGCATAAGACTAAGCCCTTTCTCAGATCTTGCATGAGGCTAAGCCCTGCCTCCATATTTGCATAAGGCTAAGCATTGCCTTCTCTTTGCATGAGACTAAGCCCTGTCTCAAATCTTGCATGAGGCTAAGCCCTGCCTCCATATTTGCATAAGGCTAAACATTGCCTTCTCTTTGCATAAGACTAAGCCTTGTCTCAAATCTTGCATGAGGCTAAGCTCTGCCTCCATACTTTCATAATGCTAAGCATTGACTTCTCCCTGCATGAGACTAAGCTCCATCTCAATCTTGCATGAGGCTATGCCCTGCCTCCCTATTTGCATAAGGCTAAGCACAACCTTCTCCCTGCATGAGACTAAGCCCTGTCTCAAATCTTGCATTAGGCTAAGCCCTGCCTCCCTATCTGCATAAGGCTAAGAACTGCCTTCTCATGGGACAAAGCTTTATTTCCCCTTGCATAAGTGTTGCTCTATTCTAAACTTTGCATTATATTCTTCTCTAAGGGCTAATCTCTGCTCCCAAACTCTCCGCAAGGCTAAGCATTGCCTTGTTATTACCTTTGGTATCATATCTTTGCATTTTATGGGATGATGAATAACCAACTTGTCCAAAGGCATCATAGTCCGAAGGCATCATCCTCATATCTTGAAGACACCATGTTATGGCCTAACGATCTCTCAATACTGCACATCATTATTCAAAGGCGTCATGATTCAGAGACACCATTTTCATGACCCGAGAACATCATTTCATGGCCTACAAATCCCATATCTCATGATTCATAGCCCAAGACGTCATGGTCTGAGGACGTCATCCTCTCTGTCCAAAGACAACCTTCATGGTCCAAAGGGAATTTGCATCATGTTTAAATTTTTGCAGTACTCTATACACTTGCATGCATTGTGTTTTAAGTTTTGTAGGTAACCTAGGAAGTAACCGTTCTTCAAACATGAGCAACCTTCGCTCCAGTTTCCGTTCATACCATTCACATCTTACTGTTATTTCAAACGTCACTGATTCCCATCGATTACCCCCCTTTACTCTGTGACTGTTCAGATATCTGCCTTTACGCTTTAAACTCATATTCATAACTCAGCATAAACCCATTTGATGCTATCGTCCCCAAAAAGGAACCTTTTCGAAATATACTACCATTCCTATAATAATTCCATTGGCTTCATGCACTATGGGGTCCAGAACTACGCATGGCCTGATTCCTGTAAAATCATGGATATGTAGACAGCTCAGAGACCAAGATGCAGCCTTTATTTTTTTCAAAATATCCCATTCGGTCATCTTTTTTTTTACCCAAAAACTCTTTCATCCTTTCCGGGTAAAGAGGGGTAACTGTTGATACCCAATTTTTCTCTCATATATTTTAAAATGCATATATACTTTCAAAATAGTGCATGAGCATCAACTAGTATTTTTCCATAATTTTCTATAATTTTTAAAAGGATTTTAATGAATTTATTATAGCATTTTATTATACAAATAATTACTAATTGCATCACAAATGGTTTTATGATAATTTTATTGCTTAATTTTATTATTTTTATTTATACGAAGCTTTAATTATTTCTTGAATAGCCATATTTACATGTTAGGGTTATAATTGCAACAACTTTGCAATAATAGCCCCATGTGTGTATAATTACCTTATTTCAGAAGAAAATAACCTTTTGTGCTTTCATAATATTAAGTAATTATTTTAAATCATTTTCATGGATAAAAATAATTTTTATCATTTAATTAACTATTTTTACAAATTATTTTATCAATTGATTGGGTATTTAACAAATAGCCTCTTTGATTTTGTTAAATTTTCGGACCTAACCCAAAACTACCCTAGCCCACTTAAATATAACCCAATTTCCAAATAACCCGCCCAACCTGGATGGAATCCTGGCCGCTGATCTCAGAAGATCGACGATCTAGGATTCATTTCCTTTTTGAAACCAAACGACCCCCAAACCCTACCCATTTCTCAAACACCGCCGCCCCTGAATCCCTACCTCCTCTCCTCTATCTCAACCTCTCCGTAACCCTAGCCCGCCGTCACTTGAACCCCCTTCAATCCATGGAGTTTCTCTTTGATCTTAGGCCTTATCTGGCCTTTTATCTCTATTGGTTGTTCGATTTCTTTGTTGTTTGATGGAACCTCAAGGGGATTCGAACAGATTTTGTTCAAATCCCTCAATCTTCTGATGAATCCGTCTGTATTCACCATTTGTTTGTGAGTATTATCACTTTTGTGTATTCGTGGCTTCAAATCTCCAATCTAAAACTCGATTTTTACACCTTCATTTATTTTGTACAGACCCAACTATTTTTGGTCGAATAGGTCTAGATCTCTTTAGATCTGAAGTGTTTGGGGTTTATTTAACCATTTTCCTTTAAGGTTCTTTCATTTTTACCGCTATTATCTACCGATTTCACTTTTTCCCTAAGGACTATGGTTTCGTCTTTTCAGTTTCTACAAATGTTTTAAAACAGTTAAAGGTTCAACCATGGTCTTTCTTCTTTACTGCTCGACTAATTGCTTTGATTGATATTTCATCTCCGTATTTCAATATGCTTAATGTTTTCCGTTATTCGATTGTTTGCCTCACTGATCTTGCCCATTTATTTTGGCTCTGTTAAATAAACGGATTACTTGGTTTACTTGCTTAATTAGGGTTTGAAATTATATTTTTCTTTTTAAAATTGTTATCTTTCTGAGATTTTCATTTATTCTTTCCTATATGTGACTTATAATTGGTACTGCCTTACTTAATAGTGCTACTGGCCTGATTTCTTAGTTTGATTTGTTCTGACCAACCTATAAATGGTCTTTGACTTATTTCCTATCTTATTAAACCTCAATTCTGTCCGCTAATTGATTTCGTATGAGATTTTCCCTAATTTAAGGGGTCTTTTCGGATCCTATAATGTTACTTGTATGGTTCTAGTCCATAATTATCGGGTATTATCACTCGACCCGTATTTTATCCCAAGTTGACCACTTCCAACGAAACTCATTTTCTTTAATTCGTGTACCCTTTATCCTTTATGACACTTATTTCTTGCTTGTTATAAATAGCGTAAATACGTTAACGTCAAGATGATCTGGTCTCCGAGTCTACGTCATTTAATTGAAGACGAAACTTTTAACGTACGAAAATGCGAGATGTAACACATACTGTCTACATACCTCAAATAGAAATATAACTATACAAAGATGGGACTGAGCCACATCATACCCATATATATACATATAAGCATATCGTACCAAAATCAAAAGCAGCTCCAGATCAAGTGGAGCGCGCTAACTCTCGCTGGTCAAGGATCCTAAGAAGGGGAACCGTTTGCTTGCCTACCTACACCTGCAGGCATGAAACGCAGGCCCCGTGAAATAGGGCGTGTGCACGAAAAATTTACCGAGTGTGTAAGGCATGAAAATCTATACGTAAAAGGCATAAATGAACTATGGAATAAAGAAATCCATCTGTAAATGTGAATAACATTGTAAATTCTGAAACATTTATAGTGTTATGCACGTGTATATAATGCATGGGTACAGGTGTACATAACATCATCACACCACTGAGGGCATCCCATCATATCATCTCGGCCACTGTGGACAACATCATCAACATATACCAACTGATCATGTGGTGGAGCGTATATAATGCCGTAACCTTTTTCCCATATCCCATATACATATATTTACATATAGTGGTGTATATAACGCCATCTGGTCATGGGTCAATGCACATGTATAAATGGGTGAAATGCATGAAAACAAATATGTAAAAATCTCAATATTCCTTCCGGATAAACTTTTTCAACTGCGTATTATTCTGAGACCCATGAACAGAAGATAATAACAATTCACACGGGGAATCAATAATATGGACACCCCTAGTATTCCTATGGATAGAGTAGTTTATGGAAACAATGCATTTGCTCGTTTCTTCTGTATAATTTAGACCATGCCAAAAGAAAGAAGGGATAACCTTGACATACCTGGAGTTGGAAAAACTCCGTATAATATTCTTGGCGAAGATTGCACCGTACTCTTTTAGAACCGCAAAATTTTACGTTGCTATTATTCCAACAAATTCTTGTTGGAAGCTTTTGTGAAACGAATTTTGCTCCTAACGTGTTTGAACTGAAAAGCAACGTTTTTGAACTAATGAAGAATTGCTTCTGCTCCTAACATTTTTGAACTAAGAAAGAACGTTTTTTGAACTTTGAAAGAATTGATAAAACAATTTCTCATGGATAAGACTTATAAGCAAGTCTTATTTTGATAAGACTTATATTTAAGTCTTATTTTAGTTAAATTTCCCATAAGTAGCCACATGGCATGAATGACTAAGAGTCATTCTTAGTCATTGTGGCTTTGTGCCACGTTTCTTTGGCGGGGATTAATTTATTTTTTTATCCACTTATTAGTTAACTGGGTAATATCCTGTTAACCGGTAATTAATCAATTACCCACATAATTTAAAAATTATCTCAAATTACTTAGAATTCTACTTATTTTTTCATATACTTTATACATTATACTATCGTGGTCGTATGGTACCTTGCATGGTACTAGTTCATAATTATCGGGTATTATCGCTCAACCCGTATTTTATCCCAAATTGGCCACTTTCAACGAAACTAGTTTTCTTTAATTCGTGTACTCTTTATCCTTCATGGCATTTCTTTGTAGCTTGTTATAAATAGCATAAATGCTTTAACGTCAAGATGATATCATCCCCGAGTATACATCAATTAACTGAAGACGAAACTTTTAACGTACGAAAACGCGAGATGTAACATCCTCCCCCCCAGAAACATTCGTCCTCGAATGTTTAACTCTTAGGGATCTATATAATCTTGGCAGAGTCGCCCTTGGTAACAATACTAAAACCAACTCTTCCTGTAGAAACTTAATAATTTAACGCCACATAGGACCACGACCATCAATAACGATAGTGGCCTCACATGACCAATGACAATAACTATCACCAGAATCCATACACGTGCCTTAAAGTTATAACGTCTCAGCCAGATCCTTCTCTTGAGGAGGAAATAAGTAGGGATATCTAGACTTCATGTCTTCCTCGGCCTCCCAAGTCACTTCTTCCACATTGTTGTTTCTCCAAAGTACTTTCATCGAAGCTACGTCTTTAGTTCTTGATCTCTGAATCTGTCCGTCTAATATAGCAATGGGAGTTTCTTCATATGATAGCTATTCTGTGACCTGAATCGTCAACTAACACAATTCTGGAAGGATATCCGATATATTTACGGAGCATAGACACATAAAAGACTAGATGTACAGGCTCCAAGTTCGAAGGCAAGTATAACTCATATACTACCTAACTTACTTTGCGTATGATCCTTTATGGTCCCATGTACTGAGGGCTAAGTTTTACTTCATTCCCCAACATCATAACACCTTACATCGGTGCTACCTTTTGGAATACCCAGTCATCCACCTGTAATTCCAACTCTCGCCGCCGATTATCCTCATAAGATTTGCTGTTAATAGCCTTTCTTGTATAAGCTTAATTTTCTTGATTGCCAGCTGTACCAATTCTGGTCCTACTAACGTAGTTTCCCTAACATCGAACCACGCTATAGGCGACCTACACTTCCATCCGTAAAGAGCTTCGTATGAAGCCATCTGAATACCAGAATGGTAGCTATTATTATATGCGAATTCAATAAGCGGCAGATGATCATGCTAGCTACCTTTGAAGTCTATCGCACAAGCTCATAACATGTCCTCAAGTGTCTGAATAGTACGCTCAGCATGTCCGTCTCTCTGGGGATGAATTTCTGTACTAAGACTTACCTGAGTCCCCAATACTTTTTGGAAGGACCTCCGGAAATTAGATATAAATTGAGCTTCTCTATCCGAGATAATAGATACAGGGACACCATGTAGTCGTACTATCTCCTTGATAAAAAGCCTAGCATAATCCTCTGCGGAATAGATAGTCCTAATGAGCAGAAAATGGGCTCACTTTGTAAGCCTATCAAAAATCACCCATATAGAATCGAACTTTCGTTGGTCACGCAATAACCTCACGATGAAATCCATATTAATTACTTCCCATTTCCAAGTCAGAATCTCCATAGCCTGCACTAATCCATCGGGCTTTTGATGCTCAATCTTAACCTGGTGACAGTTAGGGCATTGAGCAACGAACTCCACTATATCCTTTTCCATTCTGTCCCACCAATATACCTCCATATCATGATACATATTTGTCTCTCTTGGGTGGATAGAATAATAAGAATAGTGAGTTTCTCCCATAACTTGCTGATGTAGCCCTACAATATTATGGACACATAATCGTCCTCGATATCTGAGGACCCCATCTTCTACAATTTCAAATGGTGTCTTCTCATTCTGAGGGGTGGTATACCTATAATGAACTAACACCTGATCCTCGTACTAGCATTCCTTTACTTCAGTTACTAACTAGGATGTAGTCGTATCCTGAATAGAAATTCCAATATGACTTGAGTCTAGAACTCCAAGACTAGCTAGCTAGTGAACCTCATGGACTATTCTCCTTTTTTTTCTGGCTGTGAATATGACAGGCTACCCATAGATCTACGGCTGAGGGCGTCAGCTACTACGTTCGCTTTCCCTAGATGGCATGAAATATTAACGTCATAATCTTTAAGTAGCTCCAACCATCTTCTGTGACGTAAATTCAATTCCTTTTTCTTGAAGATATATTGGAGGTTGTTATGATTGACATAGATATCAACATGAATGCCATACAAGTAGTGCCTCAACATCTTTAGTGCATGAATCACCAAGGCTAACTCTAAATCGTGGGTTGGGTAGTTCTTCTCGTGCTTTCTTAGTTGTCTAGAAGCATAAGTTATAGCCTTACCATGCTATATCAGCACAAGACCCAATCCAATGCCTAAAGTGTCACAATAGATAACATAACTGTCGGTCCCTTCTGGGAGCAGTAGAACTGGTGCTGAAGTTAATCTGTCCTTCAATGCCTAGAAACTCCGTTCGCAAGCATTGGTCTATTGAAACTTAGTTCCCTTCTGAGTTAACTTACATGGGTATCCTAATAATTTACAATTCAGGAATTTCCCCTATTCGGAGGCCCAAACTTCATCCTTTATCCATCACAATTACGCCCTTATCCCACTATTAGGGTAGCATTTCATCTATTCTAAATGTTACTAGTCTTAGACTCCTTTGAGTTCATTCGGGTTGTACTGAGCCTTCTATAACTTAGAGAAACCTTAAGCTCTCTTATGAGCTTATCCCCAAGGACTTATCCATTCTCGTTACCTTTTCACTCATTTTTTTTATCCTTCCTCCTATCTTCCTAAAACCTTGCCGCTCTACCATACTTTAGCTTGTGACCTAGACATATCTATTTATACTTATTCACAACCTTTATTCAGCTTACTTGCATCATAGATTTCCTTATGTTATTCCGGAACATTAAGTGAGACACCACATATCACTTTGTCGAATGTACTTAGAAGAGAAGAAAATTCCGTTATAGGTTTCAATGCCTCAATCTTTTGTGTATCCACACGGATACCTTCACCCGAAATGATATTCCCAAGGAAAGCTACACAGTTCAATCAGAATTCACATTTAGAGAATTTTGCATACAACTTCCCTTTTTGTAGAACTCTGAGCATAGTACGCAAGTGATATGCATGCTCAGCCTCTGAACGAGAATACACCAATATATATCATCGATAAATATGATTATGAACAGATCTAAAAAGGGCCTGAACACACGGTTCATCAAATCCATGAATACTGCTGGGGAATTGGTCAAACCGAACGACATAACATGAAACTCAAAGTGCCCATATCTGGTCCTGAATGATGTCTTCGGAATATCTTCCTCCTTAACCCTTACCTGATGGTACCCGGACCTCAAGTCTATCTTTGAAAAACACTTGGCACCTTGTAATTGAACAAATAAATCATTAATCTTTGGGAACGGGTACTTATTCTTGTCATATTCAACTGCCTATAATCAATACACATTCGTAAGGAACCATCTTTCTTTCTTACAAACAACACAGGTGCTCCCCACGGTGACGTACTAGGTCTAATAAAACCTTTTTCAAGCAAGTCCCTTAGTTGTTCCTTTAACTCTTTCAGCTCTACGGGGGCCATTCTATCGGGGGAATAGATATTGGATGAGTACCTGGTAGTAGGTTAATGACAAACTCAATTTCTTGATCTGGCGAAAGACCTGGAAGCTCATCGAGAAACTCATTAATTACATGAAAGGATTGAATGGTTGGTAACTCTACTTCCACATCCCAAACCCGAACTCCGTGATAAATATAGTCCTTTCTGATTATCTTCCTTGCCTTGAGATAGAAGATAAATTACCTCTTGGCGATGCCGTATTACTTTTCCATTCTTAAACAGGCTCTCCTGGAAACTGAAATCAAACCATCTTTGATCTACACTTGATGTTAGCATAACAAAAGGCCAACCAATCTATACATATTATAATATCAAGTTCTACCCAACCGAACACCACGTATCTTATCCTTGTTTATTATCAAATCTATCACGGGCCATTTGGGGGCACCTCCATAGATATAGGTAACAATATTAAAACATAACTTGCATAACTAATTTACAAAAAGGTTTATATATATAGGGGTCGACTAGGCCGTAGACATGTCATACCCAAAACTATATACATGATAATATCTGCAAAACCTCTAAGTGGGCATAACCATAATATACGGGGCTCCATACGTCCTCATAAAACAACCTAACACATTTAGAGCCCTGACTTGGTAATATTCCAAGAAGAGGTGGAACTCACCAACCAAAAACTGACACTTGGAGGAAGTTTATAGTAGAGGGTCCTTGCCTCGTCCTATATAAGAACCTCGATCAGACATACTTCGAAGCAAAACCTTCATATCCTTATCGGTTACCTTCCTCCTCTTGGTCCGACTACTATCCTCTTCCTCTGCATATCCCATAACATACAGTGGCGAACCTTGATTGACAGACTCCCAAGATTGTGGACTATCTGAAACCTCAGAAGAGCTGGTGTCCGCAAATGCCTTGACATAGTTTTGAGTCTGAGGGAAACCCGGCTGTGCTAATCCATTCACTACTCCCCTCATATCCTAATCAACGGGCTGTGATAATGAAACTAAGGGCCTTGGTGAGGTTGGAACTCCTCTCACCCCATCTGCTGCCGGCGAAATCAAAACTACTCAAACGGATGACTCATATGGATCCTCGGAAGGGTCCTCCTCAATAGAACCCATGATCTCCGATGGGTCTGAATCCATAGTGTAACTTATATCTCTTTTTAACACTTTCGTAGCCTTCTGACCCATGCTAGCGGCTTGCTCCTGTCTTCTAGTAGTAACTGGCATCGCTAAAAACATAAATAAGGTAAAGATTAAGAGTGGATACTTATGACTCAGTTCTGTCTCACAATCTGGATTAGAAAGAAAAGTAACCATCCTAAATATCCGGTAGCCTCCCGTCTATAAGTGTGGTGCACAACACACCGATAAACAAGACTCTACTAGACACGGTCTGCAGACAACCCTAGGACATAACTGCTTTGATACCACTTTTGTCACGACCCAAACTGATGGGCTGCGGAGGGTTCCCGAGTCCTATCTGTCAAGCACCCCTAAGCATGTGTCTAAGATATAAATCCGAATAACATCAGCGGAATTACGAGAAAAATGTACATGAAGGAAATCTGCCAAAAAGGCATACATATATATACGTGCAACATACGTAGGGCGAGCCGACAAGGCTGCTATAGATAACTATACACCTCAAAACTGGAAGCCAGCAAGGCCCACATACTATCCAAGTAGACATACTATCTACATGCCTCTAATAGAAATATAGTTGTACAATGGCGGACTGAGCCACGTCATATCCATATATATATATATATATATAAAATGTACTTGCGGGCATGAAACACAGGCCCCGTGAAATAGGACGTCAGTACAAAAAATGTACCGAGTATGTAAGGCATGAAAATCTATACGTAAAAGGCATAGATGAAACATGAAATAAAGAAATCCATTTGTAAATGTAAATAACATTGTAAATTCTGAAACATTTATAGTGTTATGCACGTGTTTATAAATGTTGTGTCATGCATGGGTATAGGTGTACATAATATCATCACGCCACTGAGGGCATCCCATCATATCATCTCGGCCATTGTGGGCAACATCATCAACATACACCAACTGATCAGGTGGTGGTGCCTATATAACACCTGTTGATAAGCAATTTTTCCCAATAATATTTTTAAAATGCATATATACCTCAAATACTATGTATTAGCATCAATTAATATGTTTCCATAATTTCTGCACTTTTTTAAAGCGTTTTAATTAATTTATCCCAGTATTCTTATTTATATAAATAATTACTAATTGCATCACAAATAGTTTTATAATAATTTTGTGGCTTAATTTTATCATTTGCATTTGTAATAGGTTTTTATTATTTCACAGATAGCCACATTTTCATTTTTGGGGTTGCAATTGCAATTACTTTGCAATTATAGCCCTTGCATGCATTATTACATTACATTACCAGAAAATAGCCTTTTATATTTTTAAATAGTAGGTAATTATTTTAAAACATTTCTAGGCATGAAAATCAATTTTATAATATGTTAATTATTTTTTTAAAAAATGTTTTATCAATTAAATGAGTGTTTAACAAATAGCTTTTTTTTATTTTTGGACCTAGCCTAATTAAAACGCCCAAATTTGGTCCCAACTAGCCCAAATCTACCCCAGCCCAAACCAATAAATTTCAAACCGGCCCAAACCCTTTTAATCCTGACCATTGATCACAGAGATCAATAACTATCGTTTCCCTTTTCCCTTTTTAGTCCCAAATGACCCCTAAACCTTAGTCATTTGTCTACACCCGTTGTCCTTGAAACCATCTCCTCTCCGATTATCTCTGAGACCAAACTCTAACCCTAATTGCCGCCACCCAAAAACAACCCTAATAGCTTCGGTTTCTACCCATTCCATGGATTTCTATGGCTGTTTCAGACTCTTACTGGTCTCCTACTTCCCTTAGTTTCCTAATTTTGTAATTTCATGGAAAGATCTCGAAGAGATCTAGCCAGATTTTGTTCGAAACTCTTCGAGGGTCCGCCTGTGGTCTGTGAGTGTTACTATCTCAATGTTTGTGGTTTAAATCTCTGGTTCAAGGCCATATTATCTTTACCCTGTTCCTTTTTCTTCAAAACCCTAATCTTGGACATGAATCCATCCAGATCTTTGTGGATATATAACGATTCTAAGCCCGTCAACAACTTTCCTTTAAAAGTTCTCTTGTTTTTTTAATGTTAATCGATTTTTAAGCATTTTGTTATATTAGGGTTTGGTTTTCTTGTTATTTGTTGGTTGAATATCTGTGTATCTAAAGTGTTTTCAAGTTTCCATGACCGTTTTCTTTAAGAGTCTTCTGATTCCCTACTATTAATCAACTCTAAGTATTTTCTCAAAATTAGGGTTTCTGCTTCGTCTATTTTTACAAAGGGTTTTCTGAAATTTCTCATGTTTTGTTTAATCTTTCTATAATGACTATGTTCCAAGGTTGATTGCTTGACTGTTCATTGTTTCATTATTGTTCGAATAATCGACTGATTAGCTAAATTATTTTTGGTTTCATTGTTTGCTGAAATAATTTACTGATTTCTACTTGCATTCCTTAATCCGGAGGTTCCTAATTGGTGTCTCTTGCCTATTTATGGGTTAATTGACCCTCGATTGGTCTCTAATTACCTATGATTGCCTTATTCGTATGATTGATTGCTTGATTTATGGGTTCTAACCCTAATTGGCTGTTAAACCCACTTCTTGCCTTCTTTGAAACTCAATCCGAGTCATTTACGGGAATAATTCCCTGATTTTCTGTCCCTTGTAAAGCTTGATTGATTATGTTTACCGTGAAAATGGTAATAACAATTAAATTCGATCTTGTGGTTCTAAAAAATACGTGATCTATTTTTATGCTAGTTGTTAGAGCAATAGATGCTAAGTGAAGTACTTGGAATCAAGAAAATAGATTAAAACAAGATGTTAACCGAGCCATTCGACTGTTGATCGGGGCCTCGAGCTTGCTTATACGGAGCCTCGGGGTCGAGTCTGGTGTTTTCTGAAGGCAGTCGATGGGTGACTAATAGTTAAAATTAAATCAATGATGTCTCTTTATGGCCAATAATAAGCAATAATTAATGAACAATAAGTAGAACACAAAAAACATGAGCAATAAATGAAGTAATGAGATCAAGAGAATATGTTAGAAAGCAGAGAGAATGTTCTTGTGTATTTGGTATTTTAGCATCACGTGACTACAAAATGACAAGAATCCCCATTATATATAAGGAAAAATCCCAACATAGTACAAATACATTTATTACAAAGATATGGAGATGGGACAACTAGTTGATGTCATGATTCGGGTCTGAATTTAGCTCACTAGACTTTGTCAGCTCCAGTTATGCGCCTTGGGAACTCCTAACTTTTCCATCATAGATGTTGGTATGCATCGCCCTGAGGTCGAGTGTCAATAAGCCTCGAGGGTGAACTTCGACCCTAGTCTCGAACCTGTGAAATATGCTTATGAGGCACCATAATGACGGAAAATTGGACTCTCCAATTTTACCGTATACAGATAGTCCCCGCATTTCTTAGAGTGAAAGTGATAAGAAACGACCTAGAATTCCTGCCCGTATGGTACTTCCGTAACGACGACAGTCATAAGGTGCCAAAAGATAGAGTACACACAGCCCTTGAAAGCCTTCATATAGATTACAGTGGTTGGCTGTCCTTTGGCCTCACTCAACATGTGTGTGGGGACTCTATAAATACTTCTTTTCTCATTCTTTACAACTCACTGCACCGCCAAGCCCCCAAAAAGGTTCCTTCTACCTTTACTTTTGCTCTTTCTTCGAAACGCAACTTCACTTTCTCTTCTGAAATCTTTTAGGAATGGCGAAAACTTCTGCCTCTACTTCTCAGGAGAACATGACCTCCCCCTCTTCACTTCCATTTAAATGCAAAGCGACAATGCCTCCTCATGCTAAGGAATGTGTTCCAGGATTTTTTGCAACGACTTTCGATTTCAAGGTCGAGAGACCTTCTTCGAAGCCGGGGCGTTGTGAGCTTGTGTCTTAGTATATTAGCTCAATAACAGATGTTGAAAGGGTGAGGATTGATTGTCACTGGGGGGACGCGGTGCTTGTAGAGATCCCTACTCGGGAGGAGGATATAACGACATACAAAGACGATTTTCATAGTGTGTATACTTACCCATTTACCCTTTGGCCGGTGGGGCCATCCTTGCCTCCGATTGATCCCATGATTCTCGACTTCTGCCAAAGGTATCAAGTGAACCTCGGCCAAATTCACCCTTCGTTCTGGTGCATTGTCTACATGATCAGGTACTGTGTGAACATGATTGACGGGATGCCTTTCACCCTCGATCACCTGATCAGGATATATAGCCCCCATCTCTTCCGTGGGGGTCTGATTACGCTCAACTGCCAAGCTTCGAGGGCCCTTTTGCTTGCATCGAAGTAGTAGGGAATGAAGGGTGGATGAGTTTCTTTGTCCGAGTTAGGACTTCGGACCTGATCCCGGTGGAAAGGATTCCATTCCTCGAGAGGTGGAACATGGAATGTAAGTAGATACGTTATCTAGCATTTCCTTGCTTCTTTTTAGGTACATTTTTCCACGCACTTAATTTCTTTTGCTAATGCAGCCGTAGCAGTTTACCCCGGCGCGGTCACGGACCTCTTGGGCTGGGTCAGCCACCTGCACTCGATTTGCCCATATGCTGAGCGAGTGTGGCATGATATGTCCCAAGATCGATGGGAAGCTAAGGACCATGGTGAGCCTTCACCCTTGTTGCTGTCGTACCTTCTATTATGAATCGCTACTGATAGAGCTCTCACTCCCTGTGCTTACCTCTTTCATTTTTGTAGGTTTGGGGAAGGTCCCCTTGATGAAGGGAACATCGCTTGGTGAAGAGCGTACTTTAGGACCCGATGAAGGGAAGAAAAGTCAAAGGGCACCGTCGAATGAACCTTCAGAATCCAAGAAGATCAAGGTGGAAGAAACTAAGGCCGACCCGACATACCTAACTCCGAAAGCAGCAGGAAGTCCCCGAGTTCAAGGTGAGGGGGAAAATAATTTCTCGATAGTGTCCGGGGAAGGGAAAACCTGATCGACCCTCAGGCTATAGAGATGGTGGCTCACAAGCCGGAGCTTGATGTCATTGCGGTCCAACTTCAAAATGGAGAGGCCATTGAGGGAGTATCGGGTGGCATCCCCAAGCCGGCTGGTGGCCAAAATACCCTTCGAGCTGGGATACATTCGGTAGGTGGTTCGGAGGAGCCCAAGTCTGGAGCCCTGTATGGATAAGAGATTGCCCTGATTGACCCTGCTGGTGCCGTTGTTGTGAGTGATTCCCCTTAGGGAGCGACCTTACCTCCCAAGGGAATGCAAGATGTCCCAAATGAAGAATCTTCTGATACGGGGGTGCCTATCAGAGATAGAGATGCACTTGAAAGGCCTTCAGCCGCTCCCGAGGACTTCCCGAGATTGATGCTTCACTCATCTTCGGCGAGATGAGCAAACTTTGCGAGCATGTAGTTTCTGTAAATCTTGCCTGTCATTCTGATCTTTGTCGTTCTAACTTGTCTTTTTCATGGTCTCAGGCCAAGGTGCTTTATAATTAGACTTTCGCCCAGTTTTAGGCTAATGTGACCCATCATGAGCTTGAGAAGGCTCATCTTGTTGAACATGTTACATAGTTTTATTTGCTATTGTCTGAATGTTTGCCAGATCCCAGTGTTTTAACATCTTGAATATGATTCGTGCAAGTTGAGAAGGAAGGTGCCCTGCTGAGGGAGGAGCTCCGAGCTAGAGACTCCAAAGTCCTCAAACTCAAACAACATGTGAGAGAGATAGCCTCTAAGAGGGATACCCTCTAGAAAAAGATATCCTTAGTCGGGCGTTAGCTTCAAGATGCAAGGGCGGATTGTGACAAATATAGAGGTCTCAACTCTGAGTTAGTTGCTGCACTATTCGGGGTCAAAAATGAAGCTGAGGCGCTTATATTTGTGCACAAAGAGGGTGTCGTTGTAATAGACGCTTAAACCAGGAGAGTGCCTGAGGAGGCCAAACTGAAATTGACTCGAGCCATGGAGCATGCTCGGTTAGAAACTTAGAGGTGGACTCTTGACGACATACATGCGAGGGATATCAATCTGTCTACCGAGATCGAGAGGGTGAAGACCCTAGAGAAGAAAGCTGCTGCCCTGTTCACTTCTGGAGGTATGGCGGATAGTGGCTTAGAAGATGATGAGAATGAAGGCGGAATCCCCCGAGGATAAGAGGCCGTAGAAGGTCCTGGGAATATAGCCAGAACCGTTGGGGAACAACCTCCGGTGGAGCTGTCAAAGATATATGCTCGATGATAGATTAGGGTTCTGTTTGGGCCCTTCCTTGTAAGGGTTTTTCAAAAGCCTTGTAAACGTATCTCTGCAAGCCATATGTATAATCGGCTTTTCATTTTTATCATTTCTTTTCTCCTTTGCCTTTTGAGAATAATATGTGATACTTTTGATAATCGATCAGAGATCTTAGACCTTGGGTTATACCGTCAGGTTTTTGCTATTGTCGAGCAGCCCGTAACGGTCGAAAGTCGATCCCTGAGTGTTCTCGAGTTAGACTTAGCTTTTATACATTGGGTCACTATGACCTTTGATTTTAGCGCTGGCGATAGTGGCTCTTACACGTTGGGTCGGTACGACCTTCAGTTTTAGCGCTGACAATAGTAGCTCTTACACGTTTGGTCGGTGCGACCTTTAATTTTAGTGTTGGCGATAGTGGCTCTTACGCTTTTGCTCTTAGGCATGTTTAGTTAACTGTTTTGGGTTCAGTCTCCGAATCAGGTTTCGACTCGAGCTCATTCGACCCTCAATTTTTTGAATTTAAAGCTGGCCATTTGGCTCTTACGCATTGGGTCAGTACGACCTTTCGTATGTGTTGGCGACAATGGCTCTTACGCTTTTGCTCTTAGGTATATTTAGTTAACTATTTTGGGTTCAGTCTCTGAATCGGATTTCGATTTGAGCTCATTCGACCCTTACGTTTTTAAATTTAAAGTTGGCCCTTAGGCTCTTACTCGTTGGGTCCGTACGACCCTTTGAATGGGCTGGCGACAATGGCTATTACGCTTTAGATTGGTGCGACCTTTTATAGGCTTTATTTTCCCCTCGTTAAGGACTTTTTGAAATTGTGTTTTCTTAGGTCTTCGGCAGTTTGGAAGGAACCTTGATTGTGAGTCGTTATATGGAGATGATCGAGCACCTCGGGAGGTTTGGCTTGGTTGCTGAGTATCTCGACGACTTATAGTTGGAGTGACATGGTCAAAGCTCTTTTGCCTATGTCGATGGTATCCTGTTTAACCGGTTCTTTTCGAAGTATATTTGAAGTAATTGAGTTTGGACTCAGTCCCGAGTGAAGTAGTTTCAGCGTCTATATCGAGGGTATGCCTTTTTAGGGGTCTTACAAGTTCGATATATAGCCTTAACTTTGAGATCAGGTTTATGCCTTTAATAAGTTGTTACAAGTTTTACATGCCTTTGAGGTCTTACAATTTTGGATACTTGGTACAAGTATAGTTCATGCCATGCTTGAGGACTTACTGATATTTTCACTTGGTAAAAGTGTGGTTCATGCCTTACTTGAGGTCTTACAGATATTGTTGTTGCCTTATATAGGTCTTATGAGACCGAGGCTACCTGCATGTGGTCTTATGGCCTCGGGTTTTGATAAGTCGATGGAGGTGGTGATTGATGGTAGTCCCCGAGTCGTCGAGGATTTCTCAGCTCGTGAGCCATTACTTGTAAACTTGGTATTGCCTCATTGAGGGCTTATGATTTTGGAGTTTCCGACCCGGAGGTCATGTGGCCTTGAGTTTTCGATCCCAGTCCCCGAGTGTACATCAAGTTTTTGGCTCTGTAGCTATTTTGTGATCTTCTTGTTGCCTTATTGAGGGCTTACGAGTTTGAAGCTCCGACCCGGGGGTCGTACTGTTTCGAGTTGTTGATGACAGTTCCCGAGTATTCGGGACATTTTTTGGCTTTGGGGATGTTTTTTGCAAAGAATATCGAGCTTCCTTGAAACGCAAAATGATTTTGGGAAGTATTCTTTGATTACTTGGTACAAGTATACATGCCTTTACTGTTAAGGGCTTCAGTTGTTCTATACGGACACAATTTGTTCGACCGTTTGGCCCGGTACATTATTTTCCTCTTGAGACCCCTTTTGGTGTATCATGGCTTCTCCGAGTAGGTGACCTTCTGGGGGTATGCCCCCCAGTATTCTAGGTTGATTGCAAAGGAAGACTTGAATACTTGTTGAGTCATCCTTAGGTAGCATATGGATGTTGCCTCGTTAAAAACCTTGCTGGTAAAGCCCTTTTAGGAACAAAATCCGGTCGAAGGAAAAGAGTGCAATGCATGCTTTTAAGAGCCCGAGGTTCTCGAGCTCGAGGGTGTTTTAGAATCTTCCATCGGGCACCTTAGCAGTAGTATTGTTTCAACATTGATATGTTCTAATTGCTTGGAAGCTGCTCGCCTTCCATGGTACCGAGCTTGTAAGACCCTTTGCCAATTACTCCGAGGATGCGGTACGGTCCTTTCCAATTTTGGCCTAGCTTTCCTTCATTAGGGTTTCGGGTGTTGAGAGTGACTTTCTTTAAGACCAAGTCCCCGACTCCGAGATGTCGGAGGTTTGTTCTCCTGTTATAATACCTTTTTATCCTTTGCTTTTGGGCGGCCATTCGGACCATCGAGGCTTCTCGCTTTTCGTCCAATAGTTCGAGGGATGTAGTCATGGCCTCGTTGTTCGAGCTCTCAGTGGTGTGTCGGAATATGGTGCTTGGCTCCCCGACCTCTTCTGGTATCAAAGCCTTGGTGCCATACACTAGAGAGAAAGGTGTTTCTCCTATGATTGATTTTAAAGTTGTTCGGTATGCCCATAGCACTTCGGGCAATGTTTCTCTCCATCTTCCCTTAGCACTTTCCAACTTCTTTATTAAGTTTTGGATGATGGTTTTGTTTGTGGACTCGTCCTGGCCATTTGCACACGGGTGGTAGGGCGTTGATATAATTCTATTGATTTTGTGATCCTCGAGGAATTGTGTTAATTTGCTTCCGATGAACTGCCTCCCATTATCGCATGTTATCTCAGAAGGAATCCCGAATCGGCACATAATTTGATCCTAGATGAAGTCAATGACTTCCTTTTCTCTTATCTTTTCGAAGGCCTGTGCTTCCACTCATTTTGAGAAATAGTCAGTCATAAATAAAATGAATTTAACTTTACCTGGTGTCGTTGGTAGAGGTCCAATGATATTCATTCCCCATTTAATGAACGGCCATGGCGACAAGACCGAATGTAGTTGTTCGCCGGGTTGGTGAATCATAGGGGAAAATCTCTGGAATTTGTCGCACTTTCGGACGAATTCCTTAGTGTCTTTTTCCATGTAGTCCTAGTAATAGCCTACCCTGATCACCTTTCAGACTAATGAATCGGTGCTGAAGTGGTTTTAGTAAGTACCCTCATGAATTTCTCTCGGAGTACATAATCTGTGTCTCCTGGCCCCAAACATACTGCTAGGGGCCATCGAAAGTTCTTCTGTATAGAGTCTCATTTTCATCGAGCGAGGACCGGGATGCTTTGGTTCGCAGGGCCCTCGATTACTTAGGATCCGTGGGTAATTTTCTGTCTTTCAAATAGTCAATATATTTATTTCTCCAATCCCATGTTAGGTTAGTAGAATTAATCTCAGCATGACCTTCCTCGACCACTGATTTGGACAATTGAATAACAGCCCCAGGGAGTAGGTCATCTTCTTCAACAGCACCAGTGTCCATTCTTTGAAACAATATAGTGTGACTTGGATTTTGTCCAAATACCTTTGCATCCTGTCTTCTTGGACCTCGTAGTTGCCATATACCTGGTTTACTACTCGCATTTCACTTCGACGATCTCAGCTCTCATGCTTTTGGCCAATTCCAGACCTACAATCATAGCCTCATACTCGGCTTCATTGTTAGTCAATCTTGCTTTTTTTATATATTGCCTGATTATGCCACCCATAGGCAGCTTCAGGACTATACCGAGTCCGGATCCTCTCACGTTTGTGGTGCCGTCAATGAATAGGGTCCATACCCTGGAAGATGTGCCTAATTTTAGAAAGAGTTCCTTTGCTACCTCGGGCACAAAGGAGGGCGAGAAGTCGGCCACAAAGCCCGACATAATCTGGGACTTGATGGCCGTTCGAGGTTGATACTCGATATCATACCCCCCGAGTTCGATGGCCCAATTGGTTAATCAGCCTAATATTTCAGGCTTATGAAATATGCTTCGGAGAGGGTACATTGTTAAAACACAAATATGGTGGCATTGAAAATAGGGTTTCAATTTTTGCGATGCCCTTATTAACGCAAGAGCTAATTTTTCTAGGTACGGATACCTAGTTTCGGCATCCCCTAGGGTCCGACTTACATAATAAACAGGGAATTGCGTACCTTTATCTTCTCAAACCAGCACATCGCTTATCGCTATCTCAGATACGGCCAGGTATAGATACATTGTTTCATCCTCTTTTGGCATCTGGAGCAAAGACGGACTAGTTAGATATTGTTTCAATTCCTGTAAGGCGTGTTGGCATTCTAGAGTCCACTCGAAGTTGTTTTTCTTTTTGAGTAAAGAGAAGAAATGATGACTCCTGTCTAACGACCTCGATATGAATCTGCCCAGAGCTGCTATCCGCCTTGTTAACCGTTGCATGGACTTTACATTATTTATCACTGTGATTTCTTCGATGGCCTTGATTTTGTCGGGGTTGATCTCGATCCCCCTATTTGATACCATGAAGCCTAATAATTTGCCCGAACCCACTCCGAAGGCACATTTCTCGGGGTTAAGCTTCATGTTGTAACTTCTGAGGATGTCAAATTTTTTTCTTGCAAATGAGTCAAATAGTCCTCTGTGCGCAGGGACATAACTAACATTTCATCAATATAAACTTCCATGGATTTACCTATTTGATGCTTGAACATTTTATTAACTAGACGTTGGTACGTAGCCCCTACGTTTTTCAGCCCGAAGGGCATTATATTGTAACAATAAGTACCATCCTTCATGATTAATGAATTCTTTTCCCTATCATCGGGGTTCATCTGAATTTGATTATACCCCGAGTAGGCGTCGAGAAATGTGAGGGTCTCATGGCCAGCCATAACATCGATCAGACGATCGATGTTAGGCAATGGGAACGAATCTTTGGGCATGCCTTTTTTAAATCTTTATAATCTACGCACATTCTTAACTTATTTCCCTTTTTGGGAACTACCACTATGTTGGCCAGCCATTCGGGGTACTTGACCTCTCTAATAGACCCTATTTTAAGGAGTGTTGTTACCTCGTCCTTGATGAATGCGTGTTTTACTTTGGACTGGAGTCTTCTTTTTTGCTTCACCGGTTTAAACCTGGGTTGGCACTTAATTGATGGGTGGTTATTTCTGGCGGGATTCCTGTCATATCTAAGTGGGACCAAGCGAAACAATCGATGTTATTAATAAGGAATTGAATGAGTTTTTTCCAGAGTTCGGGGGTTAATCCCATTCACAGGTATACCTTCTGATCTGGGAGATGCTCGATCAAAACAACTTTCTCTAGTTCTTCAATTGTCGATTTCGTTGCATATGACTCTTCTGGGAAATCTTCCTCATCATCCTCGAGGGTCTTTACGCTCCCAGACTCATCCGATGTGGAGTGTATAGGATTCGGCATCTCCTGGTAAACCGCGAACATTTCTTTTGCCACATACTATTCTCTATGTGTGGTTGTTATACCATCATTTATTGTAAACTTCATCATCTGGTGCAGAGTTGACGGCACTGACCTCATGTTGTGTATCTACGGCCTGCCAAGCAATGCGTTGTACCTCATGTCACTGCCGATGATGTGGAACTTGGTGTTCCAAACTGTATCGGACATGTTAACCGGGAGGGCGATCTCCCCTTTCGTTACTTCGCCGGCCATGTTGAAGTCGTGGAGGACCCTGGAGGCGGCTACGATCTGATCGAGCAACCCAAGATATTCTACTACCTTCGACCTGATTATGTTGGCCGAGCTTCATGGATCCACGAGCAAACGTTTAATAAGAAATGAAATTACCAGCGCATCGTTGAGTGGTTCTGCCAAGGTCTCGAGATCCTCCTCGCTGAATGCAAAGGTGTATTCGGTCATGCGGTCTCGGATCGACCCCTCTATTCCAGTGGATATTTTTATCCATTTGATCATGGGTCCTTGTGGAATGTCGGTCCCCCAATAATCATATGAACGACATGCCGAGAAATCTCTCTTTTTGCCCAGGTTGGATTTTTCTGAGTTTACCGCTGAATTTCTCGGTGTTCTCCCTGGTTAATGTGAGGAGCGACGTTAATGCATTGGGTGTCACATGAGGCCGTACCCTTGAGAATCGGCTCCAGTGTGCTCTCAGGGTTTCATGGTGGCACACCCATACCTAGAATAACCATGTTGCCCTTTCCGTAGTTTTCGATGCTGTTATTTTCAAGTACACTTACTGGTTTAGGCATTTTGACCTTAAATCAAAGATCTTGGGCAAGAAAAAATGTGAAAGATAACTTGCGTTGTGTAGTAAAACCAGCAAAAAATAATCACTATTATTTTTAGCCCCACAGTGGGCGCCAAACTATTTACCGTGAAAATGGTAATAATAATTAAATTTGATTTTGTGGTTCTAAAAATACGTGATCTATTTTTGTGCTAGTTGTTAGAGCAATAGATGCTAAGTGAAGTACTTGGAATCAAGAAAAGAGCTTAAAAACAAGATGTTAATCGAGCCGAATGGCTATCGATCGGGGCCTCGAGCTTGCTTATTCAGGGCCTCGGGGTCGTGTCTGGTGCTTGCCGAGGGCATTTGATGGGCGACTAACCATTATAATTAAATCAATGACGGTTCTTTATGAGCAATAATAAGCAATAAATCATGAACAATAAGTATAACACAATAAATATGAGCAACAAATGAAGTAATGAGATCAAGAGAATATGTTAGAAAGCAGAGAGAATATTCTTGTGTATTTGGTATTTTAGCATCAAGTGACTACAAAATGAAAAGGATCCCCTTTATATATGAGGAAAAATCCCAACATAGTACAAATACATTTATTACAAAGAGATGGAGATGGGATAGCTAGTTGATGTCATGATTCGGTTCTAAATTTAGGTCACTAGACTTTGTCAGCTTTAGTTATGCGCCTTGAGAACTCCCCACTTTTCCATTATAGCCATTGGTCTGCATTTCCCCGATCTCGAGCATCGATAACCCTTGAGGGTTAACCTCAACCCTAGTCTCGAACCTGTGAAATATGCGTACGAGGCACCACAATGACGGAAAATTGGACCCTTCGATTTTACCGTATACAAATTATTTGATTACTTCCTTTACCTTATTTACAATAATTACCTGCCTTGACTTAATAAGCTATCCGTATGGTTTAGGGATTCTTACAGATTCCCTATTTGGTATGATTTGGATTCCTTACCCTAATTAGATCTTTTTGGTGTGACCGTTAAGTAACTACCCCTAATTAATGGGTCTATTCCGGACTCCCTTACATGAATTGATTATGTGATTATTTGATTGTTCCCTAATTGACTAACTTCTGATTCTCTTTACCTTATTTTCTCTACTCTCTAAGTGCTATATATACTCTCATTCTGATTCTTCTAGACACGAACACAATTCATAAGGAAACTCTCACTCACACACATACTTTTCTCTCATTTCGTTGCTACTTGTATTTACTACATTTTCTAGCCCGCTGAAAGCCAAGGCTAGACCATTGAGTTCTGCACATTCTCATCTTTTGTTTGTTGTCTTTAACTGGTATGTCTCCCCTCTTAATATCCTCTCACACGCATTGAAGCTATACCTATGTGTTTTCCTGTTCATTGCCCTAACTATTTCTGTGTAGCCAAATCCATGCCTTCTCTTGTTTGTTGATATCAATTAACATGTTTACTTCTATATTTAAACTTCTGCTTTCCTGTTTATTGCTGCAAATTAGCATGATTACTTCTGTATTTAGGTCTTACTGCTTTTAATCAGCGTGGCCACTACTGCAATTAGTTCTATGTCTTTCCTGTCTACAACTTTAAGTTAGCATGATTACTTTTGTTACTATGCCCTACCTAGTGCTATGTAATCTGGCCTTTTAAACTTATGTGTTTGTTGTCTATCACTTCTAATCATCACCATTAGGTCCTATTGAGTGCTATGAAATCTGGTTGTTATAATATGCCAACTGGCTTGGTGTTAATCAACATGCTTCTCACCTTGTTTTATGTGTTCCTGATTCAGGATTCCTCTATTCCCAACCCCTGCTCCCTTCTATGTGTAGTTGTTTGTTCTCAACATGCTATATGCCACCTAGTGTTACTCATGAACTAAGCTAAATCTGGGCAATGTGAATCTTTGCTTTGAAACTTGGTGACCATGTTTCTGTTTGCTATTTGGTTGCTGAAACATTTGCTTCAAAGTGCTGCAATGACTCTATTTACTTCTAAACCATTTTCTTAAGACTATTTCTATTTTGAAGCACTACTCCTATTCTTAGAACACCTAGGGCCTTGCCCCTCCAGTGTAAGAATTGCTTAGGAGTCCCTGAGGCTCCTCTGATCTTTGACACACTGGAGTTGGATTTCCAAAACTTGCTCACAAAGGATTACTTTGAGGGTTTCTTGGTTCAGCATTGGCCGGGGTCCCTGAGGCCCTTGGGAACTTTGACATACTAGGATACTATTGGATGCACTATGAGGTTATAGCACTTTTGGAATTTTCGAATGCCTGGTCTGCCAGGTTTATCTTTTGGGCATATATTCAGGCTCCCTATAGTTGTAGCAATTTCACTTCTGTAATTCATTATTAATGTTGGTCTGTAATAATAATTTCTTGTAAACAGATATTGGGGAAATTAGTAAAAGGGAGGGTTGCTTATACATATCCTGTTGGGAAAGGGTAGATACCATGCCTATAGGTTGTTATAATATCTTGTCTTTCTAGATACCATGCCTATAAGCTGTTACAATGTTTGTTCACTTAGCCATCGTGCCAATAGAATTCAAAAATCGATTCTGCATTTTAGATAACATATCTATAAGTTTGTTGCAGTGTTTGCTTAGATACCATGCCTATAGGGGTTTTAAAATTAATCACTCTTGCCTGAAAAAGATCAGATTCTACGTACTAACAATGTTTAAATCAGTTTTCAGAATGTTTTAAAACTAATCACTGTATTTAGATGCAATGCCTATAGGATTCTAAAACCAGTTTCTGCATTTAGCTGCCAGCATTTATAAGTCTAAAATCAGTTATTCAGTGCCTACACCAGCATGTCTATAGGACTTAATAAACTCAAACTGTTTTAAAATGGTTCTCAGAATTCTGATTGCATTTAGACAGCATGTGTATAGGGTATTACAGATTCACACCTAGGCAAGTTTATAGGTAATCAAGGTCTAATAAAAACTATGAAACTACTTCGCTTATTTGTGACTGCCCATATTCAACAGTTTCTAAAAAATCAGTAGGCAAACTGATTAGGTCTCCATCACTTCGCCTTAATACAATGTTGCATATTCTCTGCTTGCCATGCTCACCTACATATCCTGTTCTAGGACTTTTATGAAATACCTGAAATCTGTTATTTGAGACGTGCACTTACTTTCTCTATTTGTTGAGGTAAAATGTGAGCCTTTAACTGTTCTATCCTTGGTCCAGTCCTACGTGTTTTGTTTGTCGCCTAGAGTTTTCTCCTTAGTTACCATAGGAGAGTCTAGATCCACATTAACTAGAAGTCCTAAATACCTCCGGACTATATAAGTAAAGGGATGGGTAGTGCACACATAGGATACATCTTAAGGTTGCTAGAACGCTTTAGGCTATGACCAAGGGGAGGGTAATTGGGTAGTAAATGATATGATGACCTGTGCGCTAATGCCACGAGTAACCCCTCTATTTGAGGAAGTCTTACTGGGTGTTGTACAAATGTGATCCTATAGGCTAACAAACCTAGGACTTCCCTCATCTTATTTATATATGTGTGCTTAGACTGCTTATTTGTCAAATTTCCTTTATCTTATATGTGTGCTTATACTACCTATTTGTTAAATGACTAATTCGAATAATTGAGTTCGGCTGGGACCTACCATTGTGGATCACAAGGGGTTCCTAACACCTTCCCCTTAAGGTTATTTCAATCCCTTACCCAAGTCTCTGGTAATGCAAACCGATTTCATGAGTTATTTGCTCTAGGTGCCCTAACGAACCTTAAATCCGTTAGGTGGCATCTCTTCAAATGCCTAATTCCTAAAAAGAAATGAGTTGTTCCCAATGAATGTTGAAACCCGGACTCCGCGAGGAAAAAGGGGACACGACAACATGGCGACTCCGTTGGGGATATTTTAGGCTCTTACCATAACGAACTTGTTTTTGTGAATTAGTTTTAAGCATGCTTTATTCTGTTAATACATGTGCACCCTTTCCCTTTTCCCTTTTACTTTGGTTTAATTGCTTATTTCTCAAGAATTTATTATTTCATTTATTTCCTAAAACTGACTTATCTCCTTGTTTTCTTTTGTAACTATCTTTTAATTATTTAAATATCGCATTTATCGCTTTTAAACGTGCTAATACTTGACAACATGCTATTAATTATTGCATAAATCATGCTCAACATCATATTCTACTCGTGCATAATGAATCCTATAGCAACTCTTGATGAGCGTTTGCACTCATTCTATATATCACCCTTTAAATTCGGAAAGGCACATTTGTTGTAAAACTAGTCGATCAGCGGTGCGTTCAACTGTTCCGTGCCTTTCCCCCTCAAATTGTCTGCTTGAGGGTCCCAGTCTAGACATCTATTACAACCTTACTCTGATTAATTTTGCATGCATCATGGTCAAACCTAGTTGGGTTTATATGTTGTACACATGATAACCCTTTAAGACAAGCCTCACCCAAAAGTCCATCAGGTTTTCCATAATCCCAACGGATGCAACCACGATTGTGTGCATTAATTTTGGAGAAATAAGTGCCAATATACTAATCATTGTTGTATAAATAGATGTACCTAGAGAGGGAAAGGGCCTAACCTATATTTTGTTTTGCAGAAAATGAGACACGACGTCCCCAGGTTCGGCATTGTCGGTAGTATACCTTCACTTTTGCTAGATTGGTGGAGGGATCTTCCTTCAAGTGACCAAAATCATATGAAACGAGTATTAGGAAATTTTCCTTCTCTGTTGGATCTTCATCCAAACAAAATGTTGATCGAGGCTGCCACCATGTTTTGGGACAAAGAAGGGGCAGTGTTCCGCTTCTGGGACATAGAAGAAATAATGGGATTTACTGGGTTGCCTTGGGATAGCCCTGGTTTATTAGCGCCTGAAAATCGCACCACTAGAGGATTCCTTAAGATGATGGGGCTGAAGAAAAATGATGACTTGGAGTGCCTGAAAAACTCCTACATACCTTTCAACTTCCTCTATGAACGATACAGTCACAGTAGCTCTTATCGTATTTTTGATGATGAGTTCTCAATCACCTCCTTGGGATGGACTCATCGTAGGGTCTCTGTGTTCATTGTGTGTTTCTTGGGCATGCTGGTATTCCCAATCCAAGGGGACAGAATCCATACTAGGCTGGCCATGGTGGCCAAAGTTTTGATGGACGAGATCGAGGGGAAGACATATATCATTGTCCCTATGATCATTGTGAATATGTACCGGGCCTTAGAACACTGTAAAAAAGGAATCAAATTCTTCGAGGGTTGCAATTTGTTGCTGCATGTTTGGCTACTATAGCATCTCCAAAAAGGTCAATACCGTTAGGAATTTCGCGAAGACCGTGAAATGATCACATAACATTTCATCATCCCAAGAGAATGACATATATTACAGACATGTTTGCCCAACCTAAGGATGCTGTAGGATGGGTGTAGTTTTTCAACAAGTTAATTGAGGACCAGGTTCAATAGATGTTCGAGTAGTTCTCTACCGTCGAGTTCATCATCAGATCCAGGGATGTCCCCCTCTTGGTACTAATTGGGTTAAGGGGCATATACCCTTATGCTCCCCTCATGGTTATGAGACAGGCAGGAAGGAGACAGGTCATACCACGAGTCACTAAAATGAGTCACTTCATAGCTTATTTTCAGGGTGACACCTTCGCATATAAGAATGAAGCACAACACATGAGTGTGAGCACGTGATTTTTGCCTTACGAAAACTACTCCAAAATAAATCAAAAAATAAAATAAATTTCTTTTACTGTGTAATTCTTGAATTTGCGTGGTGTTAAATATTTGTGTTATGTCCGTAAATGTTTACTTTGTCATAATAAAATGAAAATTAAAATAAAATACATGTTGCATGCATATAGGATTTAATTATGTATTTGAAAGATAATTTAAATAAAATCACCAAAATATGCATTTCGTTCTATTTTTTATATTCCACTGTGTGATTAATGTTTTATCTGTATGTTGAATAGTTGTTATGAAGTGATTAATATTTTTGTGTAAGGTTAAAAATTGTTTTATAATTTTTGTTAGGATTTTTAATGATAAATAATAAAATAGAATAAAAAAAATAAAAAATAAGTTGTAAAATAAAAATCGGACCTGGATTAAAATCCAGGCCCAAATCAAATTACCCCCCCCCACAGCCCAATCCAACATCCCCCTGTCCGGTCCAATTCGAACAAGCCTAAACGACGCCGCATGAGATACCTCAAATCTGAGCCGTTGATTCATTGCAATCAAACGGTCCAGTTCAGCTTCTGCATAAATGAAACGACGACGTTTAAGGGCAACTAGATCTGAACCGTTCATCCATCTTGATCCCACGGTCTTAAAAACTCACCCAAACCCGATCCATTTCAACCCCGGATTGACCCCTTTCCCCAACTTAAATCAAACGATGTCGTTTGGATAAGTGGATTGATCTCAACCGTGCATCTTAATTGATCCAACGGATGAGATCAATCCACCCCACCCCTATATAAGGCTCAAGCCCCTACCCCGGCCCCTAACTGAACACCCCCCTCCTCTCACTGTTCATCATCGTCCCCAAACCCCACCCCTAACCCTAGCCGCCCTAGAATCCCACCGCCTGAAACCCGGCGGCATCAACACCGCCGGTCACCAAAATAACACCCTAGAACCCCCTGAACATCCTCTACACAAATCTGACCTTAGTTTCCTTCGAATCAGACCCCAACTCTTCGAATACTAAATCGAAGGTGGGTCTGAAAACTCAAACCTTTCCAATGGCTTCCAAAATAACACCATAGTATCCCCTAGCATGCCTCGTTATGGATCTGAAGTTTGTTTGGCTCGAATCATTTCCGAGCTTCTCGAATCTTCTTTTGAAGATTCGGACCAAACAAGAACAAACTCAGATTCCTCCCAAATTAACACCAAATGACCTTTAGGCTTCCCTCACCCTTGTGCCATCTTTGGTTTCCCTCGAATCCACCCAGAAGTGTTCAGATTTAAAAGCCAAGGTCTGAAACCCTAAATTTTCCAGCCTTGGCATCTTTTTCACTTCAGATGAAAGATTGAGGTTTAATCGACCTTAGTCAAAGTATTTTCAGTAGAAAATACTTCGACTAAGGTCTGTTTAATTTCAAACAAAATCCAAATCCAAGTTGAGTTGAGTCCGGTTGAATTTGAAGGTTCAGAGGTAATTTTCTGTTTCTTGTGTGTATTCTACGTATACTCTATGTTCGTTTCATTAGTTTGTCTAAATTTTCATAATTTTCTAGTCAATTTTGTTATACTGTCCCCTACCCGTCTACTTGATTCTAAATGTGAATTGTTTCTGTTGATTGTGATTAAGTACAATGTGTGTAATCGACTCGATTAAGTTCGTCGATTAGTTGTATTGTGAATCTTGCTTCTGAAAATGTTGTTTGTAATACCCTGTTTATCTGTTTGGAGTTGATTATTATCATTGAAATTAATCAATTAGTTCTTCCCAATTAATTGATTCTTGTTTAATAAATCAGAAAGTTTGTCAATGGTGTGTATATGTTGATTTCTGAACATTGAGTTTCAGGGCATTGTCAGTATATTGACAATGCTCCTGTGTTTGTTTGATTTTGTTCAAAGTTAAAGTTCGTTTGAATCATTATACTGAACTCAGTGTAATATTGTTGTGATGATAAGTTTGAATTCAAGTTTACAAAAGTTGGTCAAATACAATTGTGTTAGGAGGTTCATAGGATTGGTTATAACTGTAAATCAGAAGAATAATCAAGTTTATACAGATTATAGAATCAGTTTTGCAGTAGGTTCTGATTTTTTCAGTAATAACAGTAGGAGTCAGGGGGCATTTCTGGGATAAAACAGTAAGGGTAATGTGACATAATAGTGGGTTGAAAGTGGTTTGTTAATGGTTTTTAATTTAATAGGATAGTGGGAAACAAAGGGTAATGGGCTGCTGAAAAACAGGATAATAGCACTCAATAGGATTTAAAGTATTCAAAAGTAGTTTTAATGGAAAACTTTCTGATTTTAAAAGGAGAAAAGGGTCCAGGCAGCACTAGAAGGGCACAGGACAGCCCTGTATAAATAGAGGGGGATTGGGACTGATTTAGGGGCAGATTTTGAAAGAGAAAAATCTGATAAGAGAGATTTTTGAGAGTTCAAGAAAAATCTGATTTAGGAACCTTTTCAGACAGAAAAGAAAGGAAAGAGAGAAAATCAGTAGTTCAAAAGAAAATCTGATTTAGCAGATTTTAAGAGAGTGTGGAAAATCAAGCAGAAAATCAAAAATGAAAATCTGAAGAGGAAAAAGAAACAGAAAAGAAACAAAAGAGAACAGTCACACACACACACACACAAATACAGCAGCAGAAACAGAAAATCAGAAAAATGGGAATTTGAAACTGAAAAGAAACTGAAATCTGAAATATTGTTCTTTTGTTGAATCTGTTCAACTTTATTTGATTCCACTGTTCAGTTAAAATCTGAAGTGTCTTTAAAAAATACTGTACTGTGCATCTGGTTTCCTCGGGTCGTATTATTGCTCAAATCTGTGGAAATACTGCTATTCTGCTGAATTTGTTACTGCTGCTACTGCTGAAATTTTAACTCCTTCCTTCATTGCCAGGTACACATCTTTTAAACTTATGTTGTGATGGGTTTCAACATGACAATAAATACAGTTTGAGTTGTAATATTACTTTCTATTCATTTGAGCTCTTTAGCTAAAAATTCAGTTTTGTTTCTTGATCAAATAAGTAGTATATGTCGACAGGATGACTGTAAGTTAAATGTCCTTTATTGCAGTCTGTATAAGTGTTGTAACAAGGTTAAATTTCTAAATTTTCATTAAAGTATAGTTATGATTGAATGGTTAAGATAGGAAACTTGGCGTAAAGTTGGCCATTATTTAAACTTTATGGTATTGTTAGCTAGGTATAGCATAATATGGAAATATCAAGGAAAATATGCTATTAGTTTATTCTGTTAGTTAATTAGTTCTTGTTCAAAGCTAGTTAATGATTGGTTGCATTTTATTCATATATGGTGTAATAATGATTATGGTTAACATCAATAGTTGGAAGTTGCATTAGTATCCTCCGCTATGTTTGCAAACGTCAAAATAGGGCGAATAATGTTGTATGCAAAATTACTTATTAAGTCAATTAGGTAGATTTGTTCTCTTTCTTAAAATAACAAATGGCCTAGGAATGTTATAATGTGAAAGTTAGCAACAAGGGTTCTCATAAATTGAGAATCTAATCGGATTAATTATATATATATCTTACATTTACATTTAACCATAAGCAGAATCAACAAAATAATTAGGCCTGTTAGATTAAAAGTAAATATATGAGAAAAAGATGAGATGTACAAGCACAAGTTGCAACACTTTATATCAATGCCAATTAAAGATAGAATTTGTACTAAATAAATAAATAAAAATTGTTCAAAAACACTTCTTCCCTTCATAAATCATTTTTATGAGTTTCATATGCAATTCATCCTTTGGTATATGTATATAACGCATTTGTGAAGAATAGTATTAATTATGTTCCTATTCTTTACTTTGAATTTGAATAGTCTGGATGAATATAATTTATACGCGGAAAAATATAATCGACTGTCTATATTTAATAAATTGTGAATTCTTTTAAAAGAATTCAAAGCTCCATTAAATGTGAATTTCTCAGGATTTTCATATAAAAAATGTGTAGATATAATAAACAAATTTTGTGGAAAATCCATAATATTATTACAAAAATTTTACGCAATTAGGGATGCGTTCGCGTACCCTGATTATTTATTTTTTTTAAAAAAAGCAAATTCGGATTATGCATACGCGCAATTTCGAGCGAATATTTAAGAAAAGGATTTTTCCAAGGATGTTAAAATAATTTCATATAACCCGAGGTGTGCAGTTCATTATTTAAATAAAAAGGGTGATGATGTTCCTGATTTTATTTTAAATTTCGAACATATATTTTTATAAAAACTATAACATGGACAATTTTATTGTGTACACGTACGCGTGGCATGATCCCCGATAATTATAAAAAGTATATAATACGAATATACGTACGCGTAATTCGTCCATATAATTGTAAACAATAAGTAAAAAGCGGTAGTAAAATCATGCAATAAAAACGTATTTAGTAAAATCAAGATAATTAAGCCAATAATAAAAACAGTTAAGCGACCGTGCTAGAACCACGGAATTCGGAAATGCCTAACACCTTCTTCCGGATTAACAGAATTCCTTACTCAGGATTTCTGGTTCGCAGAATAATAAACAGAGTCATATTCTCCTCGATTCAGGGATTAAAATTGGTGACTTGGGACGCCTTAAAATTCCCAAGTGGCGACTCTGAAATAATTAAATAAATCCCGTTTCGACTGTCCTTCAATTGGAGAAAACTTCCCCACGCGCCCCGCGGGCGCGGTAAAAAGGAGGTGTGACAGCTCTGGCGACTCTGCTGGGGACAAAAGTGTAAACTGTAACCCAGAACCATTGGTTCAGGGTTTAAAGAATTCGAGCTTAAAATATCTGTGTTAATTGGCTTTATTTACTATATGATTTTCAACTGTTTATATGCTAATATGCTAAATGTTGCTTTTTACCGCTTTAATATTATTTGAATTGTGAATATATACAACTGCTACGAAACCCCCTTCTTTCTGAGTCTTCTGAATTTATGGTGTACACGTGCGCGTGACCCACCTTTCTGTTAAAGTCATACCAAATAAGACGGAGTTGGGACAAGTAACTAGGCCGGGCAGACTTTCGTGCTCCCGGTACGTTGCCCCCGCTTCGGCTCAAACTGTCCGTTTGGGTAAGCCAGGTTTAGAACAATCAACCTCAGGTTTTACACTTAGAATAACTCAGCCATGTACCGGATCCCTAGTAGGAACGTCTATTTGAATCATATACATTTGGCCTTGGAGACTCAACACAGGGGTTGGGTCTGTCTAGGACAGGTGAACCCGAAACAAAAAGACCATCCTGATGCATCCTACTTGCTACTTGTGCATTCATTTGCCTCGAACATGCTTGTTGACCAGCTTAAACGAAATCATGGTGAGAAGAGAGGAATAAAATGGGGTTTTTTTTAATCTTGAAATAAAGATATTTAATAAATAAAATGATTTTTTTAGTGTAAATTTTAAAAAAATATAAAATTCTGAAAATAGTTTTTTTTTTATTTTCAAAATGAGTCTTAACTCTATTAAATTAAACTTCAGATACAAAATGAGCACCACACAAAGTCCCTCATCCACGAGTACAGAAGAATTTCTCTTTTAGCTTCAAATGTGGTGGTATGATTTAGGCGAAGACGGTCAAAAATGGGTCGTCAAGCATTTGGGAAATCTCACGGACATTATGAAAGTTAAACCCCGTGATGATCTGATTGCGGCGTTAATAACATTTTGGGACCCTGTTCACAATGTCTTTCGTTTCTCTGACTTCGAGCTAACTCCTACATTAGAGGAGATAGCTGGATATGCTGGTTTTGACGGAAGACTAAAAAATCAAAGCCTGATATTCACAAAGGCTCCTTCGGTACTTCGATTCTTCGGTCTTCTGAACATCAGCAGTCAAATCAGGAAAAGCAATGTCATCAATGGATGTTGTTCCTTCAACTTTTTGTATTCAAGGTTCGGAAAGTCAGATGGGTTCGAAATTCATGAGAAAGGCCTTACTAACAAGCAAAACAAAGACACTTGGCAGATTCACCGTCGCTTTGCCTTCATGGTGGCTTTTCTAGGAATCGTGATCTTCCCAAACAAAGAGCAAACAATTGATATTCGCACCGCAAAAATTGTGCAAATCCTTACCACCAAAGAAAATCACACCCTTGTCCCCATCATTCTATGAGACATTTATCGGGCTTTGACTTTATGTAAATCAGGAGCAAAGGTCTTCGAAGGATGCAAAATTTTGTTGCAAATGTGGGTAATGGAACATCTCCAACAACAGCCCAAGATCATACAGTATGGGTCAAACAATGATAATTGCATCGAGAGCTATGAGGAAAGAACAAAAAATTATCAGGCTCCAGAAGTAATAGAAGCATGGGTATCTCATCTAAAGGCTTTAACGGCAAATCAGATTGAATGGACTTTGGGATGGCTCCCGATGAGGGAAGTAATACACATGTCAACCTTAAATAGTTATCTACTACTATTGGGATTGAGAAGCATTCAACCGTATGCGCCACTAAGAGTCTTAAGGCAACTAGGGAGATATCAAGTAGTTCCTGATGATGAAGATTTGAGTATGCAAGTAATCGAATTACACCCAGAAGCCAATATTCCCGAGGCTCTACTTCAGCAGATGTGGAATGGATGTCGATACTTAAAAAGTGATACTCAAGTCCCAGACACTACAAAGGGTGAGATAAATCCTGGATATGCAAGGTGGTTTGAAAAACGGTCTCGCGTGGATGATGTACCAGAGCCTGAGCTAAGAAGGCCAACAAAAAGACCCCATGTTCAAAATTTCAATGATAAAATCCAAGAGCGGTTGATCTGGGGAGAAAAGGAAAAAGGTTACAAAGCAACTATCCATGCCCTAAAAGAAAATCTGAGAAGCCTCAGTCTGGAGAAAGATTTGCAAGAACAGGAAGCCGAAGGCGAGAAGAAGAGTCTAGCTTGTGAGAATGAAAATCTTCATGCTCGATTCCAAAAAATGAAAAGAGTTTCTGAAACACCAAAGAGAAGCTGGAAGGATCAAAAAACCATCGCCACTCTTTTTGAAAGAATGCAAGATTATGATTCCATTCTTACGGAAAACGAAAGGGCGTTGAGCAAAGCAAAGGAAAGGATCCAACAATTAAACGAAGAAGCCAGATCTAATAAGGAACGCCAAGATAGGCAATCCGAAAAAGACAGGGCACAATTCAAGAAGGAAAAAGACCATTGGATACGATCAGAAAACCAGCTTCGTGCACAACTAGAAGAGGCAAGAAGATGCAACAGAGAACATCAACAAACAGACCTCGACAGGGAAAGAGCGCAAGCAAGATTAGAGCAGGCCAGACTTCGAGCTCTATTAGAATCAGCTCTAGATCGTGAAAACCGTGTCAGAGATATAGCCACCACTCGCCAGCAGCAATTGCAGGACCAAGACCAACATCTCCAAGGTTTTAGGGCACAAATCCACGACTTGGTGGTCTACACATCTCAAAGTTATGTAAACTGCCAAGGAATGGATTATGAAAGGTTTACAGAACATGTACCCACTTTTGCCCGTCATCTAGCATTGGAATTGGAAAGGATGTATCGTACGCTGGGAGGTCATCCAGGTCAAGCTCCACATTGAGCAAATAGTCTAATAATATACAACACAAGTGGAAAGTGGGGCACGTTGTGAGATGTTAAGAATTGTATCTTTTATTTTGATTTAAGTGTGTGTGTTTCAAGCCATTTTCTTAAAGTTTTCAAATGTAATTCCATCTTTGTGTAATGAATAAAAGTGATTGCCTTTAGTCCTAACTATGCAAGGTCTGATTCATGTAAGGGCATGATACGTAGGCAATCTCTATAAGATTCGACCACCACGATAAAAGACATATATAATAAATAAAAGTGAATAACAATAAAAATTTCAAGAAAGCTGGGACGACACAAGCAGCCGAGCAAATGCATAATAGAAAGGGATTATTTGTCTAGGAGCATTGCATCTCAACGTGTGATTATATATGTGTTAAACTCTCAAAACTAACAAGTTTGTTCATTGCCAGAATTCAAGCAGTTAGTTTCTCTAAAGAGTATACTGGCATATTATCACTATCACACAAGATCAAAAGGACTAATACCCGAAAGTATGTCTATCCCAGATGTTGACATAGGTATGGAGCTAGAGGAGATGGATGTCAGGAAAATGAAAGAAGAGATGTTTAAACTCAAGCAGCAAATGGCTGAGATGTACCAAGTCTGGTCTGCAGGACAGTTACCCCCATCTTACCCAAATAACCCTGCTCCATCAATGACCCAAACTCAGGATAATATTACCACTGAATTATCCCCAAACTTCCCCATTTACCAGCACTACTGAGGCACCACCTCTCAGACAACACAGTCTCCACCTCCGAAACCAGTTCCATACTTTCCTCCACCTATGACTCCTGTTTTCGTAGCACCTCCCCCTGCTACATTTCACAAATCTCCTAGTGAGCCTACATTCCAGGTCCAGGACAACCAAAATTACCTCCCAGAGCCCACCCTCAAAGCCTCCGAAATTAATTCAACTGCTCCTCATTTTGATCTCCCAACAGAAATTGACAAGCCAGCCAAAAATGCTGAACAAGAAGAGATGTTCAGGAAGGTCAAAAGTCTAGAACAATCATTCAGAGACATGCGAGGATTAGGTGGACAAGTCAGTGTAGCATACAAAGATTTGTGCTTATTCCCCAATATACAATTATCAGTTGGCTTCAAGATGCCCAAATTTGACCTATACAATGGGCACGACGACCCAGTAGCCCACTTAAGGGGATTCTGTAGCAAGATGAGAGGAGCTGGGGGAAAGGATGAATTATTGATGGCTTACTTCAGTCAAAGTTTAAGTGGATCAGCTTTGGAGTGGTATACACGCCAGGATCATGGGAGATGGTACATCTGGGATGACCTGGCACAGGCATTCGCATACCATTTTCAATACAATCTGGAAATCATCCCAGATCGATTATCTTTGACAAAATTTGAGAAGAAACACAACGAAAGTTTCAGAGAGTACGGCTTCCGGTGGAGAGAACAGGCAGCAAGAGTGGATCCTCCTATGAAGGAGAGTGAAATGGTAGACTACTTCCTCCAAGCCTTGGAACCAACTTACTATGCCCACTTGGTTTCAGCGGTTGGGAAATCATTCAACGAAGTAGTGAAGATGGGAGGTATGGTGGAAGAAGGCCTCAAGACAAATAAAATCATGAGCTATTCAACAATTAAGGCGACTACTCAAGCTATTCAAGGCGGGGTAGGAGGAATCGGAAGAAAGAAGAGGGAAGAGGCAGCAGTAGTTGATTCAGGAATTTGGTCAGGACCAAGAGGTTCACCGCCTTACTATAATCAACAACGACCTCGCCAATCAACTTACCACCATGATTTATCCCAACACTACTATCACCCTTCGGAGTCTCATTTCTCCATTAACCATGCTCAAGCATACAATCAGCCACCTGTTCACGCCAATTGGCGTGCTCCTGTCATACCAAGTACTTACCCACGAGCCTATCCCGGACCAGGTTTCAGGCCGAGGCCAGCATTCAGGGGGGAAAGAGAATAGAAAAAGAAAACTTACACTCCATTGGGTGAGTCTTACACTAGTCTGTTCCACAGGCTGAGACAGCTGGACATGCTGAGACCAATACAATCCAAGCTACCCAATCCTCCTCCAAAGAATCTGGATTACACCATTAGCTGTGAGTATTGCTCCGGTGCATCAGGCCATGACACGGAGAAATGCTGGCATTTGAAAAATGCAATACAAGAACTGATTGATACTAATAAAATCGAGGTTCAAACCCCAGAAACTCCAAATATCAATAGAAATCCAATGCCAGCCCATCAAGAGGCTAATATGATAGAAATCATACAAGCTGATAGGGAGACAAAGAAGCCGTCACAAACTGTCATGATGATCAAGTCTCATGAAGCCAAACCAGATAAGCAGTTAACAAAGGAGAAACCGGTACCTAAACAGAGCAGAAATGGCGATGAATCATCTGTGGTAGACAAGGAGGGATCATCGAGCAAAGTTGCTCCAAAACAAGAAAGGTCGAAAGTGATAGTACAAGGGGTTGCTAACAAACCCATTGTATTTGTGGAAGGAGCCCGTACAGATCGGGTTATTATCGCACCTGTAATCCAGCTGCCGGTCATCAACAACAAAGCCATCCCATGGAACTATGAACAGATGACTGTAATGTACAAGGGAAAATAAGTCAAGGAAGAAGTGTGCGAGGTACAAGGCTTGACTCGTTCGGGAAGATGTTTTACTCCCGAAGAGTTAAGAAAAACTAAAAATAATCCAACACCAACAAAGAGAGCTGTGACGGAAGAAGAGGCGGCAGAGTTTTTAAGAAAAATGAAACTCCATGATTATTCTGTTGTGGATCAATTAAAGAAGACGCCCGCTCAAATTTCATTGTTGTCATTACTGATCCATTCAGAGGAGCACCGTCTGGCTTTAATGAAAATCCTGAATGAGGCTCATGTTCCTGAAAAGATCTCTGTAAATCATTTGGGAAGAATAGCCAACAGAATCTTTGAGACAAACAGAATTACATTTGCTGATGATGAATTACCTGTGGAAGGTACCGAGCATAACAGAGCTCTTTACCTCACCGTGAAATGTGAAAACTCCGTAGTAACCCGGGTATTGGTTGACAATGGGTCAAGTGCAAACATATGCCCTCTATCCACTTTAAGCAAATTAAAAATTAAAGAGGAGAGGATCCAGAAGAATAGTATCTGCGTACGGGGGTTTGACGGTGGAAGCAGAGATTCATTTGGCGACATAGTGTTGGAACTAACTATAGGGCCAGTTGAATTCACAATGGAATTTCAAGTGTTGGACATAACTGTTTCTTACAACTTGTTGTTGGGTCGACCATGGATCCATGCTGCTAAAGCAGTCCCGTCAACACTACATCAGGTTGTCAAGTTTGAATGAGATTATCAAGAAATAGTTGTGCATGGGGAAGAAAGTTTAAATGCTCACAGCAGTACCATTGTACCGGTCGAGGGAACAGAAAATGACCAGGGACCATGTGTATACCAAGTATCCGACATAGTGTCGGTAGAGAAAATTCCAGAGGGGAAATACCTTCCGAATCCAAAGATATCCTCTGCATCAGTCATGATAGCTTATGAAATGTTAAAGAATTGGTTTATACCCGGCAAAGGCCTGGGCTTATCTTTGCAAGGAATTATACAACCAGTATCACTCCCCGAGAACTGGGGAACATTCGGTTTGGGGTTCATACCCACCGTAAATGACGTGATAAAGGCCAGAAAGTTGAAACATAAGGCATGGGATCTTCCAAAACCAGTCCCACATCTGTCAAAATCTTTTGTCAAGACCGGTGCTAGAAATCGCCCGATAACAACAATTCCTAAATCCCGGGTCAATCCTGAGGAGAAGTTGATTGAAAGATTCGAGAAGTTGTTTGATGATGTGAATATGTTGGAAAGCGGAGAAGGGTGTAGCAACGCGGAAGTTCAATTCGTTGGGCCAGAAACAAAGCTTAATAATTGGAAAGCCACTCCTCTCCCCATTCGAAAGGAGTCTTGGTAGTTTATTTTGATTTTCTTTCAAGTTTGTTTGGGTTACTTCAGGGTTGTAATCCCAAAACTTATCTTACAGTTTGTTTGAAGTGTGCAAACCTTGTTATCTTTCATCATCCAATAAAAAGCAGTTTCCTTTTTATTGTCATTCCTGATAGTTTTCTTTTTTTTTCTTTTCTGTACAGTTCTTGTTACGCTGGCTCTAGTGATATGGCATGCATGAGGAATCCTCAGCCCAGTCTTAAAATCAATCTGGTTCCGAAGTAATAATTCAAGAAATATATTGTGATTATGAATCAGAATATGATGAAGATGAGGTTTTTGAAGAGATTAGTAAAGAGTTAATTCACTTTGAGGAAAAAATCAAACCTAACTTGAGTGATACCGAGGACATCAATATAGGGGACACGAGTAATGTCCGGGAAACTAAAATAAGTGTCCATCTCGAACCAAAAATCCGAGAGGAGTTAATTAAAGCACTCGTAGAATTCAAAGATGTTTTTGCATGGTCGTATGATGACATGCCGGGCCTGAGCACTGATTTAGTGGTTCACAAATTGCCCACCGATCCAATGGTGCCTCCTGTCAAGCAAAGGCTGAGAAAATTCAAGCCTGACATGAGTGTGAGAATTAAGGAAGAAATCACCAAACAATTGGAAGCAAAGGTCATTCGAGTCACTCGATATCCTGTTTGGTTGGCTAATATCGTTCATGTACCAAAGAAAGACGGCAAAATTAGAGTATGCGTTGACTACCGCAATCTCAACAAAGCAAGTCCAAAGGATAATTTCCCATTACCCAATATCCATATTTTGATCGATAATTGTGCCAAGCATGATATAGGATCTTTCGTGAATTGTTATGCCGGGTATCATCAAATTCTAATGGATGAAGAAGACACAGAAAAGACGCCATTCATCACACCATGGGGAACTTATTGCTACCGGGTAATGCCATTCGGTTTAAAGAACGCCGGAGCAACCTATATGAGAGCAATGACCACAGTGTTTCATGATATGATACACAAGGAGATTGAAGTATACGTGGACGATGTGATCATAAAATCAAAACATCAGGCCGACCACGTTGGGGATTTGAGGAAGTTCTTTTTAAGACTTCGTAGGTACAACCTCAAGCTTAACCCTGCCAAATGCGCATTTGGAGTTCCATCTGGAAAATTGCTGGGATTCATAGTCAGTCGACGAGGTATCGAGCTAGACCCATCAAAAATCAAAGCCATCCAAGAATTGCCACCTCCCAGGAACAAAACTGAAGTAATGAGTTTGTTGGGAAGGTTGAATTATATCAGTAGGTTTATTGCTCAGCTCACAACAACTTGTGAGCCAATTTTCAAATTGTTGAAAAAGGATGCTGCGGTCAAATGGACCGATGAGTGTCAAGAAGCGTTCGATAAAATAAAAGGGTACTTGTCGAACCCACCCGTGTTGGTCCCGCCAGAGCCAGGAAGACCTTTGATTCTTTACTTAACAGTTTTGGAAAATTCATTTGGTTGCGTATTGGGGCAACATGACCTCACTGGCAGAAAAGAACAGGCCATCTACTACCTTAGCAAGAAGTTCACAGCTTATGAGGTTAAGTATACTCATCTGGAAAAGACATGTTGCGCCCTAACATGGGTAGCTCAAAAATTGAAACACTATTTGTCATTCTACACTACTTACCTCATTTCTCGGTTGGATCCATTGAAATACATTTTTCAAAAGCCTATGCCAACGGGAAGACTTGCAAAGTGGCAGATATTGCTCACAGAATTTGACATCATCTATCTGACTCGAACTGCAATGAAGGCTCAAGCACTGGCCGATCATTTAGCCGAAAACCTGGTCGATGAGGAATACGAGCTGTTGAAAACCTATTTTCCTGATGAAGAAAATGCATATCGACGAGGTGGAGCGAATTGAAAAACCTTGGTGGAAACTTTTCTTTGATGGAGCCGCTAACATGAAAGGAGTTGGGATAGGAGCCGTAATAATTTCTGAAACAGGGCATCACTATCCTGTTACGACTCAATTGCGATTTTATTGCACCAATAATATGGCTGAATATGAAGCTTGCATTTTGGGGTTAAGGCTAGCCGCAGACATGGGTATCCGAGAAATCTTAGTCATGGGAGATTCGGATCTTTTGGTACATCAAATTCAAGGAGAATGGGAAACTCGAGACTTGAAGCTCATACCATACCGACAATGTCTACATGATCTTTGTCAGCGGTTTCAATCAGTGGAGTTCCAACATATTCCAAGAATCCATAATGAGGTTGCCGATGCATTGGCTACCTTGGCATCAATGTTGCATCATCCGGATAAAGTTTATGTAGATCCGATACATATTCAAGTCTACGATCAGCACGCTTATTGCAATATGGTCGAAGAAGAATTTGATGGTGAACCATGGTTCCACGACATCAAGGAGTATATCAGGATGGGGATATATGCCGCACAAGCCACAGGAGACCAAAAGAGGACCATTAGACGATTGGCAAATGGATTCTTCTTAAGCGGATGAGTTTTGTATAAAAGAACACCAGATCTTGGATTATTAAGATGCATAGATGCCAGACAAGCTACAACTATCATGTCTGAAATACATTCGGGAGTTTGCGGACCCCACATGAGTGGATATGTATTAGCAAAGAAGATCCTCCGTGCTAGTTACTATTGGCTTACCATGGAGCGAGATTGTGTCAGTTTTGTGCGCAAGTGTAATCAATGCCAAATACATGGAGATTTGATTCATTCTCCGCCATCCGAATTGCACACAATGTCGGCACGATGGCCCTTCGTTGCTTGGGGCATGGATGTGATTGGACCAATTGAGCCGGCAACATCCAATGGGCACAGGTTCATTCTGGTAGCCATTGATTATTTTACCAAATGGGTTGAGGCCAAAACATTTAAATCAGTGACCAAGAAAGCTGTGGTCGATTTTGTCCACTCAAATATCATATGTCGATTCGGAATCCCGAAGGTGATCATCACAGATAATGGTGCTAATCTTAACAGCAACTTAATGAAGGAAGTATGTCAACAATTTAAGATTACACATCGCAACTCTACCCCATATCGGCCCAAGGCGAATGGAGCAGTAGAGGCAGCCAACAAAAACATAAAGAAGATACTTCGGAAAATGGTAGAAGGTTCAAAACAATGGCATGAAAAATTACCATTTGCATTATTGGGATATCGCACTACTGTTCGCACTTCAGTAGGAGCAACTCCTTATTTGTTGGTATATGGCACTGAAGCAGTAATTCCTGCAGAAGTTGAGATTCCTTCCCTTCGGATCATCGCCGAAGCAAAGATTGATGATGATGAATGGGTCAAAACCCGTCTGGAACAGTTAAACTTGATTGATGAAAAACGATTGGCCGCAGTATGTCATGGTCAATTATATCAAAGAAGAATAGAAAGAGCATACAACAAAAAGGTGCGTCCACGGAAGTTTGAAGTGAGTCAGCATGTGCTGAAACGTGTTCTTCCACATCAGGTTGAGGAGAAAGGCAAATTTGCCCCGAATTGGCAAGGACCATTCATTGTGACCAGAGTATTGTCGAATGGTGCACTATGCTTAACAGATATTGAAGGCAAATACATGGACATGGCGATCAATTCTGACGCGGTAAAGAGATATTACGCATAACTTTTGAATGTTTGTATTTAACATTATTTCGAAGATTGGAATGACAAAGGCAATTTATTCTGCTATCCAAACACTATACCCTTTTGCTTCCCCTTTTGAGCCATATTTGTTTCGTTCCTACCCTCTCTTGGAATCGATGAAAATCAAATTGAAGTAACAATAATAATGGTAAAAAAAAATAAAAAATATCACTATTATTTAGTGAACTACGTTTGACCTGATTCCTCAAAGAAGGATATGTAGGCGCCTCACGGCTCGGTCATAGGGTGCACAACATACACAATGTGCACGAAAAGAAACATTAAGAAACCCCAATCAAGAAACTGGGGCAGGAATTGTATTGGAAATAAGAAAAGATTCCAAGAGTTATAATTTTAAACCCATACCAAAGCTATTTAGCTTTTAATACCTTTTCCATTTCTAACCCCATACCAAAAAGACCTTTTGATCAATCTTAGAAAAATGCTGAGACAAGCAAATGAAGATGGTTCATAACACTCTGGTACAAACAAGAAAAGAAAGTAAAAATGAGAGAGTCTTATAGGTGAAAACCCACACGGGCACCATAAGGCGACGAAAGTTGAGAGAAAAGTAAAAATGAGAGAGTCTTATAGGTGAAAACCCACACGGGCACCATAAGGCGACGGAAGTTGAGAGAAAAGTAAAATGAGAGAGTCTTATTGGTGAAAACCTTCGTAGGCACCATAAGGCGAAAAGGAAGTGAGAAATGAACAAATGAGGAAGGTTTATCGATGAAAACTCTTTGAGATATTGCAAGTCCAACAGGTCTGTAAAATGAAAAATGAAGTTGGATTACGGAAATTTTGGGGAAAAATAAAAATGAGACAATTGAAAGGAGATTGATTAAAAGACTGGGTTGATTAATCCGAAATGCATACCCTGATCATTGGTGCCAGTAACTCCGATCAGATAAGTTTTTATTCTTTCTCCAACAGTCATCCAAACTTGGATTTTTCTTTTCATTCTATAATTGTCGAAATCAGCGTGTTTCGTCACTAATAATCTTACTTTTCTAAAAGCTTTGAGATAAGTTTTATTCCAAACAAATAAGAAGGAATGTCAAGGTATACTACCAAGATTTAGGTTACATGATGCAAAATACGGCCATGAAAGGCGGGAGATAAAAAGATATTGGTGTAAGAAAAGTGAAATCAAAAGTGGATCAGCAAAGTCAGAAGGGACATATGATTACAGTTAAAAGGATTTGAAGGAAAACATACAGAGGGAAATCCTATAGTCAAGTATCAATTACAAGGACAAAACGGTCTTTTTCAACCATTCCAAGGCAATAAAAAAGAGACGAAGAGAAGCCTCACCATCGGCAAGAATACCCCAGTTAACCACCCTGCTTTGAACTAACGAAGTTTTCTTTGATTTAAAACAGGGGCAAAGACAATATTTGTGTCAGGAAATACCTGGAAAAGAAGAAGTCAGGCGTCCACCTGGAGAATGAGGATGAGAATTAAAGAAGTCAGGCGTCCACCTGGAGAAGAGGATGGGAAAAGAAGAAGTCAGGCGTCCACCTGGAGAATGAGGATGAGAATTAAAGAAGTCAGGCGTCCACCTGGAGAATGAGGATGAGAATTGAAGAAGTCAGGCGTCCACCTGGAGAATGAGGATGAGAATTAAAGAAGTCAGGCGTCCACCTGGAGAATGAGGATGAGAATTGAAGAAGTCAGGCGTCCACCTGGAGAATGAGGATGAGAATTAAAGAAGTCAGGCGTCCACCTGGAGAATGAGGATGAGAATTAAAGAAGTCAGGCGTCCACCTGGAGAATGAGGATGAGAATTAAAGAAGTCAGGCGTCCACCTGGAGAATGAGGATGAGAAAAGAAGAAGTCAGGCGTCCACCTGGAGAATGAGGATGAGAATTAAAGAAGTCAGGCGTCCACCTGGAGAATGAGGATGAGAATTAAAGAAGTCAGGCGTCCACCTGGAGAATGAGGATGAGAAAAGAAGAAGTCAGGCGTCCACCTGGAGAATGAGGATGAGAATTAAAGAAGTCAGGCGTCCACCTGGAGAATGAGGATGAGAAAAGAAGAAGTCAGGCGTCCACCTGGAGAATGAGGATGAGAATTAAAGAAGTCAGGCGTCCACCTGGAGAATGAGGATGAGAATTAAAGAAGTCAGGCGTCCACCTGGAGAATGAGGATGAGAATTGAAGAAGTCAGGCGTCCACCTGGAGAATGAGGATGAGAATTAAAGAAGTCAGGCGTCCACCTGGAGAATGAGGATGAGAATTGAAGAAGTCAGGCGTCCACCTGGAGAATGAGGATGAGAATTGAAGAAGTCAGGCGTCCACCTAGAGAATGAGGATGAGAATTAAAGAAGTCAGGCGTCCACCTGGAGAATGAGGATGAGAATTAAAGAAGTCAGGCGTCCACCTGGAGAATGAGGATGAGAATTGAAGAAGTCAGGCGTCCACCTGGAGAATAAGGATGAGAATTAAAGAAGTCAGGCGTCCACCTGGAGAATGAGGATGAGAATTAAAGAAGTCAGGCGTCCACCTGGAGAATGAGGATGAGAAAAGAAGAAGTCAGGCGTCCACCTGGAGAATGAGGATGAGAATTAAAGAAGTCAGGCGTCCACCTGGAGAATGAGGATGAGAAAAGAAGAAGTCAGGCGTCCACCTGGAGAATGAGGATGAGAATTAAAGAAGTCAGGCGTCCACCTGGAGAATGAGGATGAAGAATTGAAGAAATCAGGCGTCCACCTGGAGAATGAGGATGGAGAATTGAAGAAGTCTGGCGTCCACCTGGAGAACGAGGATAAGAATTAAAGAAGTCAGGCGTCCACCTGGAGAATGAGGATGAAGAAGTTAAAAAGAAGTCAGGTGTCCACCTGGAGAATGAGGATGAAGAAAGAAAAGAAGCAGTCAAGGTACCCACCTGGAGAACGAGGGAATGCAATTGAAGTGTTGAAATCAAAAGCCCGCTCATATGAAAAAGGAGCACACTTAGAATCAATAAAGCAGAGGAATCCAACAAAATCCCCAGCAAGAAACAACTAGAGTCCCAAACAGATGAAAGAAATACGGGACACAATGAAAAGGAATACAGAATAAGCCAAATGCCCAAGAGTCACCAAGATATCAAGACAACAAGAAACGCAAGGGCATGATCTAGATAAGATTTTTATAATTCATGTATCATAGTCTAGTTTAGCTTTTTGTATTACCTTGGAAGTAAGGTGTAATAAGGAGGTCAGCAAGCAGTAAAAACAGCACGAAGCAGCAGTAACATCACAGCCCCAAGGTAGTCCCAGCTACCCAAAACTTCCCGAACTACATTGACCTGATTCCTTTATAGCCAAGGATATGTAGGAAACCTTTGAAGCAGAGGTTCGGTCAAATCTTTCAAAAAATGCTTCCCACGGAGTATTCGAACGGGCAAAAATCGCTCGTATCCGCTCACTTTATCTTTGCACGAAAACTCTTCGAGTTTCCGCACAAAGAGGGGCAGCTGTGAGCACGTGATTTTTGCCTTACGAAAACTACTCCAAAATAAATCAAAAAATAAAATAAATTTCTTTTACTGTGTAATTCTTGAATTTGCGTGGTGTTAAATATTTGTGTTATGTCCGTAAATGTTTACTTTGTCATAATAAAATGAAAATTAAAATAAAATACATGTTGCATGCATATAGGATTTAATTATGTATTTGAAAGATAATTTAAATAAAATCACCAAAATATGCATTTCGTTCTATTTTTTATATTCCACTGTGTGATTAATGTTTTATCTGTATGTTGAATAGTTGTTATGAAGTGATTAATATTTTTGTGTAAGGTTAAAAATTGTTTTATAATTTTTGTTAGGATTTTTTAATGATAAATAATAAAATAGAATAAAAAAAATATAAGTTGTAAAATAAAAATTGGACCTGGATTAAAATCCAGGCCCAAATCAAATTACCCCCCACAGCCCAATCCAACATCCCCCTGTCCGGTCCAATCCGAACAAGCCTAAACGACGCCGCATGAGATACCTCAAATCTGAGCCGTTGATTCATTGCAATCAAACGGTCCAGTTCAGCTTCTGCATAAATGAAACGACGACGTTTAAGGGCAAATAGATCTGAACCGTTCATCCATCTTGATCCCACGGTCTTAAAAACTCACCCAAACCCGATCCATTTCAACCCCGGATTGACCCCTTTCCCCAACTTAAATCAAACGATGTCGTTTGGATAAGTGGATTGATCTCAACCGTGCATCTTAATTGATCCAATGGATGAGATCAATCCACCCCACCCCTATATAAGGCTCAACCCCCTACCCCGGCCCCTAACTGAACACCCCCCTCCTCTCACTGTTCATCATCGTCCCCAAACCCCACCCCTAACCCTAGCCGCCCTAGAATCCCACCGCCTGAAACCCGGCGGCATCAACGCCGCCGGTCACCAAAATAACACCCTAGAACCCCCTGAACATCCTCTACACAAATCTGACCTTAGTTTCCTTCGAATCAGACCCCAACTCTTCGAATACTAAATCGAAGGTGGGTCTGAAAACTCAAACCTTTCCAATGGCTTCCAAAATAACACCATAGTATCCCCTAGCATGCCTCGTTATGGATCTGAAGTTTGTTTGGCTCGAATCATTTCCGAACTTCTCGAATCTTCTTTTGAAGATTCGGACCAAACAAGAACAAACTCAGATTCCTCCCAAATTAACACCAAATGACCTTTAGGCTTCCCTCACCCTTGTGCCATCTTTGGTTTCCCTCGAATCTACCCAGAAGTGTTCGGATTTAAAAGCCAAGGTCTGAAACCCTAAATTTTCTAGCCTTGGCATCTTTTTCAGTTCAGACGAAAGATTGAGGTTTAATCGACCTTAGTCAAAGTATTTTCAGTAGAAAATACTTCGACTAAGGTCTGTTTGATTTCAAACAAAATCCAAATCCAAGTTGAGTTGAGTCCGGTTGAATTTGAAGGTTCAGAGGTAATTTTCTGTTTCTTGTGTGTATTCTACATATACTCTATGTTCGTTTCATTAGTTTTTCTAAATTTTCATAATTTTCTAGTCAATTTTGTTATACTGTCCCCTACCCGTCTACTTGATTCTAAATGTGAATTGTTTCTGTTGATTGTGATTATGTATAATGTGTGTAATCGACTCGATTAAGTTCGTCGATTAGTTGTATTGTGAATCTTGCTTCTGAAAATGTTGTTTGTAATACCCTGTTTATCTGTTTGGAGTTGATTATTATCATTGAAATTAATCAATTAGTTCTTCCCAATTAATTGATTCTTGTTTAATAAATCAGAAAGTTTGTCAATGGTGTGTATATGTTGATTTCTGAACATTGAGTTTCAGGGCATTGTCAGTATATTGACAATGCTCCTGTGTTTGTTTGATTTTGTTCAAAGTTAAAGTTCGTTTGAATCATTATACTAAACTCAGTGTAATATTGTTGTGATGATAAGTTTGAATTCAAGTTTACAAAAGTTGGTCAAATACAATTGTGTTAGGAGGTTCATAGGATTGGTTATAACTGTAAATCAGAAGAATAATCAAGTTTATACAGATTATAGAATCAGTTTTGCAGTAGGTTCTGATTTTTTCAGTAATAACAGTAGGAGTCAGGGGGCATTTCTGGGATAAAACAGTAAGGGTAATGTGACATAATAGTGGGTTGAAAGTGGTTTGTTAATGGTTTTTAATTTAATAGGATAGTGGGAAACAAAGGGTAATGGGCTGCTGAAAAACAGGATAATAGCACTCAATAGGATTTAAAGTATTCAAAAGTAGTTTTAATGGAAAACTTTCTGATTTTAAAAGGAGAAAAGGGTCCAGGCAGCACTAGAAGGGTACAGGACAGCCCTGTATAAATAGAGGGGGATTGAGACTGATTTAGGGGCAGATTTTGAAAGAGAAAAATCTGATAAGAGAGATTTTTGAGAGTTCAAGAAAAAATCTGATTTAGGAGAAGAGAAGAAGAAAAATCTGATTTAGGAACCTTTTCAGACAGAAAAGAAGGAAAGAGAGAAAATCAGTAGTTCAAAAGAAAATCTGATTTAGCAGATTTTAAGAGAGTGAAAAGTCAGATTTGAGTGTGGAAAATCAAGCAGAAAGTCAAAAATGAAAATCTGAAGAGGAAAAAGAAACAGAAAAGAAACAAAAGAGAACAGTCACACACACACACACACACAGATACAGCAGCAGAAACATAAAATTAGAAAAATGGGAATTTGAAACTGAAAAAAAACTGAAATCTGAAATATTGTTCTTTTGTTGAATATGTTCAACTTTATTTGATTCCACTGTTCAGTTAAAATCTGAAGTGTCTTTAAAAAATACTGTACTGTGCATCTGGTTTCCTCGGGTCGTATTATTGCTCAAATCTGTGGAAATACTGCTATTCTGCTGAATTTGTTACTGCTGCTACTGCTGAAATTTTAACTCCTTCCTTCATTGCCAGGTACACATCTTTTAAACTTATGTTGTGATGGGTTTCAACATGACAATAAATACAGTTTGAGTTGTAATATTACTTTCTATTCATTTGAGCTCTTTAGCTAAAAATTAAGTTTTGTTTCTTGATCAAATAAGTAGTATATGTCGACAGGATGACTGTAAGTTAAATGTCCTTTATTGCAGTCTGTATAAGTGTTGTAACAAGGTTAAATTTCTAAATTTTCATTAAAGTATAGTTATGATTGAATGGTTAAGATAGGAAACTTGGCGTAAAGTTGGCCATTATTTAAACTTTATGGTATTGTTAGCTAGGTATAGCATAATATGGAAATATCAAGGAAAATATGCTATTAGTTTATTCTGTTAGTTAATTAGTTCTTGTTCAAAGCAAGTTAATGATTGGTTGCATTTTATTCATATATGGTGTAATAATGATTATGGTTAACATCAATAGTTGGAAGTTGCATTAGTATCCTCCGCTATGTTTGCAAACGTCAAAATAGGGCGAATAATGTTGTATGCAAAATTACTTATTAAGTCAATTAGGTAGATTTGTTCTCTTTCTTAAAATAACAAATGGCCTAGGAATGTTATAATGTGAAAGTTAGCAACAAGGGTTCTCATAAATTGAGAATCTAATCGGATTAATTATATATATATATATCTTACATTTAACCATAAGCAGAATCAACAAAATAATTAGGCCTGTTAGATTAAAAGTAAATATATGAGAAAAAGATGAGATGTACAAGCACAAGTTGCAACACTTTATATCAATGCCAATTAGAGATAGAATTTGTACTAAATAAATAAATAAAAATTGTTCAAAAACACTTCTTCCCTTCATAAATCATTTTTATGAGTTTCATATGCAATTCATCCTTTGGTATATGTATATAACGCATTTGTGAAGAATAGTATTAATTATGTTCCTATTCTTTACTTTGAATTTGAATAGTCTGGATGAATATAACTTATACGCGGAAAAATATAATCGACTGTCTATATTTAATAAATTGTAAATTCTTTTAAAAGATTTCAAAGCTCCCTTAAATGTGAATTTCTCAGGATTTTCCATATAAAAAATGTGTAGATATAATAAACAAATTTTGTGGAAAATCCATAATATTATTACAAAAATTTTACGCAATTAGGGATGCGTTCGCGTACCCTGATTATTTTTTTTAAAAAAAAAGCAAATTCGGATTATGCGTACGCGCAATTTCGAGCGAATATTTAAGAAAAGGATTTTTCCAAGGATGTTAAAATAATTTCATATAACCCAAGGTGTGCAGTTCATTATTTAAATAAAAAGGGTGATGATGTTCCTGATTTTATTTTAAATTTCGAACATATATTTTTATAAAAACTATAACATGGACAATTTTATTGTGTACACGTACGCGTGGCATGATCCCCGGTAATTATAAAAAGTATATAATACGAATATACGTACGCGTAATTCGTCCATATAATTGTAAACAATAAGTAAAAAGCGGAAGTAAAATCATGCAATAAAAACGTATTTAGTAAAATCAAGATAATTAAGCCAATAATAAAAACAGTTAAGCGACCGTGCTAGAACCACGGAATTCGGAAATGCCTAACACCTTCTTCCGGATTAACAGAATTCCTTACTCAGGATTTCTGGTTCGCAGAATAATAAACAGAGTCATATTCTCCTCGATTCAGGGATTAAAATTGGTGACTTGGGACGCCTTAAAATTCCCAAGTGGCGACTCTGAAATAATTAAATAAATTCCGTTTTGACTGTCCTTCAATTGGAGAAAACTTCCCCACGCGCCCTGCGGGCGCGGTAAAAAGGAGGTGTGACAATGAGGAACTTGAAGATTATCATGGAAAAGGATACCATCGAGCCATACCGATATCATGCGGGTCACACATACTTCTACCCCTCATGGTTGGATGATAACATAGCAGGAATATTCGAGCCAAGGTTTGATCCAGGAAATAGGGTCATAGACGAGGTTGCCGAAGCATAGGTGAAGTATAACAAGCTGCGCAAAAGAATTTGTGAGTCCAAAGCTGAGCATATGGAAAAACATAAGGCTGACATGGAAATGATTAATGAATGGAAAGAGAGAGCTGTTAAATCCAACGAAAGGCTGGAATATTTGGAGTATAGTTTGATGGAATTGGAGGGGAAAATGAAAAAGAGAGTCACTGATTTCCAGAACTCTAAGGGAAACGACGAAGGAAATTTGGCAAGGGAACTCTTACTACTGAACTTGCGCGAACTGGGGGAACTGATCGACAAGAGCATCCAGTATGGAGAGGGTCCTTCTAGGACCAAGTAGATTAGGTTTCCTTGCTTTTTTAAATGTAATAAGGCCGAGTGCCATTAGTAACATTATCTTACCTAGTGTCATTTTGGGGTCGTCTATTTTTACATTAATGAAATGAGGCAATTATTGGCACTGAATTTATCCAAATCTGAAAAGTTTAAATACTGCAAACTTTTCAGAACCCTCACTGACTTGATTTCCTTTTGTTTTTCTTTATTCTTTATTATTCCCATCCCCTAAGGTTGGTTCGCACGTACTGGAATCATCAACATATCACACCAGATCTAGAGGCCCTCCACCTCCTCTTCCTCCAAGTAATACGAAGAGAAGAGGAAAAGCTAAGATGGGCGACATAAGTGGTATTCGAAAGGAAAATGCTGAAAATGCAGAAACTTCGGACGGTCGATGTAAGGCCCCAGAAAATTTTTTGAAACAATATAGGATTTTGGGGTGCCAGGTAGACTAACTATAATATTTTATGTGCTATTAACATGGTGTTCATCAATTGGATTTGGTCAATAAGTGTACAAGTCTTATGGTAAGTAATTTGGGGTCCAAGGAAGGGCCTAAGTCTAAGTCAAATTGGAAAATTTCGTAATAAGCTAAGATTCCAAATGAGCTTGCACAAGTCTAGACTTTGAACGAGCATATATAGATATATATATGGTATTATGTGATTAATAACCTATAAAATGAAAGGTCGTTGAGTCTAGTTTCCAACACTTCAAACCGTTCGTCATTCGGACACTCCTACTAGAAGTTATAACCAAATAAAAAAAGCAGCGCAGAATTTTAAAATACCGCGGCGCCCCACGCGGCACCCGGCGCACCGTGCCAGTAAGAATTCCAGAATTGTCCGAAATTTCAATTCTAGACATATTTTGAACAGACGCCCCACACCCTAAAGCACGCCACACAACGCGGATGTACAAAAATGGGTTTTTAAGATCCGAACTCTATTTCATTTAACTCGTTTAGGGTTTGTTTTTTGGGATATTCTAGTGCTTTTTGAGAGAGGGAAGAGCAATTATAGAGAGAGGAAGAAGCTCAAGTGCCTTGTTCATCAAAAATCTTGTCTAATCCTTGAAATCCAATAAGAAATCCCTCAAGATCTTCATTTAAGAGGTGAGAATCTATACACTAGACTTTAATTTCGAGTTTGGGGTATAAGATGGGTTATTGAGGTATGATTATTGGGTGTAATAGTATTATGTATACATGCATGTAAAAATTAGGTTTGTGGGAAAATTGTTGAACATAAACAATTAAAGATTGGGTTGGGGAATGAAGGAAATCTTGTAAAAGAGATTTGAAATCAAGACGCACAACTTGTAATTGATAAAATTCTCAAATGAGCTAGAATTATGAATACCTTCCTAATTTGTGTTCAATTTTGTTATGTCTCAAAGTAGATTGGGATTGCTAGAATTTCCGGAACGTCGTAGTAACTTAAGGAAAGCTTAAACAAGGTATGTATGGCTAAAACTCCCTCTTCTTAGAAATTGAGCTCCCATGGTGTCCCCGCATATGTTGTAATTCCGGAATTTGATTTATGTAGTACTCATTATTTCAAAGGATTTGGGTGTTGTAATAATATATGTGAAAGATGTACCTCAATGTGGTCAATATGCTATTCTTGGTAAATTGGGGATATGTGAAGAATGTGAAGTATATGCTAAATTGCCTAGATTTCAAGTCAAGTTTTAATTGAGATTGTTATACCAAACTATGTGAAATCCTCTATGGACAGAGATGTTTGAAATAAATCAAAATGAATTTTGGAAATAGAGTATGGCCAACGTGCCGAGAACTTGAATTATAATGGTGCCTGGTGATGCCTATGACATGCGAAAAGATGAAATAGATTATGAAATGAGCCTTGACTTCACTTTCCATAAATGACTTCAATAATAAAGTGCCCTAAAGGCTTTATACACAATTTATGCCATAAGTGGCTATTCGAGATAATGTCTTGCCTTATGAGTACATCCAATGTGATCCGAGTTGTTACATACTTCGATGTTGAAATTGTATATTGTCATGATTGTAAAAGAGTAATTCAAGAACAATTTGTGTAATTGCTTGCTTATGCCTTTGAGGTGTGTTTTCATTGCGGGTTGGTGTATCCCCTCCTTTTGGGAGAATTCGTTGTGTTTAATGTTTCATTGTTATTAACTTGAGGTGTATGATTTCTGAAATATTGTATATGCCCAAGATTCATGATTCCTCTCATGTGTACTTAGCATCTTGAATTGAATGGCTTGTTGTTGAAATTGATATTGATGTGAAATATGTGGAAATGATGTGAAATGTGGGAAAGAAGAGATTGAGTTGTGAAATGCGGCCTAGTTCCAAGAATGATGTGAAGAGTTGTGGCCCCAAGTGCCGATGAAATGACATATGTGAAATGATATGATTCATGAGAAGGGAACAATGCCTTGGTAAGTCGGCCTAGCCGATCGGGCCGAGATCGGACTCCGCTCAAGATAGCGGTGGTATTGTGAACAAGGTTGAACGGTATGAAAAGCCCCAAACTAAAGGCTATGGAAACATGATGTGAAAATTGTATGATTCTTTTATATTGATAATGTTGTGATCGTTTAAAGCTTTTGAGTTGTACTTGTGATTTCCTTATTTTTTCATGATAGTTCTTTCTAATTAGATGGTGTTTAGTTATACATACTAGTGCTATTCGATGGCACTATTGTCCCTTTTGCCGGGGGAGCTATGTCTTTAAATGGATGTAGGTGTTTCTATAGCAGGCAATGTTGGTCGCAGCTAGTGCCGCATCATCCTTTTAGCTAACTTGGTGAGGCACTTTGTTTCGGGGTCCTGTTTCATCTGTTTATTATGTACATTGTATTTGAGGTATAGCCGGGGCCTTGTTGCTGGTATTTCCATATTACTCTTCAGTTGTATTTAGAGGCTCTGTAGACAGGTTGTGGGTAGTGTCGGGTATTGGAATTAAATTGGAAATATTGATGTTTGGCAATGTGTTATAAAACTTGTAATATCTTCAAAATTGTGAACGAAGTTGTTAATTAATTATTTCATAGTTTGAATAATGGAGTATATCTCCTCTTTATTCAAAGATGACTTTGGGTAGAATGAAATCTAGTAGGCTTGCTCAGTCGGGTTTACTCGGTTGAGCGTCGGTCGTGCTCATCGGTTTTGGGGCGTGACAAACTTGGTATCAGAGCCTAAGGTTTTAATGTGTCCTAGGATGTATCGGAGCCGTGTCTACTAGAGTCCTTCTTATCGGTGTGTTGTCGACCACATCTATAAGTTGGAGTCTATTCGGACATTTAGGATATCCCACCTTTCTTTGATATTCCGGGTCATGCTATAGAGCTCAAGATAGAGATCTAATTTCCTTGTTATGACCTATTTTCCTGATGAGTAATCCACGAGTTCGAAGCAGCGAGGAAGGAATAACCTCGCCATTGAATTTGGGGGAGATTGTGCATGAGTTCGTAGGGAGGATGCATCAAGCCATGGAAGGAATGGAAGAACTTATTGCTAAGGGAAGTGTCCCTGTCCTTGCCAATGTCACCACACCACCAGAGCGTGTGGTTGCATCTAAGAAACGAAAGAGGGTTGTTGGTGCTAATGAGCCGAATTGTTCAGTTTGCAAGAAGCATCACTTGGGGATATTTTGGATGACTCTTGAGATATGTTACAGTTGTGGAAAGAGAGGGCATAAGAAGAATAAATGCCTTAGGTTGGGTACACCTATTCCGGTCTGCCCGGTATGTGGAAAGGAACATTTAACGTCGTGTTGTGAGTATGCTCAACAACATGTTTGGGGTGGTAGATCAGGGCGATTCCAAGGGACCGCACAACAAACCAATACTGGAATTGGTACTCCCTCATTGGAAGCTTAGAGGAAGGATAAGGGGAAAGTTTATAAGGTATGCAAAAGTGGTGAGTATCAGGTTAGTGGGGCGAGTCAGTTTAGTGGACCTCGCCCCCTTGTGTGAATTGTGGGAAATGTCATCCGGGAGTATGTCGCTATGGTACCAATGTATGCTACAAGTATGGTGTATCAGGTCACCTTCAAAGAGATTGTCATTCATCTCGCCAGATCATGAGCAGGGGTTCGGCGCAACCAGCCAGTTCTACAGCTACTTCATATATAGCGCCTTTAGGACATGGAGCAGTCGGGGGGAGTATTCGGAGATCGGTAGGGCCCAACAGGTTCTATTCTTTTTAAGATATGGTTACAGGTATGTTGACTTTTCCTTCTCGTGATAAGTATGCCCTTATTGACTCTGGCTCCGCTTTGTCATATGTCAATCCTTATATTGCCGAGGGATTTGGGATAGAGTCAAGACAACCTTATGATCCATTCTGTGTATCTACTCTTTGAGCGAGATGTATTATTCGTGAAGCCCCTCTATTACAAAAACTCTTATTTACATCCTCTTGTGGAATTAATTTCTATAAATACGTCCTTGAATGGAGTTATAACTCTAGGATTAATACTTCCCACTTTCATTCCTAAATTCTCAACCGAGGACTACATCCGATGAATCTGTTACAAAATCTTTTTATGGACAACGTCTGCTCATTTATGCCTATGCATGCTCCGTCGCAAAGTTTAGCCATGTGGTGTCAAGTTCCATGTAAAGCATCCCAGTGTTGCGATGAGTCACGCTTTTACTCACTTGTGTATATGGCTTATATGGTTTGAACAGTTACTCTACTCTCTTGCGAGTATCATCATGAAAGCTTCTCACTATCTAGTAACATAAGAGCATACCTTAGCACCTATCATGTGAGTGCATGTCGATCGGAATGGCCACTATGTGCATAAAGTCTCTCTGAAATTGAGATCCTCGCGTCCCCCTCATAGGAAGAACTTGTGTCGCCATCTTAGTATAACTTTCGTGTCCACTTGGGACATCTCGCAGTAAGTAGCTCACCTTGTTCCTAGTATTATGGTTGCCCGTGACGTGGTCGTGTATTGCAGTTGGGAGTTAATATAGCAGAAACATGTCCAGCTCATAAGAAATGATTATTTTCTCTTTATACCTCCACAACGTGTTAATTGTATTCCTTAGTTAGTGAATTCATTGTGCTAGTTTCCCAACACTTGTTCGATAACCACGAGAGAACGTGCCCTTCTATGTGTCACTATGACACTTCATTTCTCAAGTCAAAATCCATGGAGAATTCATCATGAACATCTGCAAGCCTTCCATGATTAGTTTTCACTGTCTAATTGAGTTTGGTTGTCTTTACACAGTCGACTTCTATAATCGTTGACTATGTCATTGTCATATGCGGGGAGTTTTGCTACCCTTGGTATTCCACCTTCTTGGTTGGGTAGGAGTAGTAATTGTCTTTCTCCCCAGAGCATCATGCTAACCATTATAACCCCTCTAACCAATACATGATTTCATCCCAATATGAAGATGTCCTTGCTATGTGGTTTCACCCGTGAAAGGTTGAGATTAAATGCCTTCAGATTTTGCACATATCATGAGCATATTTATTTGGAATACAAGTTATTGTATCTTTACTTCTCATTTATAGGATCAATTATCAGGAAGGGTTAAGCTGTTTGAAATATGATAATCTCATAAGTGTTCAACTTCTTTTCATCCTTATGGGCTTGTGGCATAGATTCCTTGTGTCACTTAACGATAGGAGTGTAATTCAACTTCATGTTTTTTTTTGAAACCCATATCGCATTCAAGGTGCCAGAATATTCTCATTCTTGATAACTGGATTTTCCCTACACTCCTGGAGACGACTGGGTCACATACTTGAATATTCCTCCTTAATGATTCCTATTGCCAAGGTACTAGTTACCTATATGCCTCATTTGTCTAATAATTAATTTCATCACAATGATTAACCTTGTCAGCATTATTGGTAGTAATCTTTGTGTCTATTAGCATACGACCTCAGGAAGTACTCTGCTCAGCGCCTTAATGTACTCCTGAATAATTCCAGCCCAACCTTGAACTTCGTTGTTACTCATTGTATTAAATCAATTAGGTATTGAATGTTCAAAAAAAAAAGTCAAAGAGGAAGCTTCACAGTGTGATCACATATATTCGATAGGTAATTTTATGGTCCGTTTATGATAGCACATCTTAGAGTAATTGGTGAAGGTCATCAAAGGTCTAGCGTGGGTGCTCGCGTGGAAATTTAGAGTTTAGGAATGTGAATGGGTTATTCTCAATATTCTCCCTCTAAAGATTTTATGTGAATTGATAATGAAGGTGGAATAAGTGTAGTTCACATTAGGCCGTTCTATGAGTATGATGTTTCCCCGTCATTGCTCTCCATGTATTCAGTGTTTTCATATGTCTATGTCTAAGAAGGTAATTGGAAATCCCTTGTGCATCATTTTGGTGGAAATTACTGAAGGTGGAGGTAATGGATAGTTGGCCTATGAAGGGTATCTACTTGTCATCCTTGTTAGGTAAATTTGGGAGCTGGTGAATGCTTCCGTGAATGTGTTCTAGCGGAGTCTGTAGGTATAAGAGGCCACATTGAAGGCCGAGATTGCTATGGAAATAAAATATATTCTCTTGATTGTATAGCAGTTAGTTTCGATTTGAAAGGTACCTTATAGGTGTTATGATCTAAAAATGTGCAATCCATGTTCAGGTGTCATTATAATAATGTAGTTTTTGTGATTCTGAGAATTATGTTATGAGTATATACATTGTGGTGCTTTGTCGAGTTATGGATAAGTTTTTAGGATGGTTTTGGGTGATTCTCTGACAGGTGTATGGGCCTAGTTACAAAGGAGATGCTGCCAAAATTTCTGAAGAATTTGGGAGTTAGTCAATATTTAGGGGCTTGAGGTAATATTGAAAAGAGATATGTTATGTTAGGTATTTGGGTCAGGCTCTACCTCTCATTCGAGGACGAATGATTGTAAGCGGGGGAGAATGTAAGGCCCCGGAAAATTTTTCGAAACGATATAGGATTTCGGGGTGCCAGGTAGACTAACTATAATATTTTATGTGCTATTAACATGGTGGTCATCAATTGGATTTGGTAAATAAGTGTACAAGTCTTATGGTAAGTAATTTGGGGTCCAAAGAAGGGCCTAAGTCTAAGTTAAATTGGAAAATTTCGTAATAGGCTAAGATTCCAAATGAGCTTGCACTAGTCTAGACTTTGAACGACAATATCTAGATATATTGAAGGTATTATGTGATTAATATCCTATCAAATGAAATGTCTTTGAGTATAGTTTCCAACGCTTCAAACCGTTCGTCATTCGGACACTCCTACAAGAAGTTATGACCAAATTACCAAAGAAGCGCAAAATTTTACACTACCACGGCTCCCCATGCGGCGCCCGGCGCGCCGCGCCTGTAGGAATTCCAGAATGGTCCGAAATTTCAATTCAAGACATATTTTGAACAGATGCCCCGCACCCCACAGCACCCCCCACGTCGCGGCTGTACAAAAACGGATTATTAAGACCCGAACTCCATTTCATTTAACTCGTATAGGGTTTGTTTTTTTGGGATATTCTAGAGCTTTTAGAGAGAGGGAAGAGTAATTCTAGAGAGAGGAAGAAGATCAAGTGCCTTGTTTATCAAAAAACTTGTCCAATCCTTGAAATCCAATAAGAAATCCCTCAAGATCTTCATCTAAGAGGTAAGGATCTATACACTAGACTTTAATTTCGAGTTTGGAGTATAAGATGGGTTATTGAGGTATGATTCTTGGGTGTAACAGTATTATGTATACATGCATGTAAAAATTAGGTTTGTGGGAAGATTGTTGAACATAAACAAGTAAAGATTGGGTTGGGAAATGAAGAAAATCTTGTAAAAGATATTTGAAATCAAGACGCACAACCTGTAATTGGTAAAATTCTCAAATGAGTTAGAATTATGAATACCTTTCTAATTTGTTTTCAATTTTGTTATGTCTCAAAGTAGATTGGGATTGCTAGAATTTCCGGAACGTCGTAGTAACTTAAGGAAAGCTTAAACAAGATATGTATGGCTAAAATTCCCTCTTCTTAAAAATTGAGCTCCCATGGTGTCCACGCATATTTTGTAAGTCCGAAATTTGATTTATGTAGTATTCATTATTTCAAAGGATTTGGGTGTTGCAAGAATATGTGAAAGATGTACCTCAATGTGTTCAATATGCTATTCTTGGTAAATTGGGGATATGTGAAGAATGTGAAGTATATGCTAAATTGCCTAGATTTCAAATCAAGTTTTAATTGAGATTGTTATACCAAACTATGTGAAATCCTCTATGGATAGAGATGTTTGAAATAAATAAAAATGAATTTGGGAAATAGAGTATGGCCAACATGCTGAGAACTTGAATTATAATGGTGCCTGGTGATGCCTATGGCATTCGAAAATATGAAATAGATTATGAAATGAGTCTTGACTTCATTTTCCATAAATGACTTCAATAATAAAGTTCCCTAAAGGCTTTATACAGAATTTATGCCATGCGTGGCTATTCGAGATAATGTCTTGCCTTATGAGTACATCCAATGTGATCCGAGTTGTTACATACTTCGATGTTGAAATTGTATATTGTCATGATTGTAAAAGAGTAATTCAAGAACAATTGGTGTAATTGCTTGCTTATGCCTTTGAGGTGTGTTTTTATTGCGGGTTGGTGTATCCCCTCCTTTTTGGGAGAATTCATTATTTTTAAAGTTCCATTGTTAATAACTTGAGATGTATGATTTCTGAAATATTGTATATGCCCAAGATTCATGATTCCTGTCATGTGTACTTGACATCTTGAATTGAATGACTTGTTGTTGAAATCGATATTGATGTAAAATATGTGAAATGTGGGAAAGAAGAGATTGAGTTATGAAAGTTCGTGTGAAAGTTCTTTGACAGGTTAAGGAGGTGAAACATAAAACTGAACCTCGCAAAATGTGCATTCAGGGTTCCCATAGGAATGTTATTGGGATTCATTGTCAGCCATCGGGGAATAGAGTTGGACCCATCCAAAGTTAAGGCTATTCAAGAAATACTGCCACCAAAGAGCAAGAAGGACGTGATGAGCTTCCTAGGACGTCTCAACTACATCAATCGCTTCATAGCATAGTCTACATTCATATGTGAAACCATATTCAAGATGTTGAGGAAGGATGCTGGAACAAGTTGGACCGAAGATTGTCATAAGTCTTTCGACAAAATCAAGGAGTACATGTCCACACCACCAGTCCTAGTCCCTCCAGAACTTGGGAGACCTTTGCTATTCTATCTATATATATTAGATGGAGCTTTCAGATGTGTTTTGGGACAATATGACGAGATAGGGAGAAAGGATCAAGCCATTTACTACTTGAGTAAGAAGTTCACACCTTACAAAGCACGATACTCTCTGCTAGAATGCACTTGCTGCGCTTTGACCTGGACAACTTAGAAATTGGGGCATTACTTTTGTGCCTATACCACATACCTCATATCTAGGATGGGCCCTCTGAAGTACATATTTCAGAAGCCCATGCTGATTGGAAAGTTAGCCAAGTGGCAGATACCGTTAAGTGAGTTCTAAATCATCTATGTAACTCAGAAGGTGGTCAAAGGACAAGCATTGTCAGACCATCTTGCTAAAAATCCTGTGGGAGGAGAATAAGAACCCTTGAAAATGAATTTTTCTGATGAAGAAGTGTGATTCGTAAGAGAGGACATTATTGAAGCTTACGACGGTTGGAGGATGTTCTTCGACAGAGCTGCAAACTTCAAAGGAGTGGGCATTGGAGTGGTTTTGGTATCAGAAATAGGTCAACACTACCCTATATTTGTGAAGCTTAGGTTTCCATGCACCAAAAACAAGGGGGGATATGAGGCTTGCATCATGGAGCTCAATTGGCCATCAATATGAATATATAGGAGTTACTGGTGATTGGAGATTCAGATCTTCTAGTACATCAGGTTCAAGGAGAGTGGGTTACGAATAACACTAAGATACTACCATACTTGTATCATGTGCAGGAATTGATGAAAAGATTCACAAATATAGAGTTCAAACATGTGCCTAGAATTCAAAATGAGTTCGCAGATTCACCGGCTACTCTGGCGTTAATGATACAACATCCGAACAAGAATTTTATTGATCCCGTCCCGGTGAGAATCCACAACCAACCAGCTTACTATGCTAATGTTGAGGAGGAGATGGATGGAAAACCTTGGTTCCATGACATCAAGGAATATTTGGCAAAAGGATAATACCCGGAAAATGCAAACCACACTCAGAAACGCACGCTGCAGAGGCCATCCAATCACTTCTTCCAAAGTAGAGGGACCATATATAGAAGAACCCATGATCTACGGTTGTTAAGGTGCATTGATGAAAAGGAAGCTTCCATATTGCTTGAAGAACTACATGCCGGAACTTGTGGACCACATATGAATGGTTTTGTTCTTGCTAGGAAGATACTCATAGCCGGATATTTTTGGATGACCATGGAGAGAGATTGCATCTGGTACGTACAAAAATGCCACCAATTTCAGGTACATGCAGACATGATAATGGTACCACCTAATGAGCTCAACACAACAAGTGCACCTTGGCCTTTTGCTGCCTAAGAAGGTCGTCGTAGACTTTGTCAAGGATCTTATTGTTTGTGGATTCGGAGTTCCCGAGTTCATTGTCACTGATAATGCCACCAATCTCACCAGTAATATGATGAAAGCCATGTGTGAAACCTTCAAAATCAAGCACAAAAACTCTACAGCATATATACCCCAAATGAATGGAGATGTGGAAGCTGATAACAAGAATATCAAGAAGATACTAAGGAAGATGGTAGAAAACCACAAATAATGGCATAAAAAGTTACCCTTTGCCCTTTTGGGGTATCGCACTACAATCCGCACATCAACTAGAGTAACCCCATATTGATTGGTTTATGGTACCAAAGCTATCATTCCAGCCGAGGTAGAAATTCCTTTTTTAAGGATCATATAGGAAGGCGAACTCAGTGAATAGAATGGATAAGGAGCTGCTATAAGCAACTGACCCTTATAGACGGAAAAAGAATAAATGCAGTATGTCATGGTCAGTTTTATCAGAATAGAATGTATAGAGCTTTCAACAAAAGGGTCAAACCAAGACAGTTTGCACCGGGACAGCTAGTGCTGAAAAAGATCTTCCCACATCAAGAAGAAGCCAAAGGAAAATTCTCTGCCAACTGTCAAGATCTCTACATGATTCATAGGGTGCTAACATGAGGAGCACTCATACTTGCAGAAATGGACGGAGAAGTCTGGCCAAGACCCATCAATTCAAACGTAGTCAAGAGATACTATGTTTAGGCTATTTACATTTCTTCATCTGATGTAATTGAACTATGCTTGACCTGATTCCCGTTTAAGAGAGGATACGTAGGCAGCTCTGTGGGTTTGGTCATTACATAATAAAATTCTCTTTTTTCTTCAAAACCAGAAACTGGGGCAGAATTTTGAGGAACACCTCAAAATTCTAATACGAGAAATCTGCAATGTCTCTGAAATGTGTCAGAATCACTAGTTCATATAAACATACTTAATATTTCATTATGTTTTCTAAAATAACTCTATTTTCATCAGTAAGTGCATATTTTTGAAAATTCTATTTCTGTGCCAGCCATGTGTTACCTAGGGCAACTCAAACGAGGCCTCCAGAACAAAGCGAAGTAAAGCCAGCATACAAAGGCACGAACCAACCTCCCCTTACAAAATGCACAATTTTCCTTTGGATACAAGCATGGTGAACATAATAGAAGTATTCACAAACATACACATATTAAAGTCATTATCAATCAAGTCGTCATACGCAAATATATCTTCAGCTAAGAAATACTCTACCTCTATTTGCTACATGCTCTCTTGCATGAGGCTAAGCCCTGCCTCCATATTTGCATAAGGCTAAGTATTGCATTCCATTTGCATGGGACTAAGCCCTGTCCCGAACCTTGCATGATGGTAAGCCCTGTCTCCATATTTGCATAAGGCTAAGCACTTCCTTCTCTTTGCATGAGACTAAGCCCTGTCTCAAATTTTGCATGAGGCTAAGCCTTGCCTCCACATTTGCATAAGGCTAAGCACTGCTTTCCATTTGCATGGGACTAAATCTTGTTCCGAACCTTGCATGCGACTAAGCTCTGTCTCCATCTGCATGAGGCTAAGCCTTGCTTCCATTTGCATAAGGCTAAGCACTGCCTTCTCTTTGTATGAGACTAAAGCCCTGTCTCAAATTTTTCATGAGGCTAAGCGCTGCCTCCATATTTGCATAAGGCTATGCATGGGACTAAAGCCCTGTCCCGAATCCCACATAAGGCTAAGCCCTGCTTCCATTTTGGATAAGGCTAAGCACTTCCTTCCATTTGCATGGGACTAAACCTTGTCCCGAATCTTGCATGAGACTAAGCTCTGTCTCCATCTGCATCAGGCTAAGCCCTACCTCCATTTGCATAAGGCTAAGCATTGCCTTCCATTTACATGGGACTAAGCCCTGCCCTGAATCTGGGATGAGACTAAGCTATGTCTTCATCTGCATGAGGCTAAACCCTACCTCCATATCTGCATAAGGCTAAGCTCTGCCTTCTCTCTGCATGAGACTAAGCCCTGTCTCAAATCTTGAATGAGGCTAAGCTCCGCCTCTTATTTGCATAAGGCCAATCATTGCTTTTATTTGCCGAGACTAAGCACTGTCTCTCCGGCGCTATCTATTTGATCCTCTTTCGGGCTAAGCTCTGCCCTCAACCTCACAATACTAAGACTTGTCTTGTTGATTTTAGCATCATATTATCTCATGGGCTGAAACATCGCTAACTTGTCCAAAGGCGTCATTGTCTAAAAGCATCATCCTCATAGCCAGAAGACACCATGCCATGGCCTGAGGATCTCTCAAATTTGCATGTCATTATTCAAAGGCTTCATGGTTCGGAGGCACCATTTTCATGGCCCGAGAATATCATTTCATGGCCTGCGAATCTCCTATCTCGCAATTCATGGCCCAGGACATCCTAGTCTAAGGACGTCATCTGCACTGTCCAAAGACAATCTTTCATGGTCCAAAGGGAATTTGCATCATCTATATACTCGCATGCATTGTGTTTTATGTTTTGCAGGTAATCCGGTAGGTAACCGTTCTTCAAACAGGAGCAGCCTTCGCTACGATTTCCGTTCATGCCTTTTTTCACTTTGCCATACATATCCGATTCTCATCAGTTACCTATCCTACTCCGTGATATCTAGCTCACGGCCCTATAATACACCTGTTACATTCCAATTCGCAATCATAACTCCATCTGACATTACCTTCACAAAAGCTTTGCTGAAACCGGACACCATTCTTATAACAACTCCATCAGCTTTATCCAAAGGTGGGTCCAGAACTACACATGGCCTGATTTCTGTAAAGCCAGAGATATATAGGTAGCTCAAACACCAGGGTTCGACCTCTATTTTTTAAAACATCCCCAATCGGTCAAAATTGGCCATCATTTCTTTACCCGAAAACTCTTTCATCCTTTCTGGGTAAAGAGGGGCAGCTGTTGATACCCAATTTTTCCCTATAATACTTTTAAAATGCATATATACCTCTAAAACTATGCATTAGCATCAATTAATATTTTTTCATAATTTATGCATTTTTTAAAGGGTTTTAATTAATTTATCCCCAGTATCTTTATTTATATAAAAAATTACTAATTGCATCACAAATAATAATTTTGTGGCTTAATTTTATCATTTGCATTTGTACTAAGTTTTAATTATTTCACAGATAGCAACATTTGCATTTTTTTGGCAATCTGCTAGGCAAGCGCCTAGGGCTAGTTTTTTTATTATTAATAATAAAAAGAAAAAATACAACACATAGGAAAAGTACAAATAAGGGGGACAATAGCATCGGTATTGTTACCCATATGCCTTAGCTATATAATCACTCCTCTGCGCCTCACATTGTCTTATGATGGCAGCCTCATGTAGAGGATTCATGGTGTAGCTGCCGGCAAAGTCTCACGAGGGCATATAATATCATAGCCGTGTGGGTATTTTCCAAATGCATAGGACCAAGGCAACACAAACCGGGTTGAATTACCTTACTAATCCTAGTGAGGCATATAAAAGCCTCGCCTACTAACAAGCATGTAAAAAATATGAACTTGAAAGTACCAAATATTCTATGATCATCACAAAGTTTATAAAATACTCTGTGATGAAATTATAGATGAGAATACTAAGAAAGTGGTAGAATAAAATGTAGTACCAATTTGATTCTTGTCCCTTCTTTTCCAAACTTGTAAAATCTTCAATTTGTAATTCTTTGTCGTTTTCTTCAACCGTGTTCAAATTGTATTCAAACATCATCATTTCTTTTTTGAACGGTTGGACCTCGTTGATATAGTTGGGGCATCCTTCTTTTGTTTGGCAACTCTCATTGGAAGTCGCCTAACAATTCCTTCCTCATTCACCTTGTCGTCCCAAATTTTATCTCTTGAATGAGACTTCTTACTTTGTCCGATGTGCGTAGGTGATAAATCACCTTTTCTTCCTGCCTCTGCCCTACACAGTTGAAAAATTGGATCTTCCTCTCCTTCTTCATATAAGTCTCTCCCCAAATTCACAGATTGTGGAGCATTTTGGACAAAATCAAGTGCCACCCATGCAGAAGCTACATATCTATAGCCGAAGCTCCAGTTTTCATTTCATTTTCCAGCAAGTGATCTACATAGTATTGAGTTTCATGGTGAGTACCTGTTTTATGAAATGGAACAGAGGAATGGTCAGTCAGCAGTAACTCAAACGCAACAAACCAATGGATGATCAACCAAGCACAAATGCACAGCCCAAAAAAAGAAATCACAGCCCAGAGTGAACTCGAAACCAGATTAAAATGAGATATCGACCACAAATCAACTGAATGCACCCAAATAAATCGAAACTGAGCTTGAATTAACCCAAATTGAACTAATAGACCTCAGAATAACTTCAACACATTAGAATCAAGCTATGAGACCAAGAGAAACTATTGAAATTTCGAGATTGAGCCAAAAGCTCAATGTAACAGTACTTTTGCTGATGATTTTTGTTTTTACTGCATTTTTCTTTTGACACTAAGAACTTAGGAGAAAATTTGAATCTGAAGTCTTAGTTTGATATCTGGACTGGGAGAGTTTTCTTTTTTGGAATATTGGGGCTCCAAAAAACCTCCTCCTCAGGCATTTAGGCATGCTTTTTATAGGCAGAACTGAGGGCAGCCCTCATTCTCTGTTTACAAATCAGTCCCTTATCTATTTATTCAATTAGTACCTTATTTTCTAACTTGTTACCCAAGTAATCCCACTAAACTTATTGAAATCTACACTAAAGTACCACTCTAGAATGCCCTAGAAGATTCTAGTTTCAACTACCATGTGCTGCCCAATCCTAAATGTCTAAGCTACCCCTGAACTTAAGCTAAAACTACAGCTATAACCAAGACAGCTTCTTAAGCTCTGAATATACCCCAATTTAAACTCTTGTTGAATCTATCGAAAACTCAGAATTAATGACCATACTAACTACCAAACGACGACTAATTAAACTGAAACTGAACTAATTAGTAATTAACTAAAGGAACAACAGAAATTAATTTAAGCAAAACTTAGTAACACTAATTAACAAATTATAAATCGAACTAAAATCAGGAATTGGAACATATTTAAACAAACAACTAGACTTAATCAAATCAGGACACAAGATTAGAGCAATATTGGCAAAAATTAAAACGCAAATTAACTAGATATTAACCAAGGAATTCACACATGGAGAAAATTAGAAAAGGAAAAAGAAATTGAAGATAAAAGAAAATACCACTAAGAACTTACTGACAACAAAGAACTCCGGCTAGCGGCTTCTTCTCCAAATCCCCGAAATTTCTGACCCGTAACATCCCTAACCACGTGTTTTCAAAAGAAAACACCTGGTTAGGGTTGTTAGGGTCCGCAATCATGGAGATTTTGCATTAGGGTTTTGGTCAGAAACCTTCGATTTGATATTCGAGCCGTTCCAGGTAGATTCGAGAGATAGGGCTATGGGGGTTGGGTAGAGGAGGCCCAGGGGGTCACATGGTGTTAATTTGGTGGCGATTGAGTTACTTTGGGTTTTGGCCGGAGAGTCTTTGATCGAAGATTCGACGATCTAGGGCTGGATTTGAAGGAAACGGGTGGTGGATCCACGATGAGGGGGAAGAGGAGGTTTCGTGGTGTTATTTTGGTGGTCGATAGCGTAAGTGGTGTTCGCCGGCGGTGGGATTCCGGCTGAGTAACAGGGGGGTACGAGGAAGATGAACTATATTTTTAGGGTTTTGGGCATTTTCGGACAATTATATGCAAAAATGGGGGGAGAGTATTTGGCCGTTGGATTAAACGATTAAAGGCTCAGATCAAATGCAGCTTAAATGACGTCGTTTGGCTAGCCCAGAACTGGACCGGGCGGGGTGGAATTGGATTGGGTCAATGACGGCGAATTGGGCCTGATCTGAGGTAGCTTCAATTGGGCACGAAATTAATCAGAATCTGGCCCAGATTGGGCTTCTAATAAAGATCACTCTTTCTCAAATTGTTTTCTTATTGTTTTGTTTCTTTTCCTTGTTATTTCATTTTGTAGTTTTGTATTAATTTTTTTGATTTTTTACAAAGATGAAAAATTAAACTAACAATTAAACTAAAACTAATTAATGCCTAAAATTGTTTTAAAAACTATTTTGTGACGATTTCACAATTAAACAATAAAATGCGAAAGCGAACTATTTTGTTATTTTTCATATTTTATTCTAAAAACAACTTATCCCCTAATTAATACTAAAAATATGAAATTAAATCCTAAATGCAAATGTATTTTTGTATTTTTCATATGAATTAAAATGCACAAATAAAATGCAACAGTTACCAGAAAATGCCACAAAATTCACAGAAGTTGTAAAATCAAGAAAAAATCATTTTGTTTGAATTTTTGGGAATAATTCATATATAGGGCAAAAATCACGTGCTCACAACTGCCCCTTTTTGCTCGGAAACATGAAAAGTTTTCGGGCAAAGATAAGTGAGCAAATACAAGCAATTTTTGCCCATTCGAATATTCCGTATGAAGCATTTTTGAAAAGCTTGACCGCACCCTGCTTCAGAGGTTGCCTACATATCCTGGGCTAAACAGGAATCAGGTCAGTGTAGTTTGGGAGTGTCTGGTAGCTGGGACTACCAGGAGTTGTGATTTCACTGCGATTGCTGCTGCTAGTACTTGTTGACCTCCCTTATTATACCATGTCAAAATAAAAGAAGCTAAACTTAAGCTATGATCTATAAATTACAAGAAGTCCAATCTAAGTTCTTCAACTTGTTCTTGTACTTCCTTGTTGCCTTGCTGTCTCGTGTTCTCTTAGTAAAATCCCTTGTTACCATTACAAACTACAACCTGAGGTGTTGTTCCTTTCTTCCAATTGCTGAACTTGAATGTATTCCTCTGTTATCTGGGCAGGCTCCCAATTACTGAAACTTGAACTGTATGTCTCCGTTCTCCAGGCGGACTCCTGACTTCTGAATCTTGAAATTGAATGTATTCCTCTGTTATCCAGGCGGGCTCCTGACTTCAAACTTGAAATGTATTCCTCTATTATATAGGCGGGCTCCCAATTACTGAAACTTGAACTGTATGTCTCCGTTCTCCAGGCGGACTCCTGACTTCTGAATCTTGAAATTGAATGTATTCCTCTGTTATCCAGGCGGGCTCCTGACTTCTAACTTGAGAGTGCTCCTCTATTATACGGGCGAGCTCCCGACTGCTGAACTTGAAATGTATTCCTCTATTATACGGGCGGGCTCCCGACTTCAAACCTTGAAATGTATTCCCTGCTTTCCAGGCGGGCTCCTGATTTTTAAAATAGACAAAACAAAGAAAATCTTCTGCCCCAGTTTGGTGGCTGGGGCATATGTGATTGTAAAACTAAACCATACTACCAAGTATTACTAAGGATTTGAAATCTAGGTCCCATTATTAGGGGGTCCTGACAACTCTTGACTAAACGACAATTTAAAATCTAAGTTGCATCTCCTACATGCGTGACTTCTGCTAAATCATGCTATCTAAGAGGATCTTTAAACTACTCCCCATTATCCAGGAGGGTCCTTAGAATCAAAGGTCAAATTTTATCTTAAAGGTGGCAACTTTCATGTCTGAATTATACTACCTTACAACAAAGTTTACGCTAAATGTTGTTATCTGATTGAAATCTTAAAGCTATGTCCCATTATTCAGGAGGGTCCTGGAAACTCCTAATTGAATCCTTTCTTGAACATACCGACTTCTAAGCTAACTTATATTTTTGGGATACATTTATGCTAGATTATGATATTTCTGAACTTTAAACTAGGTCCCATTTTCCAGGAGGGTCATGAAAATCAAAAATCAAACCTGCTTGTGGACTGTCTTTCTCCATGGAGGGTTCCTCTGAAACGAACTTTTCTGCCCCTATTTTAATCAAAGAAAATTTTTCAGTTAAAAAATGGTGGTTAGTTGGTGGCATTCTTGTTGGAGATCTATCTGCTACATTGTTTTGTTCCGACTGGCTTCCCGAACTGGCCTTGAATCGCTTGCCTTTCTTCTTGACTTTCAAACCCCTGACTCTTACAAACCGAGTGTTCTGTACCCATGATGTTGTTTGACACCTCTGACCCTTTTTCTGAACTTTTGCACTTCCCACGACATTTCCCAATCATTCCGCCGATGACATTTCCGGTGATTCCCTGTATTCCACCTTTCATCACATTGTTTTTGACATGCTCTGACCACATCGCGCTTTACACTTTCTGGAATCTGGTAGTGAGTTTTGAAATCCCTTTCCACTTGCTTTGAACAAAACTGACATTGAAACATTTTAGACAGATGAAACCCCCAAAGAAAATGAAATGCAATGAGTTTACGAGTTAAGGATAAGAAGAATCCAAAACTGGATGACTGCTAAAAAGAAAAGGGGAACAAAACTTATCTGACCAGAACAGCCGGTACCAATCATCATGACATGCATTTCGGACTAATCGGCCCAATCTGTTCAACTAACCAACTCTTGGTCGCCACCCTTTGCTGCCCCCGAATTTCCATCACTTTATTACTTTATCCAAACCTTAGCCTTGTTCGTCCTGTGGTGCCTCGAAATAATTTTCCACCAACAGACCTTTCTCCATTAATCATTTTTCAACTCACTTTCGCCTCAAGGTGCCCGCGAGGATTTTCACCAATAAGACTCTCTCGTTTTATTCTTTCTCTCAACTCCCGTCGCCTTACGGTGCCTGTGCAGGTTTTCACCAATAAGACTCTCTCATTTTTATCTTTTTGCTTTTATTGCTTGAACCAGAGTGTTGCCCCAGACATGAATTACCTTTACCTGCTTGACTTGGCATTTCTCAGAGACTGATCAGAAGGTCTTTCTTTGGACCGTAATGTGGGCTTTGGACGGGGATAAAAAGAAAGGGTATGAAAGGCTCAAAATAATTTCAAAATGGGTTAAAATTACAACTTTCGAAATCAGATTTCTTACAACAACCACGACTTCTACCCCAGTTTCTTGCTTAGGGACTTTTGAATTTTATTTTGGTATGACTGAACCTCAGAGAGGCTGCCTACGTACCCTTTCGGGATCAAGTCAAACGTAGTTCACGCCATAGAGACTACGTTGTTGTTCTTTTCCTTTATTTTCTTCATTTTCTTTTTTTTTCTTTCTTCTTTTAACTTTCAATTTTCTTCTTCTTTTCTTTTCCTTCTTTTATTCCTTTCTTTTCATTTTTCTCTTTGTTTTCTTTTCATTTTCTTTTCTTCCGCACTCGCGTTTCTTAATGGTGACATTGATTCTGAAAGAGGGATATGAAAGAAAATAAGTAAGGCTCAAAGGGGATGACAAGGGATAAAAGTGTTTAGATAGCAGAACAAAACGCCTTCATCATTTCAATCTTTAAAGTATGCCAAATACAAACAAATACAATCAAAATAAAGAAATCATACATAGTATCTCTTGACCGCATCGGAATTGATGGCCATTTCTACACATTTTCCTTCTACGTCTGTCAAATATAGTGCACCATTAGACAACACTCTGGTTACAACAAATGGCCCCTGCCAGTTTGGGGCGAACTTTCCTTTTGCTTCAACCCAATGAGGCAAAATACGTCTCAGCACTAACTGTCCGACTTCAAACTTCCTCGGACGCACTTTCTTATTGTACGCTCTTGCCATTCTTTGCTGGTACAGTTGACCATGACTCACTGATGCCAATCTCTTCTCGTCAATCAAACTCAACTGCTCAAGGCGGCTTTTCATCCATTCATCATCATCGATCTCAGCCTCTACTATGATTCGGAGAGACGGGATTTCCACTTCTGCGGGTATCACTGCTTCCGTGCCATACACCAAAGAGTAAGGAGTTTCCCCCACCGAGGTACAAATAGTGGTGCGGTATCCCAACAATGCAAAAGGCAGATTTTTGTGCCACTGTCTAGATCCTTCCACCATTTTTCGGAGTATTTTCTTTATATTCTTATTGGCTGCCTCAACCGCACCATTTGCCTTAGGGCGGTATGGAGTGGAATGACGATGAGTAATCTTGAACTGCTCACATGTCTCCTTCATCAGATGACTATTGAGATTAGCCCCATTGTCTGTGATAATCACCTTCGGTATCCCAAACCGACAAATAATGTACGAATGCACAAAATCCACCACAGCTTTCTTGGTCACAGAATTGAACGTCTTAGCTTCCACCCATTTGGTAAAATAATCTATAGCTACCAGAATAAACCTGTGCCCATTTGACGTTGCGGGATCAATCGGCCCAATAACATCCATGCCCCAGGAATCAAATGGCCATGGTGTGGACATCATATATAATTCTGATGGCGGAGAATGAATCAAGTCTCCATGCACTTGGCACTGATGTCATTTACGTACGAAACTGATACAATCTCGCTCCATAGTAAGCCAATAGTAACCTGCCCGTAGGATCTTCTTTGCCAAAACATATCCGCTCATATGCGATCCACAGACTCCCGAATGCACATCAGTCATGATAGATTTGTCCTGCCTTGCATCCATGCACCTCAACAACCCGAGGTCTGGCGTTCTTTTGTACAGCACTCCTCCACTAAGGAAAAACCCGTTTGCCAACCGTCGAATTGTTCGTTTCTGATCACCTGTGGCCTGTATTGGATACACACCCATCCTGATATATTCATTGATGTCATGAAACCACGGCTCACCGTCAAGTTCCTCTTCCACTACATTATAATAAGCGTGCTGATCGCAGACCTGAATCTGCAAAGGGTCCATATAAGCCTTATCCGGATGGTGTAACATCGATGCCAGAGTAGCCAACGCATCGGCCACTTCATTATGAATCCTTTGAATGTGCTTGAATTCTATTGACTGAAACCGCTGACAAAGCTCATGCAAACATTGTCGGTACGGTATAAACTTTAAGTCCTGTGTTTCCCATTTTCCTTGAATTTGGTGTACTAGTAGGTCCGAGTCACCCATGACCAAGACTTCCTGGACACCCATATCTGCAGCTAATCTCAACCCCAAAATACATGCCTCATATTCTTCCATGTTGTTCGTACAATAAAAACGAAACTGAGCTATAACAGGGTAATGTTGCCCTGTTTCAGAAATAAGCACCGCTCCTATTCCCACGCCTTTCATGTTTGCAGCCCCATCAAAGAAAATTTTCCATCCCAGCTTCTCAACTTGTTCCAATTCTTCAACATGCATCACCTCTTCTTCAGGGAAATAAGTTTTCAAAGGTTCATAATTTTCATCAACCGGATTCTCGGCCAGATGGTCCGCCAAGGCCTGTGCTTTCATCGCAGTCCGAGTCACATAGACAATGTCAAACTCTGTGAGCAGGATCTGCCACTTTGCAAGCCTCCCTGTGGGCATAGGCTTCTGAAAGATATACTTTAACGGGTCCAAACGGGATATGAGGTAAGTAGTATAAGATGACAAATAGTGTTTCAGCTTCTGTGCCACCCAGGTTAGGGCGCAACATGTCCTCTCCAGCTGAGTATACTTAACCTCGTAGGGTGTGAACTTCTTGATGAGGTAATAGATGGCCTGCTCATTCCTTCCAATAATATCATGTTAACCCAACATACTGCCAAACGAATTGTCCAATACCGTTAAATATAGAATCAAAGGTCGCCCTGGTTCTGGCGGAACCAACACGGGCGGATTTGACAAATATCCCTTTATCTTATCAAACGCCTCCTGACATTCGTTTGTCCACTTGACCGCAGCGTCTTTCTTTAATAGCTTAAAGATAGGCTCACAAGTTGTCGTGAGCTGAGCGATGAACCTACTGATATAATTCAATCTTCCCAGCAAACTCATCACCTCGATCTTGTTCCTTGGAGGTGGCAATTCATGGATGGCCTTGATTTTTGATGGATCCAGTTCAATACCCTGGCGGCTGACTACGAACCCCAACAACTTTCCAGACGGCACCCCGAATGCGCACTTTGCAGGATTGATCTTGAGATTGTACCTGCGAAGCCTTTGAAAGAACTTTCTCAGATCCCTGACATGGTCAGATTGCTGTTTGGACTTTACAATCACATCGTCCACATACACCTCGATTTCCTTGTATATCATATCATGGAATATTGTTGTCATTGCCCTCATATAAGTTGCCCAGTATTTTTCAAACCAAACGGCATGACCCGATAGTAGTATGTGCCCTATGGCGTGACAAATGCCGTCTTTTCTGCATCTTCCTCGTCCAATAAAATTTGATGATAACCCGCGTAACAATCCACAAAAGAACCAATCTCATGTTTGGCACAATTATCAATTAATATGTGGATGTTCGGCAGTAGAAAATTGTCTTTTGGACTTGCCTTGTTAAGATCCCGGTAATCGACACACACCTTGGTCTTGCCATCTTTCTTTGGCACAGGCACAACATTAGCTAACCAGGTGGGATACTGTGTAACCTGAATGACCTTCGCATCGAACTGCTTGGTAATCTCTTCTTTGATCTTTACACTTATATCTGTTTTGAACTTTCTCAACTTCTGCTTGACAGGAGGGAATGCCGGGTCAGTGGGAAATTTGTGAACCACTAAATCGATACTTAGACTCGGCATGTCATCATACGACCATGCAAAAACATCCTTGTACTAGAACAATGCTTTGATTATCCCCTCCTTGAGCTGTGGCTCTAGATGAACACTTAATTTAGTTTCACGGATATTATCTTGGTCCCCTAGATTAACTGCTTCCGTGTCATTTAGGTTAGGTTTGGATTTTTCTTCAAAGTGACTTAATTCTTTACTAACTTCCTCATAGGCCTTGTCATCATCATATTCCACCTCATCATGACACTCGATTTCTTGCACTATTATTTCTGAATTAGATTGGCTTTTAAAACTGGGCCGAAGATTCCTTATGCATGTCATGTCATTGATATCAGCATAAAGAGAACTGTACAGAAAAGAAAAAGAAAAAGAAATGGAAACAAAATTAGGAATTAATAAAGAAAAAGAATTGCATTTCATTGAATGTAAAGATAACAAGGTTTTAACTCATCCAAACGTCCATAACATAGCAACTGAATTACAAACCCTGGAATAATCCAGGTGAACAAACGGAAAACAAAACCCACTACCGCGACTCCCTCCGAGATGGAAGAGGAGTGGCTTCCCAGTTGTTGACATTAGCACTTGGTCCGATGTACTGTATATCTGCTTTGCTCGACCCTTCCCTGGCCTCAACCATGTTTACCTCAGCAAATACCTTCTCAAGCCCTTTCTCAAAGTTCCCATCTGCACTAATCAGTGGACCATACACCTTTGCCAATAATTGCTTCCCGATACTTGGCCTGACGAAGGACCTGGACAGACGTGGAATTGGTTTGGGAAGAACCCAACCTCTTTTGTTCATCTTGCGGGCTCGTCTCACATCCGCTGTCATAGGCTTGAACCCCAGCCCAAAGGTATCCAGATTCTTGGGCAAATAAACTGGCTGAACAATACCTTGCAAATCAGCACCCAACCCTTTGCCTGGTACAAACCCGTTTTTTCAACATTTCAGAGGCTACCATGATAGTTGCAGCTGTTATTTTAGAGACCGGGACGCTTTTCCCTTCTGGAACCTTTTCTACCGAGACTGTATTAAAAACCTGATAAACCCATGGCCCTTTATCATCATCAGTCTCTATGAAGGGTATGATGGTATCCCTTACAATGCTCATGTTGTCTTCCCTATGTACTACGATATCTTGTCTATCCCACTCGAATTTAACCATCTGATGTAGTGTAGAAGGCACTACTTTGGCAGCATGGATCCATGGTCGCCCCAATAGAAGATTATAAGACACCACCACATCTAACACCTGAAAATCCATGGTGAACTCGACCGGACCAATTGTCAATTCAAGTATAATGTCACCCACTGTGTCTATACCACCACCATCAAACCCCCGAACGCAGATGCTATTCTTATGAATTCTGTCATCATCAACCTTCAACTTGTTCAATGTAGACAAAGGACAGATATTGGCACTGGACCCATTATCAATCAATACTCGAGTGACTACCGAATCTTCACATTTCACGGTCAAATAAAGAACTTTATTATGTTCTGTACCCTTCATGGGCAATTCATCATCAGAAAATGTCACTCTGTTTACCTCAAAGATTTTGTTCACGATTTTCTCCAAATGATTCACTGAAATTTTATTGGGGACATGAGTTTCGTTCAATATCTTCATCAGAGCCCGGCGATGCTCATCTGAGTGGATAAGCAATGAAAGCAACGAGATTTGGGCTGGCGTTTTTCTTAGCTGCTCAACAATAGAATAATCTTGTACTTTCATCTTTTTCAAGAACTCTTCTACCTCTTCCTCCGTAATAGCTTTCTTAACTGGCATCGGATTTTCCTTGGGAGCCCTAGCCTTTCTCAATTCTTCGGGGGCAAAACAATGTCCCGAGCGAGTTAAACCTTGTGTTTCACAGACTTCTTCTTTGATTTCCTTCCCCTTGCAGGTCACAACTACCTGTTCATACTTCCACGGGATAGCTTTACTGTCAATTACTGGTAACTGGGTTACTGGCTTTATAACAACTGGTTCTATGTGAGCCTTTTTCACGACTACCGCATGTGTGCTTGATACTCCCCAAACCACTACCTTGATCGGCTCTGGTTTCTTCGCAACAACGGAAGATCCTTTTCCCATCACCACAACTGGTTTGTTGTCTGTTCTTTTCAACTGAATCAATGGTTTCACACTAGCTGACTTTTCATTCACTTTGGCTTCACTAGAATGGATTGTCATGACTGTCTGTGATGAATTATTAAGCTCTGCTCCCTTATGTATCAGTTCAATCATGTTGGCCTCATGATACGTTGGCAACGAGTTCTGGCTAATATTGGGCGCCTCCAGGGCCTGAACCTCAATTCTGTTTGTGTCAATAAGCTCTTGCACAACAGTTTTCAATCTCCAACATTTCTCAGTATCATGTCCGGGAGCCCCTGAACAATATTCACAGCTCACTAAATGGTCCAAATTTCTAGGAAGGGGATTTGGTATTTTGGCCTCAACCGGGTTCAACAGGCCTACATGCCTCAGTTTGTGGAAAAGAGTTGTATAGGATTCTCCCAGCGGAGTGAATATTTTCTGTTTCTGCACTCTCTCATTTCTGAAAGCCTGGTTTGGGCAGAAGCTGGATCCTGGCCTATAAGCCCTCGGGTGTGGATATGTGTTTTGTGGAGCTGGGTATGTGTTTTGGGTAACCGGTGCACGCCATTGCGCTTGAGCCGGCGGCTGGGTATAAGTTTGGGCCTGATGGACGGAAAAGTGTGGCTCTGGTGGTGGATAATAGTGTTGAGGAGGGCTATATGGGGTATACAGATAATTTGGGTGGTGGGTTCTGGGTTGGTTGTAACAGGGTGAAGGGCTTCTACACCATACTCCGGATTTGGCAGTTGCAACTTCTTCTTTCTTCTTCTTCCCAAGCACACCCCCAGTGTCGTTTTGAATGGCTTGGGTGGTTGCTTTGATTGCTGAATAACTCATGATCTTATTGGATTTGAGTCCCTCCTCAACCATGCCTCCCATTTTCACGACTTCATTAAAGGACTTGCCCACTGTTGACACCAAATGACCAAAATAGGTGGGCTCCAAAGCCTGCAAGAAATAATCAACTATTTCACTCTCTTTCATCGGGGGGTCAACCCTCGCCGCTTGCTCACTTCAACGGAACCCATATTCTCGAAATCTCTCACCGGGCTTCTTCTCGATCTTTGTAAATGACAGTCGATCTAGGATGATTTCAAAATTGTATTGAAACTGACAGGCGAAGGCTTGGGCCAAGTCATCCCAGGTGTACCACCTGCTATGGTCTTGTCTAGTGTACCATTCCAATGTCGATCTGCTCAAACTTTGGCTGAAATATGCCATCAGTAATTCATCTCTCCCTCCTGCTCCTCTCATCTTGCTACAGAATCCCCTTAAATGTGCTACTGGGTCGCCATGCCTGTCGTACAAATCAAACTTAGGCATCTTGAACCCGGCCGGTAACTGAACATCTGGGAACAGACATAAATCTTTATAGGCCACACTTACTTGGCCTCCTAACCCCCTCATGTCTCGGAATGATTGCTCCAGGCTTTTGACCTTTCTGATCATCTCCTCCTGCTCAGGGTTTTTGGCGGCTTCTCGGTGCCTGCCGTGAGATCAAGATGAGGGGTATAAGAGTAGGGTTCTGGAACTTTGAAGGTAGGCTCAGGGGGATAATACTGGTTGTCGTGCGTCTGGAACAGAGGTTCACCGGGGATCGGTGTAGGGTAGCAGGCGGAGGTGCTACAAAAACGGGAGTGTTTGGTGGAGGAGGGTATGAGACTTGTTTGGATGGAGGAGCCTGTGATGTATGAGAAGTGGTGCCTTGGCATTGTTGGTAGAGGGGAAATGCTGGAGATGAATTCACAGTGGGTGGCTCCTGAGGCTGAGCCAATGGTGGGATATAAGCGGGGTTAGCGGGATAAACTGGCGGTGGATGCCCCTTTGCCCAGGCTTGGTACATTTTAGCCATCTGTTGTTTCAATTTATACATTTCCTCCCTCATTGCATGAACGTCCATTTCTTCTACCTTTTTTGGTGGGTCAACAATACTCGTATCAGATTCCGGGCCAGTCATGTTCACTTTATCCTTAGACCGGGTATTGTATGGATGAGTTGCCAGAATGCCTAAACAACTAACCACCTACCTGGACTCACACATTTAGACAACAATTCCGTTAGCGATTAGGTAACAGATTGGATAACTGCACATTGGGCATGAATGCACCTATACAGCTAACCATTTCTATTATGCATTTGTTTGACCGCATGCGTCATCCCGGCATTTCCTTAGTTCCAACTGTAAACTTTCTCTTTCCTCTTTGTTTTCTTTTCTCTTTTCTTTTCTCTCTTTCTTTTCTCCTCTTTTTCTTTTTCCTTTCCTCCTTCCTTTATTCTATTCCTTTCTTGTTTTTTCGCTTTTCCCTTTTCTTCTCTCTTCTCTTATTTTCATTCATTTTTTCGTCTCTCCGTTTTTCCCTATCTTCTTTCCCTTTCTTTGTTTTCTTTTCTTTACTTGGTTACGGTCGAATCCTATGGAGATTGCCTACGTATCGTGACCCCGCACGAAACAGACTAGGCGTAGTTCGTGAAAATAAGTGCCAAAATAAAGGAACAGATTTTTGGGAATTTTCAGATTTTCATTACCACAACATTCTATTACAGACTAAACATTTTGAAATTGAAAATAACAGACTCCAACTAAACTCAAATACAAACTCCGAACATACTAGCATACTTGGATGCAAAAAGAAAACAGACTGACAAACAACAAACTCTAGAATGGAAATATAGACTCGATCTATGAATACATTAGTGCTTCAAAAGTGGGTGCCCGCGGGGCATCGTTCGGCCTCACCGCGGGCTTAGGTGCCAAATCCCTTTCAAGTTGCTCCAGCTCATAAATGGTTCGCTTGACATAAATCATTACTGCCGGAAAGAAGGTAGTGCGGGTCATGTCTTCACATGCCCGACATCTCCTTAGGATGGCGTGGGCAATGGTCTCAATCTTGTCTCTTGTTCGACCCTTTTCTATAAGCAATCGCCTTATTTGATTATTGCGAGCCTCCAACACATGAGAGTCCTGAAGATGCTGATCCTGCAGCTGCTGTATTTCTACTTCCATTCGGGCCAGTAAGTCATAGCAGTGTCCACTTTTGGTCTCAAAAGCTTTAGCTTGCTTAGCTGCCTTATCCCCAAGGGTGACCACTTTTCTTTTCAGACTAACAATGGTCTTTTCATAATCCTTCTTTAATTGTTGCGTGTAATGGGTGCATTCTTCTGTTCTTTTTACCCACTGTGCCCGGAGTTCCGCTATGGCGCCTTCAGATTTTTCCAGCTCATCCCGGCACTCACTAATTTCCTTTTTCAACCCCTTTATCAACCGCTCGTCCGACCGACTCCTTTGTTGGTTATTGTCAGCTATCCTCATTTGCTGGACTTGGGCCCTAAGAGCCTCGTTTTCTTCGGCCAACCGGTTCTTTTCTCCCTGATCAGCAGCAACTTGCACACTGTTCTAAATTTCAGAGCTCCAATCTGTTGTTTCAGCTTGCTGATTTCGGCCTGATAGCCTTCTTCTTTTGCTAGCCAACCCCATTGTTCTTGTGATGATTCAGTGAAATCCTAGATGTGGGGTCTTTTAGATGGCCTTTGATGCTCAAGTTCTCTTCTGTACCATGGAGGTAATCTGGCGACATTTCTCCTTTGGCCCGATCCTGCACAAAAGTATCTGCTTGTAAATATTGACATTCATTCCAAATTTCGCAGATTTTTGCTTCGGGAAACTATCCGTTAGGGCTAATCTCGATTACTTGAGCACTAATATCCTCCTCCCGTGGCACTGTTTGGCATCTCCCGAGTTGTCTCAGAACCCGACATGGAGCATAAGGCTGGATCCTCTTAAGTCCCATCAAAAGAAAATGCAACCTAGCTGCTGGCATGTATATGATTTCTTCAACATGCAACCATCCCAACGTCCACTGTATCTGACTGTCCGTGAGAGTACGAAAGTATGATATCCATGCTGTTACTCCTTCAGGCAGACTAACCCCGTCAATCCTTGTGTAAAACTCTCTTATACATGTTTTATCAGACGAACCATAACTCAAGAGCTGGGAACGGTGGAATAGATGCTCGGTCATCCACATTTGTAGCAACAAGTTACACCCCTCAAAAAGGTTGCCTCCGGCTTTGCAGACAGTGAGAGCTCAAAAAATATCAGACACGATCATAGGTGCAAGAGTGCTTTCATTTTGAGCAAGCAAGGTAGTGACGACCCTGGCTACTTTTATATCAATATTCTCGTCTTTCCTTGGGAACACCAGGAGGCCCAAAAATGTTATCATGAAAGCCACCCGTCTTGCTCATCCCATTTTTGACAATTATTTTTACTGCATAGCTTGATGTCTGTCTTGTTAAACCGTCCCATGTGGCCGTACCTGTCGTATATGAAGCGCAGAGTACAGAAGCCTTTTGCCAAATCTGGATTATGGACTGTCCTGGGTATCTTTAATGAATCTAAAAACCGATGCACCGTGATGGCTCTTAGAGCAACCAGATATTTTTCTCTTAACGGAACTTCAGCATTTCCAATGTACCCGACTATTTCCTCCAAAGTTGGGGTGAACTCAAAATATGAGAAGTGGAAGACATTGTGCACCGGGTCCCAGCAAGTGACCAACGCTCTTATAATATCACCCTGAGGCTTGATTTCCAACAAATCCGTAAGACCTTTCAGATATTTCTTGACTTCGCCTTGTCCTTCTTTGCCTAAATCGTTCCACCATAGCCGCAACTCGAAATGAATTTTAGTCATTATTGAGAAAGGTTCGTTTTGCATCATGCTCATCCTGCACATTTATTAATGTGATTTAAGCAAAAATAAAACTTTTATTTGACTCGAAACAAAATTAACTATTTCCTTTTCCAAATTTAAAATGACAGACTCGGTTTTCAAACACGGCCTTTCAGCACTCCCAAGAACGAAGATTTTAAGGCAGTGAGAGTCAACCAGTCAAAAATCAAAATGACCAACAATGGTCGTCTTTGCAAAGTCAGCCTTCCGGCGTCCGTGTCGGGAACATTCGACTATTTTTGACAAAAACAGCATCACCTAACTTATTTACGACGAAGATTAAAAAATTTGATATATATTTTTTTTTTGCTGTTCTTGCAAAGGGGAGGTAGGACCCGATGAGGGTTGCCTACGTATCTCACGCCCTGTGAGAATCAAACCTGCATAGTTCAGGCGAAGAAACTAACTATATTTTGAAAACCAGGCTCTTTCATTCCATTTTCCATGGCAACACAAACTATTTTTTCTTTTCTATTTTTGAAAACAAGACAAAATAACGGCTCTCCTTTTCTTTTCATTTTCAACAAACAATAAATAACTTATTTTTCCCAAACTAAAAAAAAGACTCTTTTCTTTTCTTTTTCAACAAACAACTTTCCAAAAATAAAAAACTCTTTTTCTATTTTTCCTTTGCTTTTTAGTAAAACAAACTATTAAAAAATAAAACATTGTCCTTTTTTCCATTTTCTCAAAATTTCGGCAGAGTTTCGACAGTATTTGGTCATTGGTTTTTCTAAAATAATCAATTAACCCCCTAACTGTTATTTCTCTCTTTTCTATTTTCTTCTTTTTCCTCAATTTTCCAACATTCCCGAGATTCAAAAGCCGGTCAACATGCTGGTTCGAAACAAATATATGTACAGAACAAATAGGATGCATCAGGATGGTCTTTCATTTTAGGTTGCTATCCCTAGACGGAGCCAACCCCTGTGTTGTGTCCCCTAAGTCAAATGCAGCATGATGCAATTAAGCGCTCCTACTAGGGATCCAGCATGAAGTCAAGTTATTCTAGGTTCAAAACCTGGGTATGTGTTCTAAATAGTGCACTCGAGCGGACAACTCGAGTTAAGGAGGGGGCAGCGTACCAGGGACCCGCGAGATCGTCCAGCTTTGCAACTTATCCAAGCCTATTTTATTTTAGGGTATGAAACTAACAGAATAGGGAGTCTCAACCAGTAAGCACATCCCCGGAGGTTAAGAGAGAAGAGTGTCGGCACAGTTTATATACAGTTCAGATGATATCAAAGTAGTAGCATTTAGCATATTCAACACATAATATGTAGGAAAATCAGATATAACCAAATACAACAATTTATCTAAGCTCGAATTCTAAACCCTGAACAAGAGATTCTGGGTTCGGTCCCCAGCAGAGTCGCCAGAGCTGTCACACCTCCTTTTCCACCACACCCCGTAAGGGCATAAAGGAGTTTTTCCACTTAAAGGACAATCAGAACGAGATTTAATATTATTATTCAGAGTCGCCACTTGGGAGATTAATGGTGTCCCAAGTCACCGGTTTGATCCCGAACCGAGGAAAAATATGACTCTGTATTATAGTCTGCAAACCAGAAATCCGGATAAGGAATTCTGTTAACCCAGGAGAAGGTGTTAGGCATTCCCGAGTTCCGTGTTTCTAGCACGATCGCTTAATTGTTGTATCTGATTTTAATACATGCTAGCTTATGTGCCTTTTATTTACAAACCGCTTTTATCATTATTTTAATGAATTGCAACGTCGCGAAAATGCGTCTCGAACCACGTCGCAATCAATGCACGCATGGTTTTTAACACATTTTGACTCCGTTGAGATTTGGATTTGGGTCGCATCAATGCGCACCCGAGTTTAAGAAGGTAATTTTATTAAAATCGTGCCTAAAGAGTCTAACGCATATTATTATTTTGGGGAAAAGCCGTGAATTTCGCTAAACGGTCCTCCCGAATTCTACGTATTCTTATTATAGCCATTTATTGAGGGCCCCGCAGTTTATGTGTTTTGTTCAGCGAGGCTCGTCTCATTTTATTTTAAAAAAAGGCAGACCCTAGAGCTATAAGAATTTCTATTTTTTATTGGTCTTTACTAATCAAGAAAAGGTCCTAACCAATTATTAGTATTAATAAAACAGCATTTGAAAGTGTTACACCAGCCGAAATTTCCCACAGCCACGGACATTGGGCCTAAAGTTAGCCCAAATCAATCAAAGCCCAAACTCTCGTGAATGGGCTCCACTCTTCTGACAAAGAAACGAATATGCACTTACCCAGATCAATTAGACACCGATTCTCAAATCGTTCAAGGGAGTAATTATGTCGTCCTGATTTTAAAAATGAACCAAACGTACTGATAAATTTACTCACATTGGAAATTACAAGACAAATGTTATATATCCTAATTTGTGTTGCCTTTAAACCAGTTTATGAACCAATTGACGAGAAAAACAACTAAGACTAAAGTGAACTACTAACTCTGACTACTGACTCATTATTGTCAAAGCCACTGCATTACGAAATTATTTAGGATGCATGTTTAGCAATGAGAATAGAACTCAACGTGACAACACACCCGTTCCAGCTTCACCGCAAACATGAACTGTTTATGATTTTGCATTTTAAACAGAAAATCGCTAAGCTAAACAAGCTAAATCTAAGTCACTACAGATCAACAGTCCAACGATCTCAATAACACAGTTCTGCCAGTTCAGTTATACATTCAAATTGATTGTATCGTACATCAACCAAATCACATAAAACTATTAAAATATAATGAGATTAACAAGCTACATATCTATAGCCGAAGCTCCAGTTTTCATTTCATTTTCCAGCAAGTGATCTACATAGTATTGAGTTTTATGGTGAGTATCTGTTTTATGAAATGGAACGGAGGAATGGTCAGTCAGCAGTAACTCAAACGCAGCAAACCAATGGATGATAAACCAAGCTCAAATGCACAGCCCAGAAAAATGAAATCACAGCCCAGAAAAATGAAATCACAGCCCAGAGTGAACTCGAAACCAGATTAAAATGAGATATCGACCACAAATCAGCTGAATGCACCCAAATAAATCGAAACTGAGCTTAAATTAACCCAAATTGAACTAATAGACCTCATAAGAACTTCAACACATTAGAATCAAGCTATGAGACCAAGAGCAACTATTGAAATTTCGAGATTGAGCCAAAAGCTCAATGTAACAGTACTTTTGCTGATGATTTTTGTTTTTACTGCATTTTTCTTTTGACACTAAGAACTTAGGAGAAAATTTGAATCTGAAGTTTTAGTTTTAGATCTGGACTGGGAGAGTTTTCTTTTTTGGAATATTGGGGCTCCAAAAAACCTCCTCTTCAGGCATGCTTTTTATAGGCAGAGCTGAGGGCAGCCCTCATTCTCTGTTTACAAATCAGTCCCTTATATATTTATTCTATTAGTCCCTTATTTTCTAACTTGTTACCCAAGTAATCCCACTAAAATTATTGAAATCTACACTAAAGTACCACTCTAGAAGGCCCTAGAAGATTCTAGTTTCAACTACCATGTGCTGCCCAATCCTAAATGTCTAAACTACCCCTGAACTTAAGCTAAAACTACAGCTATAACCAAGACAGCTTCTTAAGCTCTGAATTACCCCAATTTAAACTCTTGTTGAATCTATCGATTGAACTCAAAATTAATGACCATACTAACTACCAAAACGACGACTAATTAAACTGAAACTGAACTAATTAGTAATTAACTAAAGGAACAACAGAAATTAATTTAAGCAAAACTTAGTAACACTAATTAACAAATTATAAATCGAACTAAAATCAGGAATTGGAACATATTCAAACAAACAACTAGACTTAATCAAATCACGACACAAGATTAGAGCAATATTGACAAAAATTAAAACGCAAATTAACTAGACATTAACCAAGGAATTCACACATGCAGAAAATAAGAAAAGGAAAAAGAAATTGAAGATAAAAGAAAATACCACTAAGAACTTACTGACAACAAAGAACTCTGGCCAGCGGCTGCTTCTCCATATCCCCGAAATATCTGACCCGTAACATCCCTAACCATGTGTTTTCAAAAGAAAACACCTGGTTAGGGTTGTTAGGGTCCGAAATCATGGAGATTTTGCATTAGGGTTTTTGTCGGAAACCTTCGATTTGATATTCGAGTTGTTCCAGTTAGATTCGAGAGATAGGGCTATGGGGGTTGGGTAGAGGAGGCCCAGGCAGTCACATGGTGTTAATTTGGTGGTGATTGGGTTACTTTGGGTTTTGGCCGGAGAGTCTTTGATCGAAGATTCGATGAGCTAGGGCTGGATTTGAAGGAAACGGGCGGTGGATCTATGACGAGGGGGAAGAGGAGGTTTCGTGGTGTTATTTTGGTGGTCGATGACGTAAGTGGTGTTCGCCGGCGGTGGGATTCTGGGAGAGTAACAGGGGGGTACGAGGAAGATGAACTATGCTTTTAGGGTTTTGGGCATTTTCGGACAATTATATGCAAAAATGGGGGAGAGTCTTTGGCCGTTGGATTAAACGATTAAAGGCTCAGATCAAATGCAGCTCAAACGACGTCGTTTGGCTAGCCTAGAACTGGATCAGGCGGGGTGGAATTGGATTGGGTCAATGAGGGCGAATTGGGCCTGATCTGAGGTAGCTTCAATTGGGCGCAAAATTAATCAGAATCTGGCCCAGATTAGGCTTCTAATAAAGATCACTCTTTCTCAAATTGTTTTCTTATTGTTTTGTTTCTTTTCCTTGTTATTTCGTTTTGTATTTTTGTATTAATTTTTCTGATTTTTTACAAAGATGCAAAATTAAACTAACAATTAAACTAAAACTAATTAATGCCTAAAATTGTTTCAAAAACTATTTCGTGACGATTTCACAATTAAACAATAAAATGCAAAAGCGAACTATTTTTGTTATTTTTCATATTTTATTCTAAAAAAAATTATCCTCTAATTAATACTAAAAATATGAAATTAAATCCTAAATGCAAATGTATTTTTGTATTTTTCATATGAATTAAAATGCACAAATAAAATGCAACAGTTACCAGAAAATGCCCAAAATTCACAGAAGTTGTAAAATCAAGAAGAAATCATTTTGTTTGAATTTTTGGGAATAATTCATATATAGGGAAAAAATCACGTACTCACAGTCGTCTCATAATTGCCTTGGGATTTTGTAAGGGGCAGTTCTGGGGTGCATTATGCGGCCACATAATGGGTATGCAGACCGCATTTCTGCCACCTACCCAGACAGTGTGTTCAGGTTATGGGGAGTATTTTTGCGGTCCATTATGCGGGCCGCATGTCAACTTTGCGATCGTAGATCTGAGTAGGGCTCCTATTTTCTAATTTAAAAAAAATCGACCCCACCCCATTCAAAACACCCCATTTGACCATTTTTCTGTTATTTCAAGACATATAGAGTGAGAGGGGGAGTTCTAGAGTGAGAGGGGGTAAACTTCATCAAGTCCTTTCTCAATCCTTGCCCCAAATCCTTGAAGATTGTCAATTGAAGCTACTAGGTCTTCATCGTAAGAAGTAAGAACTGTACCCTCATCAGTAATTTTAAATTTCTATTAATATAGGTAATTAGCAAGTGGGTACATGGGTATAAGGGCTAGTAATCTTGCATGCACAAGAGATAATGGGGTATGGGGAGGATGAGAACTAAAGAAACAACAATTGGGGTATACTAATGAATAAATTTCTTTCAAAAGGGGCCTAAGATCATAATGCACCTTTTATATTAGGTAATATGCTCAAACGAGATAGAATCATAATCCCGTCTCTATTTCTTGGTTCAATTGTTATTCTTATACAATAGATTGAAGTGGTAAGAGTCCCTGAATTTTATAAGAATTAGGGGAACGCTTTATTGAGGTATGTTTGGCTAAAACCTTCTCCTCTTAGAAATTGAGCTTCCATGGTGCCCGTGTAAGTGTTGTAAGTTCGAAACGTAATTGATGCAGTGCTTGTTATGTTGAGTAAATTGATGTTGTGAAAATGTATGTGGTAAGTACTTCTTTATGTGTTTAATGCGTTATTCTTATAAATGGAAGATGTGTGGAGAACATGATTTATGTGCTAAATGCCTAATTTTCATGCCAAGGTTACTTTGAGACTAGTATTCCAAACTTGACGAATTCTCCTCTATGCTTATGAATCAAATTGCTTTTGTATATGCCTAAGACTTTAAGTGTCAAGGTAAATATTGAAAATGGGAACAATGTGAAACGTGAGTTGTGGAATGTTGAAATTGTGGCCCCAAATGCCGGTAAACTAATACATGTGTAACCAAAGATTGGTGTGAGATGAATAACGGAAAATGGTAACGTCTCGGAGAGATGGATTAGCCGATCGGGCCGTGATCGGACGCTATGACATATACACATGGAGGTTATGCACATGGTAGTAATGTATTGACGATTGAAACTGGAAAGTGTGAACGAAATAATGGTAACATCTCGGGGAGACGGCTTAGCCGATCAGTCCGTGATCGGACTCCGCTCACAGAAGTACATACACACACACACATACACACATGGTAGTAATGTATTGACGATTGAAACTGGAAAGTGTGAACGAAATAATGGTAACGTCTCGGGGCCGTGATCGGACTCCGCTCACAAAAGCGGTGGTAATATGGATAATGATGCTACTGTGTGGGATGCTGCAACAGTGTGGGATGCTCCAGTCTAAAATTTCATGAACTATGTGAAAATTATGTGAACCTCCTTATATTGTCGGCATGGTACTTATTTGAAACTTTGTTGTCTTTACAACTTCCTCTTTACGCTTGTATGGTTGTTATTTCTAAGAGGATGATGTTTAGTTATACATACTAGTACTATTCCATGGTACTAACGTCCCTTTTGCCGCGGGCGCTACATTTTTAAATCAATGTAGGTGGCTCCATAGCAGATAGTGCCGATCGTGTGTAGCAGAGCATCCTCTTCTCAAGACCTTGGTGAGCCCCTTCCTCCTTCAAGGGATTATGTTGTACACTTTTTGTTATAGATATCCATTTTGAGGTGTAGCTGGGGCCTTGTTGCCGACATTGTTATCACTGTCTTTTGTATCCTTAGAGGCTCCGTAGATGTTTGTGTAGGTTATGTATGGGTATTGGATAGGTCAATGAACCATGTTGTAACCTTGTACTCTTGCTTTCTTCTAAACTATAACTGTATGGAATCCTAACTATGGTTAAGGTTGTGTTATAAAATTAGCTATCCATGTTGAATGTACAACACCTCTTGTTATCTAATTAAATGGCATCGGATCCCTTAACCGCATTGAGTTGGGTACGAAGTGTTTGATAAGGCTTACTCAGTTGGGTTCACTCGATTGAGCACCGATCGCGCCTCTCGAGGTTGGGGCATGACAAACTTGGTATCAGAGCCTAAGGTTTTAAAGTGTCATAGGATGTCTCGGAGCTGTGTCTAGTAGAGTCCTTCTTATCGGTGTGAAGTCGACCACATCTATAAGTTAGAGGCTACTTTGGCATTGGGAATAACACCCTTCATTGGTATTCTGAATTGTGCGGAAATTGTGATACTATTTCTCCCTCTATTTAGTGCATTGCTCTATATTTTAGTAAATGGCACCTAAGAAGAAAGTGAAAATTGGCCAAGGAGCCAATCCCACCTCAGGATGTGGTTGAGGAATCATTGCTAGATGCTGCGGGTGAGGGTAGTCGCCCTGCTCACCTGCCTGGTCCTCTTGTTCCAGAGCAGACTACCCCTGTTCCTACACCTGCGGGGGGTACTACTATCCCTCCCATTGATACTCATGTCCTGCCTCCAGCCCCAGCTTCTGGTTCTGGTATCTCTGATAGGGATCTTAGGGGAGCTATTTAGATGCTGACACAGCTAGTGGCATCCCAGGCCCAGAGGTTAAATGTTGCACCCAGTTCATCTAGCCAACAAGGGGATTCCACCAGTTTTGGGGTAAATAGATTTCTGCAGTTAGACCCTCCAGTGTTTATGGGTGCCAATCCAGAAGAAGACCCTCAGGATTTTATTGATGAGATGCATAAGACCCTCAGCGTTATGCGTGCAACTAAAACGGGGGGAGTAGATTTAGCTGCCTACCGTTTGAAAAGGGTGGCCTATGGGTGGTTTGAGTTATGGGAAGATTCCCGCGAAGAGGGGAGCCCTCTGGCGAGGTGGATTGAGTTCGCTGATGCCTTTATAGATCATTTTCTGCCTGCTGAGACAAGGGCAGCCCGTGCAGTGGAGTTCAAAAATTTGAAACAGGGTAGTAGAAGTGTGTGGGAGTACCATATGGAGTTTGCCCGCTTGTCCAAGTATGTTATTCACATGTTGCCCACAATGGAGGCTAGGTTGCACCGGTTTGTTCAGGATCTTAATCCTTTAACTATTAACAAGGCTTCTACAACTGTATTAAATTCTGACATGAATTATGGGAAGATGGTGGCGTTTGCTCAGGCCACAGAAAACCGTAAACTGAAGAACATGATGGAGAGAGAGGGTAACAGAAGGACCCGGTCTGCAGGCAGCATGGGTGAGTCACTAGGTAGGGGAAGATCAACTTTTCGGGGAGGAACATTGGGGCTGTCCCAGTCTGTTGCACAATCTTTAGCTAGTGCGCCGCTATCAGGGCCCAACCAGCAGCAACAGTGTAGTCATTTCAGGCTAGTTAGGGAAGCAAAGGATCCCATCAGCGGGGTCGGTTAGGTGAGGGATCCCAGCAGCAGCAGAGGTCTCCGTGCCCCAAGTGCGAGAAGATGCACTCAAGGGTTTGCTACTTAGAGTTGCCCGTGTGCTATGGATGTGAGATGAGGGGCCACATTCAGAGACATTGTCATGCATCCCGCCAGGGAGCGGGTAGGGGCTCGGCACCTTCATCCAGTCCAGTAGTTGCTACATCTTCGGCCCCCTCTCCAGTTTGAGGTACCCCAACACCCGCGGGGCGAGGTGCATCTAGGGGTGGTGCGCAAAGTTCAGGAGGGCCCAACCAGTTCGATGCTATGAGTGGTCGCCAGACTGCAGAGGCTTCTCCTGATGTTGTTAAAGGTATACTGACTGTCCAATCCCATGATGTGTATGCATTTATTGATCCCGATTCCACCCTGTCATATGTTACCCCTTTTGTTGCAATGAAATTCGGGATAGAACCAGAACAGCTTCATGAACCATTCTTGGTATCTGCTCCGGTTGGTGAGTCAATTTTGGCTACTTGAGCTTATAGAAGTTGTGTTGTCACGGTGCGTGGTAGGGATACCATGGCCGATCTGATTGAATTGGGGATGGTTGATTTTGATGTAATAATGGGAATGTATTGGCTTTACTCATGTTTTGCCAAGCTTGATTGTGGAACTAGAACTATGAGGCTTGAGTTTCCTAATGGGCCCGTGGTGGAATGGAAGGGGCATAATGTAGTGCCTAAAGGTCGGTTTATTTCCTACCTTAAGGCTGCAAAGATGATCGGGAAGGGGTGTATCTATCATTTAGTCCATGTTACAGACACCGATGCCGAGGCACCTAGCCTTGAGTATGTACCTATCGTGAATGAATTTCTGGATGTCTTTCTAGATGAGCTCCCTGGGGTTCCTCCAGATAGGGAGATAAACTTTGGGATTGATGTGACGCCAGGCACACAGCCTATATCAATTCCACCTTACAGAATGGCACCAGCTGAATTGAAAGAGCTAAAGGAACAATTGAAGGATTTGCTAGACAAAGGGTTTCATTTTGCCAAGTGTGTCACCATGGGGCGTACTGGTTTTGTTTGTAAGGAAGAAAGATGGGTCGTTGCGATTGTGTATTGACTATCGGCAGCTTAACAAAGTCACCATCAAAAATAAATACCCTCTACCCAGAATAGATGACTTGTTTGACCAATTGCAAGGTGCTATGTGTTTTTCGAAGATCGACTTGCAGTCCGGGTATCACCAATTGAAGATAAGGGAGCAGGATATTCCAAAAAGCAGCTTTCAGAACTCGGTATGGGCACTTTGAATTTTTGGTAATGTCTTTTGGGCTAACAAATGCTCTGACATCTTTAATGGATCTTATGAATCGAGTCTTCAAGCCTTTTCTAGACTCCTTTGTGATAATATTCATTGACGATATTCTCGTATATTCTCGAAGTCAAGAAGATCATGCTAACCATCTCAAGGCAGTTTTGCAGACTCTTCAGCAACATCAACTGTATGTAAAGTTTTCGAAATGTGAATTTTGGCTTGAATCCGTCACGTTCTTGGGTCATGTCGTCTCCAGGGAAGGAATTATGGTTGATCCTCAAAAGATTGCGGTAGTGAAAATTGGCCTAGACCTACTACTCCAACAAAGATTTGTAGTTTCTTGCGTTTAGCCGGGTACTATAAAAGATTTGTGGAGGGGTTTTCTTCTCTTTCCTCTCCATTGACTAAATTGACCCAGAAAGCAGTTAAGTTCCAGTGGTCAGGCGCTTGTGAGAAGAGCTTCCAAGAACTGAAATCAAGATTGACTACAGCGCCGGTACTAACCCTGCTGGAGGGTATAGGGGGATTTGTGGTGTATTACGATGCTTCCAGGATAGGGCTCGGGTGTGTGTTAATGCAACACGGCAAGGTAATAGCCTATGCTTCTAGGCAACTCAAGAATCATGAAAAGAACTATCCAACTCATGACTTAGAGCTTGCGGCAGTAGTGTTTGCGTTAAAAATTTGGCGACATTATCTATATGGGGTCCATGTGGATGTATTCACGGACCACAAGAGCCTTCAATACATTTTCAAGCAGAAGGAGTTGAATTTGAGGCAGAGAAGATGGCTAGAGTTACTCAAGGATTATGACATTGATATTCTCTATCACCCGGGAAAGGCTAACATTGTGGTGGATGCTATTAGTCGAAAATCTATGGGAAGTTTGGCTCATTTGAGGGTAGATCAGAGGCCATTGGCTAAGGAGGATCATCAATTGGCCAGTTTGGGAGTTCGCCTTACGGACTCTAAATATGGAGGGGTACTTGTGCAGGATAGGGTTGTATCATCACTTGTGGCAGAGTTGAAAGAAAAGCAATTCAACGATCCATTATTAGCACAATTGAAAGAGGGGATCCATAAACACAAGACCACAACTTTTTCCCTTGGCATGGATGATGGTACCCTACGGTGCCAAGGCCGCCTATGGGTTTTATATATTGACAGTCTTCGGGGAAGGATCATGGCAAAATCTCACACTTCCAGGTATTCAGTGCACCCAGGTTCTACGAAAATGTATCATGATCTTAAGGAAGTTTATTGGTGGAACAACATGAACAGGGATGTGGTGGACTTTGTGGCTAAATGTCCGAACTGTCAGCAAGTGAACGCCGAACATCAAAAACCTGGAGGATTGGCTCAAAGCGTAGAAATTCCAATGTGGAAATGGGAGATGATCAATATGGATTTTTTGGTAGGGTTGTTGCGCACTCCGCGCAAGTTTGACTCAATTTGGGTGATTGTTGATCGACTCACAAAATCAGTGCACTTCTTGCCAGTCAAATCTACCGACACTGCGGAATAATATGCCTAGTTGTATATCAAGGAAATAGTCAAGTTGCATGGTACTCCAGTCTCAATCATTTCTGATCGAGGGGCTCAGTTCATAGCCAACTTTTGGAAGAAATTTCAGCAAGGTTTGGGCACGCAGGTAAATCTTTGCACAGCTTTTCACCCCCAAACTGACGGGCAAGCAGAGCGGACTATTCAAACGCTTGAGGATATGTTGCGTGCTTGTACTCTCGATTTCAAATGTAGCTGGGATGTTCATTTGCCACTCATAGAGTTTGCTTATAACAACAGCTTCCACGCTAGTATTCAGATGACACCATTTGAGGCACTGTATGGTAGAAGATGTAAGTCTCCCATTGGGTGGTTCGAGGTCGGAGAAGCTGAATTGATGGGACCAGACCTTGTGCACCAGGCCATGGAGAAGGTCAAAATTATTAAGGAAAGGTTAAAGACTGCTCAGAGTTGCCAAAAGTCTTATTCGGACGTCCGTTGTAGGGACTTGTAGTTCAGAGAAGATGATTGGGTATTCTTGAAGGTTTCCCCCATGAAGGGTATCTTGCGATTTGGGAAGAAAGGAAAATTGAGCCCAAGATATGTCGCACTGTACAGGATCATCCAGCGTATTGGTCAGGTGGCATACAAGCTTGAGATGCCACCCGAGATGTCATTGGTACACCTAGTCTTTCCTGTGTCTATGTTGAAGAATGCAGTGGGAGATCCATCTACTTTCGTGCCAGTTGAAACTATTGAGGTCAATGAAGAACTGTCCTATGAAGAAGTTCCAGTTTCCATTCTTTACATGCAGGTCTGGAAATTGAGGAATAAGGAGATTGCTTCTGTAAAGGTGTTATGGTGAAACCAGCAGGTTGAGGAAGCCACTTGGGAAGCTGAGGAAGTAATGAGGAGGAAGTACCCACATTTGTTTGTATAGCCATGTAATAGTTTTCATTCATTTGGTCCCTATCAACTCTGTATCCTTGATTTGATATATGTAAAACTGTTCTGTTTTGTTTTGGTTATATGATTGCCTATGCGTCCATGATTGGTATTGTACAGGTTATGTCGTGTCTACGGAATATGTATACGCTGTTAGGATATGTTTCTGGGGCTCTCTGATAGGTGGATAGGCCTAGATACAAAGGAAACTCTGGCAAAATTTTTAGTAATTTAAGAAGTTATCCAAATTTGGAGCTATTGAAGTATTCCATGATTGTGAGAAACTGGAATTTCATAAGAAACTGCTAATGAGTGAACCTTGATCCTCATTTGAGGATGAATGATCCTAAGGGGGAGAGGATGTGAGGCCCGTGAAAGATTTTTACTCTAAACCCGAAAGCTCGTAGTGGCAAATTAGGGATATGTGTTTGATATGCGTAAATTTTTTTAAAGTGATCTATAAAAAGTCAATGAATAATGTTTTCCAGAAAAAGTGCGATTCTGCGGTCGAAAATGCAGTCGCATAACAGTTATGTGGAATGCATAGTCATCATAGAGTGAAGCAGTGTGTTGGCCAATTTGAGGTCAACTATGCGGCCAATTATGTGATCGCATAATCGATATGCGGGGCACAAAGTCGTCGCATAATTCCCTTTGGATTTTGTAAGGGGCAGTTCTGCGGTGCATTATTCAACTACAGAACGGGTATGCGGATCGCATTTCTACCGCATACCCTGACAGTGTTTTCAGGTTTTGGGGAGCATTTTTG